>NC_061117.1:81472282-81491802 GCF_002878395.1 Capsicum annuum | reverse complement strand
CTATAATGTCAAACAGGATCTCTTTAGGATTTCCTGAAATGACATTAACAGTCTTTCTAGTGCAAGTGCAGAAGGTACCGTTACAGGCACATTCTTGGCCAGATTGGGATTGATCCGTCTCATAAGCGGCGTTGATGAATTCTTCATCGCTATAGTCGTCACTGGACGAGGCATAGGAGTCCGAAGACTCAGGCGAATCTTCTATTATAGAGAATAAACTAGCTCTGTTTTCTTCAGAGAGATCTAATTGGTTTATTTTCTTTTTCTTATTAGACTTGCAGTCTTTTGCTCTGTGGCCTGTCTTGCCACAAGTCCAACAAGTATCTTTGGCTTTAGAGGATTTTCTTTTGGTCTTTCTACTAGGCTTAAAAGATTCCTTTTTTAAGGACCTTCTGTTTGAGGTGGTCCTTTTGTGAGATTTGGAGGAGGATTTCTTTCTATGTTTTTTGCTAGGACTGGTAAAACCATAGTCTTGGCAAAAGGTTCCTAACCCATACTTGGAAGTACTATCTTTCTTAAGCTGTTTCTTAAGTTTAAAGTCAGTGCAGAGATCTATCCCTACGGTGGTGATGAAACTGATTAAGTCGCCATAAGTTAGGATATCGTAAGGAATCTTTCCCTCGAATCTATCCTTAATTTTGGTTCTAACCTTTTCTGCAAACAGAGAAAGGAGACCACTGATGAATCGTTCCTTCCAGAAATCATTGTTGCAATCAGGTCTGATCATGACCTTTACTAAGAAGGTATCTTTGTACCATCGAAAATCTGCTAGGTCTTTGCAGGTGAGATTGTTGAGGATTTCTAAGCTCCTATCTTGGAATAATTTGGGCTCTCCTATGAAATGTCTTGCTATATGGTATAGGAGAGTGGCACAAGCGTCTTCTTTCATGACTTGCTCTAGAACTTCTTGGCCATTTTCACTTTTGACCACTGTTTCTATGGCCGTGGCTCCATAGATAAGGTTTTTGATATCATCAGTGAAGTAGTTGTCCCACCAATATTTTATCATACCAGTGAAACCTGATACGATCATGGTAGCTGCTTCCTATCAGTGGCTCCTCTAATTTTGTAAGCCGTGATGGATACGCCCATCTCATGGAGTTTGTTGTAGATTTGGTGTTCAGCCAAACCGTCAACATTCCATTCAGTTATTCCTCTACCATCATGGTTGAAAGTTGAGAGGTAGGGATTTTCTTCGAATTGGACGTCAGGAGGAGAGGGTTTTTTATAATAGTTTTTCTTAGTTGAAAAACGATCACTACTGAGTTTTGAAAGAGAGTTTTTCTGGTTGCTGGACTCTGCTTTCTAAGAGATCTTAAACTTGGAAAGTTTTTCGTTGATTTGTTCCAAGATCTTTCCTGAGACTTTGAAGTCATCACTGAGATTAGGGAATTTCTCCTTTTGGAATTCAGGGATCTTAAAGATGGGGTTGGCTATAGGATTAGGGCTTGGAGTCCCTTTCTCAGGAGCGGGGGAACTAAAAGGAAGTATCGAGTTTCTAGTATCTCCTATTTGTTGGGAGATAGTGTAAAGGACCTGATTAGTATAGTTGTTTTGTTCAACTATCCTATCGAGGTCTCTATTAATAGGGGCTGATAGAGGTCTATCATGCTTCTTCTTAAAAGGTGAAGCAATGAGGACTTCATTGGAATGAGGAATTTTTATCCCTTCGAGAGGAGGAGTAACGGATTCAATTATCTTGTTACTCTGGGTATACCATTTATTAATGATAACGTTGAGGGATTCATTCTGGTTTTCCATTCTTCCGGTAAACTCAAGCCATCGAAAGAATTCTATGTCACATCGGAGTCTTTTCATATCGGCTATCCATAGCCGACCTAACTCCTTTTGTTGTTCTTTGGAATAGGTACTGGTGTACCATTTCCTCTTTATTGCGTCCTTAGGGAGGTACCAGCGGACTTCAAGAGCTTTGAGGTCAGGTGTATATTCCTCATCAGATTTGATGACGAGTAGGCTGGGGTCAGTCCTAATTTTTTGATGGGATATAGTAGGGGGAGGCTCCATATCAGAGGCTGTAGGACTGCCTGGATCATAAGGATTTTCAGGTTCTAGGGACTCATGGACCCTAGTGGTTTGCTGATAATAAACTTTCGGGACAGGACCAGAGAAGTCGACTCCTCTTACTTTGCCCTTGTCATTGTTATTATCAGTTTCGTCACTTCCCTCCTGGGTTTTTGAGGTGGAAGCTCTGTGCGAGACAGACTGTCGAAACGAAGAGTTCCGAGGGGTGTCGAAGCCTAAGAATTTTAAATCAATCGAGCCATCAGGATGCTGAATAACTCATTGGATTTGAGATTTTTCGGGATAGAAACGAAGGGGTTGGGTGATAGCATCAAAGTGCCATTCATTACTATGGATTACTTCATCCTAAACCAAAGGCTTAGGAACAAAGACATTGGTTCTGTCTTTATTTGACTCCATGAGAGTGGTAACACCCCTGGGACTTGTGAACCGGGCTTTGGGTGCTAGAGTTGTACCCATGAGTGGATAGTATACTCTGTATATTATCGCGATTTCTCTAGTATTATCCTTACTGTTCATGTTTTTGGTTTTAAAATTAAGAGTTAAAACATCCATGATGTTAGGATCATTTATGTCTACTGAGAAATTAGGGTAACAGTTAAAGTATATCGGGCCGTCGGCGAGGTTACTTTGGATAACTCCTAAGAGTGAGTCGTCAAAATTTAATAGACGCGCATCTCTTAGGATAGCACAGACAGGGATGTCTAGACCCTGTCTAAAGAGTGGCTTAATGGCCACTTGAACAAGTCCGATATGCAGATAATTAAACTAATCTTTAAATCGGTTTATGTCAAGGTCATTTAAAAGTTGAATAATTTCTAAAGAATTATTGATGGCAACAGTAGACTCAGAAGTCTTAATATTATGCTTTTTTAGAAAACTAAATTTTCTGATTTGATAAATCGTGTTAAAAGACTCTTCTGGAATACTCCAGTTTTGAAGATTATTTTCTATATTAGCAATCTGAGTTGCTTTAGAAGATAAGTTGATAGTATTTTTAGTATGAATGTTGGGATTCATATTTGAAAATACTGTCTAGAGACTGACTGGGAAAGCAAAGATTTTCACATAAGGAAGCATAAAACAGTTATCATCTATGATTTAACTTATACTAAATTATAATAATATATCTAAGGCTTATCGGATCTAAACAAGTCTTAATGGTTTTATAACAGACTTATCTAAGTGTTATCTTAGTGACGGGACTACCAATTGGGTCGTACGCTTTCCTTAGCTAAGACCACACTTTCAGGCTGACCAACGTCTAAGACCGGAGATTAATCGGTTGCTTCAAACACATTAGAAAAGGTGAATACCCCATACTAGTAGTAAATCCCATTATAAGACATGATATATTAAAATAATTTATCATAAGTATGATCATATAAGACTGCAAGTCTAATAAGAAAAAGAAAATAAACCAATTAGATCTCTCTGAAGAAAACAGAGCTAGTTTATTCTCTATAATGGAAGATTCGCCTGAGTCTTCTGAGTCTTCGGACTCCTATGCCTCGTCCAGTGACGACTATAGTGATGAAGAATTCATCAACGCCGCTTATGAGACGGATCAATCCCAATCTGGCCAAGAATGTGCCTGTAAGGGTACCTTCTACAGATATCTTGATCAATGGACCATTCTAAAGCTATCCCTGCCAGACTCTCTCTGAAGTATGCGATCAATAATTTTTCTTTTCCCCAGCTCCTCTTAGCTAATTACAAAACCTTTTCAAATGAGCCAAAGGATCGTTGTGCCCCTCTGACTTGTCAAACTTTGGAATTTTGAAACCTAGAGGAAAATGGACATCAGGAAACATATATAAATCTTTGTATATAGTTGGTCAACAATCAAATGGTCCTTCTAAATAAATATCAAAGAGCACATAGGATGCACATGTTGGTAATTATAAAGAGGGACACATGTTTTAGATGGATTCGGATCCTGTACCGAGTCTCGGTAATTCAAATGCACATGATGCAGATAAAGCGGAGCCTAATAGGGATAACCAGGTCTGAATTATAGTTTTACTAGGTTTAACCTTCGGTAGATTGGTTTCTAGACTGGCTTACCTGAATGGACACTCGAGTTGGGGAGGGACAACTTGTTCATTAGCAGTGCTACTCTGATTTCGTTGTTGATCCAAACCCCGCCTAACATTTATGACGAATAATCCTTTACCTACTGCCTTGACACTCCAATTATCTCAAGAAGAAAGTAGGATGTATACTTTGCATTCCTTCTATCCTATGTTTCAGAGACTCAGAGAGGGTGCGAAAGAGAAGACGATTTATAATACAATTTAACAATATCAAAGCGAAAAATAAGCGATGAGTAGAACATTAGTCCAGCAAACACAATATCTAAATAATTAATGCAAGTAAAAGCCAATATCAAAATATCGAATTATGGTTAGTCCCTAGCGAAGTTGCCAGAGATGTGACACCACTTTTTCATCAGAGGGTCGAAGGATTTTTCCAATTAAAGTAACAGTATTTAATAGGGATTATTTTATTTATAGAGTAACCACTTAAAATTTATTTATGGTGTTCTAAGTCACCTTATTGAATCTCTAATCAAAAGAAAATGACTCGTTGTTGGTCTATGAAAATAGAAGACTAGGTAAGAAATTTTGTTAACCGAAGGGAAGGTGTGAGGCACCCCTCTAATCCTGTGGTTCAAGCAGAGTTTGTTTTATCAACTTATACTTAGCTTTAACTATTTTGGATAAATTATGTTTGCAGGGCTTAATTCGCTCATTTTTAATATCTAGTATCTATCTATACCTCTTGTATTAAGGTAGTGAAAATCAATTTTAGAACGATATCTATCAAGATGCATTATTGCATTTTTGAATTATTTTTAAATATCTCAGAAAGATGCGTACGCCACATTCTTAATTGAGATAAAACATTTTAAATGTGCCTAAAGCTCGTCTAGCGTTAACGGCATTTATTTCATCTCTCGTAAACTTGAGACAATTTTGTCTTATCACTTTTATTATCATTTTCGCTCTCTTTTCTTTTAAAATTCGCTATGAGTTTTAGATTAGTCCGCAACTCACCTCGCTCCTCACAAATAGTTTTTCCCTCTCTTTTTGTTTTAGTCATAACGATAGGTCTTGAATAATTTTACAACCTATTTTATTTAGCCTCATATGAATTAACAAGTAGGCCTTACATATCGAATTAGGCCCAACAAAATCTATTAATTAATATGAAAAGGGGGATGAATCGGATAACTATTATGATGTGCTAATTATGTATTAGCATTTTTGTGTCTTGTAATTACAATAAATCGATACTTATATATATATATATATATGAAGGAGACTCTTAGACAATCCTATGTGGCATGTCTTAGAGCCCACCATTCTCATTTCTCTTTTTTGTCCTTTTTTAAAAAAAATTTCTCATTTAATTAATTTATATAATTGTAATAAAATTCTATCATAATTATATTTAACACATCTAATTATATCTCATGGGTTATAAAAATCCTCCAACTTTTTACATTCCCTGCTTAAATAATATGTCTTCTCACCTCCCTTATATTTAATTCTTACAGTCTAACCATTCTATAAATAACAATCTAATATGGATTTGATGGATACTTATTTTTATTTTCTCCAAATCTTAAGAAATAAAATCGTAGTGTTGAGATTAATGGTGAAAGCACTTGCACTTATTCATACATATGCTCATATAGTCGTTTTCAGCAACAAGAAAATAGATATAGTTTCTAGAAAAAAGTTGCAAGTTTCACTCATCATATTGTAGCTTGAAGGCTTTTTGCAATGTTCAAAACATTGTGAACATCTTTTGATTCTTGAAATCATATTTCAAATCAAAACATTGGAAGCTATAGATTCCACTCTCAAGAAGTTGTTTTCCTTCTCTTTTTTTCAACATCTTCGATTTAATTTAATTTAGTGTAATAGTCCAATAGTTAGGACTCTTAAAGTTATTTATTTTGTTTCTTTTGTATGTGTTTCTTGTAAGTCATGATTCCTAAAATATGAGGAATATTCATTATCAAGGATCATATTTATTATTTTTCTCATTTTTTTCTCTTATCAATGTGGTTCGAAACATCTTTTTAATTCAAGCATAATATTTATTTTCTCTTTTCTTTTTAATTTGATTATTGTAATAAAAATCATAACTATCAGTCAATATTTTCTTTCCCTCCATAATATTTATTTATTAAATGTATTTTAACAATTTATGTGTTCTTTAATAGGTCAAATTTTATCTGTCCCCTACGAGATTTTCACTTATTAGAGGCAAATAATTTTGCTAACTGAACTTTGTTAATTTCCATTATTTTGTTCTTTTTTTCTTTCATATATAATTTATTAGTTTTTGTTGTGTTGTTCAAACTCTATATTTGAAACATAGTATAGAACTAATAAAAAAAGTATTGCGATACTCTTCTTGGTCAAACAACATCACTATCTTTTTTTCTGTCTTTTTAATTACTTTGAAGTCTTTCTTTTAGAAAAAAAATTAAATGTAATATTCATAATGAATGAAAATGTAACGAAAATAATTTTAAAATTACAATCTAGTATGACTGAATGAAACAATTATAATAACATATGTCTTTTCTCATTTTACCTTTTTACGTCTTTTGAAATGAAAATTCAAAAGTTGCAACGTGCCAAGAATGTTTTGTTATATAAAGTTTAAATGCAATGTTACTGTAACTCTCTTAAGTTTTAATGAGCAACCTCACTTCCTAATATCGCAATACCGTATTTACTTTTGCTTCTATATCTTACATCGCCCTTGACCACGTAATTCATGCATGAGGCTACTTCATGTTAATTTGCAAAAAAATCAAACTTAAATATAAAGTACGACTAATTTGATGAAGTGAAATGAAAAGCAGGAGAAAGATAATAAATATGACAAGAATTCACCTTAGAAAGAGAAAACGAAAGAAAATTAAATATAGAAAAGAAAGGGACTTTAAGAAACAAGAAATAAATAATGTTAATGAGCATGAGAAAAATGAAACTTACGAAAGAGAAAACTGAAAAAAAATAGAAGACAAAAAGGAAAAATTCTAGAAATAGAAATAAAAATTTAATAGAAATAAATAAGTATATATAAATTTCTACATAATCTATCACATCAATAAATAAGACATAAATTTATAAATACTCATGTGGGAAAAGGGTCAAATATGCCCCTAAACTTTGTGAAAAGGTCTAAATTCATCCTCCGTTACAAGTTTGGTCTAACTATGCCCTCGCTGTTAAAGTTTAGAAGCAAATATACCCCTCAAAACATTAAGTGATTTGCTGGAAATTTGCAAGTCCCTTTAAAAAAAAAATTAATGGCCACATAAGCAAATAATTGTTACATCACAAAAATTAAATCCACCCAATTCTTTATACCCTGATCCGACCCAAGACCCCTTTTAACCTCATAATACCCTAACCCATTTCACCGTATTTTCTACACAATAGCTTAGTCAAGGTTTAGTCTACCCTGGATGTAAGTAAATCAATACGCAAAGTAGATTGCGTTGTTTCTGGCAAATTTTCTCCACAGAGTCTCAAGTAATTTTAAGCCAGTGCCTAAATACATCATATTTGACTTTCCCTTCCTTCTTCTTCATATGATATTATTTTTTACTTAGGGATCACCAATGTTGTGTATTCTTTATTACTTTGTACAGTTTTAATCTATCATCAAAGTTCCTACAGAGTTAATAAAGTTGACTTAATAAGATATGTAGGGAAATTCGATTGTGTCTGTCAAAATCTCATGAAATTTATTATTTAAGGAAAAAACGTGTGTTTTTTTATGTCTTTATAGGGTCAGTTTTATAACTTTTGATGGTCCCAATAAGAATTTGTTCTTTTAGAATTTTGTTTATTCTATTTCTGTGCTTGTAATGTGTTTGATCTGATATGGACCCTATAATTTTGTTGTGTGTTTACTATTTCTTTTATGTCCATTTGAAGGATGATTGATGAAGTTGATATTTTGTTCAATTATGGGGAAAGTTGGGTCATTTCACCTAAGCTTGTCTACATTAAAAAGTTAGTACACTCGTGGCATTATTTTGATCCTGAATTGTTGAGTCATAAAGATATATGCGATGAGTTTAATTTAAGGCTGGGACTTTCTCAAGTTAAACAATTGCTAGTGACTGGGCCCTCAGGTAAGTATTATATTGTAGATGGAGATAGTGGAATTAGGTCTATTCTCCGCTTATTGTGCGATCAATTTAAAGTAATCACAACTTTTTTGTTATGGAGGAGAGCGAACTAACAGTCTTTACTCAATATATCACACATCATACTAAAATTGATTTTGTAAATATTGAGGTTGGCATGACTATGAACATAGTACTTGTTCTTGTGTTGATTTTGATCTTTCTGAGGGTGAGAAATATGATTATAAGGGGTTGGAGGCTATTAGCAAGGAAAGGGGAAGGGTAGTAAGTGATAGGTTGGAAAACTACAAAGAATTGCATGTAGGTATGTCATTTAAGGACATGAAAGAAGGTAGGCAGGCTGTCAACTATTATACATTAGCTAACAAAAGGGCTTTAACATAAAAGGTGATACAAAGAGGACTAGATATGGTTGTGAAGAGGGGTATCCTTTTAGGTGTTTGATTTCAAAAGATGGTAAGACTGAAGGGTTCAAGATCAAGACTTTAATGAACAATCATACTTGTGAAGAGACCTATTTTAACCCTAGAGCAACTTCAACCACTTTGGCCAAATACTTCAAAATAAGCTTTAAAATAACCCCAAGTATAAGTTCAAAGACATGAGAGGAGAACTTAAAAATGATTTTACATTAATTGTGTGTCAATCCAAACTAAAAAGGGCTAAGCGAATGATTCTTTAGAAGTTGGAAGGTAGTTTATAGATGAGTACAATAATCTTGAGGCCTATGCATAAGAGATTAGGAGATCTAATCCTTGAAGTGATGTTGTGATAAATATCTTCAAGGATGCGTTAGCAGAAGGAAAAAGACAACTTTTAAGGATGTACTTATGCTTTGATGCTCTAAAGAAAGGATGGAAATATGGATTGATACCACTTATTAGAGTTGATGGTACATTCTTGAAAGGTAGATGTAAGGGTGTGTTGTTGGTTTCTTTAGGACAAGATTCGATGAATAGTTTCTATACACTAGCATGGGCAATGGTGGACAAAGAAAACAGCAGGACATGGAGCTGGTTCATGAAGCTATTGAAAAGGTCTTTGGACCTTAAACATGGTACTGGAACCACATTTATTTCAGATATGCAAAAATCAAGTTTCTTATATTAAAATTAAATTTTAGTTTCAATATTCTTGTTTCATAATTAAATAACTTCTCTTTTATTTTTATTTTATATTTATCGGAATTAGTGGATGCTGTTGACAAAGTATTGGCCGGAGCTCACCATAGGTACTGTATGAGACATGTTGGGAGTAATTGGTATAAAAAGTAGAGGAGTGGTGAAATGAGTAAGCTTATGTGGTCATGTTCATGGAGTTTATATAATGAAGAATTCAAGGACCAATTGAAAAAGTTGGGACAATTGTCAGAAGAAGCTGTAAGGGATTTGGTAAATTTTTCACCAAGGGCATGGTGCAGGGCTTATTTTGATACTCAGTATAAGAAAATAATAGTTGACAACAACTTTTTCGAGTCATTCAATTCATGGATCTTGGTGCCTAGAGGTAAGCCAATAATCAAGATGCTAGAAGAGATAAGAGTGAAAGTGATGAATCTATTAGTAAAAAATGAAAATAAGACAAAGACTTGGGGTACTAATGGTATTAGTCCAGACTGCATGAATTTGTTCAATGATTGGAGGTCTATTACATATAGATGTAAGGTGGAATTTAATGGAGATTGGGGGTATGAGGTTTCTAATGGAGAATATAGACACACCGTTAATTTAGAGCACAAAAATTACACTTGTAGACTTTGAGATTTATTAGGTATTCCTTGCCCTCATGCCATCAAAACATTAATAGACAAGAAGGTGATTCCAAAAAATGAAATTCATTGGTGGTATACCAAGGAGGCGTACATATTGACCTATAAACACAAGATACAACCCATAAGGGGTGAGAGGCTTTGGAAGGTTGAGGCTTCTCATGAAATATTGCCTCCAGATGTTGTGAAACAAGCTGGCAGACCTAAATCGAAGAGGGATAAAAAACCTGATGAGGCAAGAAAAAGAAAGGGTGAATGGTCATAGTCTAGAAAGGGCACTCAAATGACATGTAGTAATTGTGGCGAACTAAATGACAATGCAAAAGGTTGTTACAAGGTGAGCTACAAAATACTTATTTACAACATATTTTTAATTCTTATGTGATTAACGACATAATTATTGGCAATATTTTATAGGAAAAGTCAACTGAAAATGCATCAATGAAAGGAAAAAGGCCAATGATGGGAAGTAATTTGCAATCAAGAATAGTAGGAGAGGAAGATGATCTTGAACAAATACAAGTTGCAACACAAGATTTTGAACCATATGGTCCCGATGTTGGAAATAAAGAAGATCCGCCCCTAAGACCAATGGTATATCCTGAATCTGAATCTTCGGTTGAGAAGTTGATGACAAGAGGTGTTCCAACTGGTAGAAGAAAAATTAGTTTTACTTGAGACCACACTGGTGTTTTAGTTCCAACTAATCTACCTTATTCTCCGATCAATACAACCTGGAAAGGTAAAAAAGCAGTCTCTTTTGGACAATTGCAAATGTAAGCAAAAAAAAGGACTAAAATGGGGGTTAAAGGCAAATGAGTACTTGCACCTGATGGTGTTTTTCTGTGATGTAGTTTAATTTCTATGTTTATTTTTGACTTAATTTTTTGTGGTTAATCATAGTTGGTTGACAAATAATATGGTCGGAAGTAGCTTGTTTTTGTTGAACGGTATTGATGACACTATCTTTTGGTTAGTTTAATGAATAAATAGATGATATTGCTATTGTTTTATGTTGTTTTATCCTTTTTTTTTTTTGCTTTTTTTGCCCCTTTTTTGGCATTTTTTATTCAGATTTTTTGCTATTTTTTGCCCTGTTTTTGATGGGTATATGAAGATTTTTTATAATGGGAGGTTTAAGGTTACGCATTTAGTGAGGTTTTCGAATCCGTTAATATTCGTTGGTTTTTTGCCTGATTGTTCTATAGGGTGATTGGGGCCTCGAATAGAATGTTGTATATTGGTAGGAGAAAGGCGAAGGAAAGTGAAAGTAAGGAACTTGAGGATTTTGGTGGATTTGGTTCGGTGGTGGAAGAGCCTCAGAGACAGGTGTTGAGGCCATCTTAATTTAGGTATTTTTAGTAGGGGCAAAGTGAGAAGACAAAAAATATATTAGCTATTATGGAGGAATTAGTTGCTAGGAAGAAGTTGTTGAGATGTGTTTTGAACTTGGAGATTGAAGAACTCGGTTTGCTTTTGAAGTTTCTGCAGAGGTATTCAGCTATGCCTAAATTTTCAAGGTGGTGGACTTTGTTTTGCCTCTTTATCATGTTGTGGTGGTCATGGTGGTAATTATACTAATTCTGTTTCTTATTGTGCAAATAACAGAAATAACTATTCTCGTGCAGCCACCATGGTCAGGTGATCATACTATTCCATCAGCTCCTCTATTTTCATCCGACTATTTTCAGCCACTGCCATCACTACCTACATCGTTGTCAGTGTATCCTTTCTATTGCTGTGTTTTAATTGACAAGAACACTAATAGATATATAATCCATTAATGTGTGTGTGCGCACGAGCACACACTTTTTTGTGTGTATATTTCATGTTATACTATGTGGTAAAGGTCCAATTTTCAACAAATAAAAGGAAAAATAATAAACAAGGGATGGAGGAAATACAGAAATATTTATCAGAAGCAGTAATAGTTCATGGACAACTGCGTTGTTCTCATGACAACTACTACTTTGGTTGTAAGGTTTATTTTTCTTTATTTATGATTGTGAAGTTTGCGCATTGTGTAAATATTGTCCTTTTGTTAGTACAATAATTTATTTTTAACCTTTTCTATTACGATCATGACCATGAAAAGCACCAATCCAAGCAAGTAAATCTTAATGGCTTCTTTGAAACTTCATTTTTTGGTCCTTTTACTTAATTCTGGTGCGTATGTTTGAGGAGTTCTTTGTTCTTGTTGTGAGTTCCCTCTTTTCCAATCACATTTGAGTATTTGATAAGGTTTTAATTGCAATCGGTATTAATCTTTGAATGTTGTTATATTTGGCAGCTTTTGTTTCGTTATTGTTCCTTTCCCCTAACTTTGGTGTCAGAATGGCATGAATTTGCTATTTTTTGCCTAGTTTTGGATGGGTATATGAAAGTTTTTTATCATGGAAGGTTTAAGATTACGCATTCGATGAGGTTTCCGAATCCGTTAATGTTTTTTGGGTTTTTGCCTGATTGTTCTACGAGGGTGATTGAGGTCGGGGTAAGTTCAAGATCTTCAAAGCATTATCATGATCTTCAAAGCATTATTGTATGGCTGTGAACTTGTGATCTCGTCTGTTGTTTGTTTTCTTATTTCATTTTTGGTTGCATTTCCCTACTACTTTTATTTTCTTCTTGTCCATGATGGCTAACCTGTGGATAGTTTTCATTTTCTAGAGTGAGTTGGTTTGAAGTGATGTGTAATTGCTAATCATGCTGAATAGCATTCTTTTCAGCAATGCCTCTCTGAGATTTGAACATGATACCTTATGGTTCTCAACCCTCTTCATTGACCATAACATAATTTGTTTAGATGATGCATTATTTAATATTGAAACAGACTGGGCGCAAGTAGAGTAGAATGATGCATAATTTGTGTTCTGAAATTACTTCTGTTCTTTGTTCAGCTTGCTGCTTGCTGGAAGCAATTGATAACATGCTTGAATGCATTCAAAACCTAGTTATACTATTTCAAACTACACAAGCAAATCGATACATCATAATGGAGTTAAATACTGTTGGCTAACGTAGGAAGATGTTGTGCACTTCCTTTTTAATTCTATTTGTATCTTCTCTCCTACACCCACATTTTTAATTGAGTCCCTCAACATCATAGATTGCAAAATAATGAATGTCGGTTACCATGATCCAATAATATTTGCTTTGGATTTGATAATTCTAGTGCATACTGAACAAACAGTGGTGGCAGTTGTCGATGATGATAAAAGACTAATAGGGAAAATCTCATCTTCCACTCTTGTCTACTACGTCGAAGATGTTGCAGCAGCAATCATGACTTTTTCATCTTGTGATCTTATGGTGTACATCGATTGTGGTGGTCCTCCGGAGGACTTGATTGGTTTGGTGAAAATGAGGCTGCAAGAGAAAAAACTTAGCCTAATGATGGAACTGATGGATGAAAAATTTCCAGTGTCATCTTCATCATCTTCAGCTTCGAGTGGTTCTTCTGATGATGAATTGAGGTTGAGCAAAAATGTGTTAGGACGATCTTCGACAAGAAGGTCAGAGGCCATAACTTGTTATCCAGGATGTTCATTAGTGGTTGTTCTAATTCAACCACTTGCACATCGTGCGAGTTCCATTTGGGTCATCGATAAAGATCACAATTTAGTTGGAGTCATAACATTTAAGGAATCCTAAAAGTTTTTCAGAGTATTGCAAATGCAAGGTTGCAAACCTGAAATGGAGAATTCATCAACTCAATAATAAGACCAGCTTGTATCCATCCATATATATAATTAGACTAATATATTGCAGACTATAAGTTATACATTTTACATGTTTATTTGAGAAAAAGACCTTTTTTATGGTGATTGATGTAATCTAAGTTGCTCGAACTCTCCGAAAACGATGCCGCACCTGTGTCAGATCCTTCAAAAATACACTTATTTTGGAGGAAGCGATGCGCATCCGTAGACATTTTTGAAGAGTCCGAGCCACTTAGGATGTAATTTGTGTTTAGATTTTGTAGAACTCATTCTTTGTCTTATTTCCTCCACGAGGCCAGGGTAAGGTCTGTGTACACTCTACCCTCCCCAGGCACCCCACTTCTAGAGAAATATGGATACTTATAATCAGCTCCTCTATACAAAATTATATTTCCAGATCTCCAGATATACAGACCTCTAATTTTTTTCTGTGTAAGAATTGTGGCAGAGGAATACTGCCTATTAAAACTAACTTATGACTATGATGAAAAAGAAATACGGTTGAACACCAAACAATCTTGATTCTTGATAAGTCAACTCATGCCAAAGATAATATATCAGAGATATTTAAAGGAAAAGTAAATCCATATACTCAGAAATAGTGATAGAAAAATGTACAACACAAACGACCATGGAATACAAGGATCAGTAAACCACCTACATAAAGTTTAAGTCTTTATCTTTGATATTTTATCTAATAGTCAAAATGGCTTAATTTCGCCACTCTTACGAGTACAAAAACTTCAAAGTAGAGAGTATGTCTTAAGGAAGCAATTATGAGAACATTCTTCTAGTATCCAGGTCCTCTTGTGCAAACTAACTAACTTTCTTACATTAGTGGTTTAATTGTATATGCAGCAAAGAGAGCTGCGAAATTGACAATATGAATCTGTTCAAACTATTTTCTTGAATCAATTCAAATCTAATCTTGGAAAAGTCTCAATTGAGTTCATAAAGAAAACAAACCAAAGCATGTAGTTTCAATTTATTCAAACTAAGACATTTGAGAACTGGGGAATTAAGTATTAACCTCTAACAATTCAAGAGTCCTCTTCATATTCAACCTACATATATCCTCACATGTAATTTTAACAAGTTCGATCCGCCTCCATCTTTCATGAATACCAACAAAAAAATATATGCTCTTGTTGGATCTACTCTGCAGATGTGCTCAGCTCAGCAAAGCAATCATTAAACTCATCACTTGTAGTGTCATAATATTTGCAAATTCTACTGGGATTTCTTTTATCCTCAAGCAATGTGATAAAAAGAGACTCTCAAAGACGGAAAATTATCCTCTATAGCATTCCAATAAGCTGCTTTGCGTACTCTGGTGAAATGGGTTAGGGTATTACTAAGGTTATAAAAGGGGTCTTGGTTCAGATCTTGGGTCGGGTCAGGGTATAAAAGAATTGGGTGAATTTAATTTCGGTGATGTGATAATTATTTTTCTTATGTGGCTATTAATTTTAAAAAAAGGAAAAAAAGACTTGCAAATATCCAGCAAATCACTTAACGTTTTGAGGGGTATATTTGCTTCTAAACTTTAACAGCAAGGGCATATTTGGACCAAACTTGTAACGGATGGCATATTTAGACCTTTTCGCAAAGTTTAGGGGCATATTTGACCCTTTTCCCTATTTAAATTGAAGTGTGAACTATTAAACAAAAGAAGAAAAAATGTTGGGAGTAACTAAAAGAAGAAAATAATAAAAATTAAATATTATTTTATTATATAATAAATAATTAGTGATTATTAAATGACTAAATTAATGATAATGACTTTTGCTTATCTAAATCGAAAAACAGATAAAATTTCTATGAATCACCCCAAAATTTAGAGCAATATATATATATATATATATATATATATATATATATATATATATATCTTTCATTGGTTTTTGAAACTATGATATTAAAAATGAAGAATTGAAGTTGTTCTTCCTTTCATATCTTGTGACAATTTTCAAATATACAATCTAAGATAATAATTTACATATTTTAATATTTTATTGATTTTTAGGAATGGGATTACTGAAAATGAAGAAAATGAAGAGTTAAAGTTGTTTTTTCTATCATATAATGAGGTAATTTCTAAAGATATTATCGTAGATAAATCTATTAAGCATAAATCTTTTATTTGATGAACATCTAAATTTGTCATCAGAACAATTTTTTCTTGTATATCAAGTGTTTTATGTTCTTTCGTTATACATTTTATATTACTTCTTTTTCTTAAAAGCTTCTCATATATCACTTTTCGAAAATGCAATAATTAATCTTTTTATATGTAAATATTCTAAAAAAGTTAATCAAATATAATTTGAATGAAAATTTAGATAATAACAAATGTCGTATATGAGATTGAAATTTTTATAATTTTACAAGTACGTTATAATAAAAAGATAATTATCTATAAAATCAATTATTAATGCATTTTTCATGACAGCGGGAAGTGCGGCACGATTACCTAGTATATACTAAAGAAAACGTACATATTCTAAAATATGCAAAAATATTCAATCAATTCAAACATAAACATGCAATATTAATAATACGAAACAAGAGAACCAAATAGTAGGTAGTTTAAAAGCCTAAAACAACAAAACCAACATGCATCAAGAAATTAGAGCATACATGCCAAAATATAATTCTCCAAACACAGTAAGAAAAAAGAAAATTCAACAACAACATAAACATATATGTCAATCACTCAAGTAAAAAAGCAAGGAAGAAATCCCAAAAAAAAAAGAAAAAAAGACAAAAATGGTACGAAAATAAACTCACCAATGAATTTTAGGGATATAAAAATATATGCACATCCATGGAAGATGACTTGAGAATGAGGAATGAAGATGACTTGAGAATGAATGAAGAAGACAAAGAATAGTGAAAATTAGGGGTAAAGTGTAGTCAGAAGTAGAACTTGAAGCCAACTGTCTCGCACTTCAAAACACATGTAACAAAAATGAGAATTAAAGGGTTGCAGTGAAACATAAAAATACTCAAATGTCCATAAAATAATTTTAGTATTACAAAAGTACCCTTTGTCGTACCTATCAATTTTCACTTATTAATAGTAGAAATCATCAAATAATTTACTAGGACTAAATAACAAAAGGTTTACAACCACTTTTCTACTCCAATCTTTATTTTTTCTATTCGTTCTTTTATTTCTATTCAGTTTCTTTGTGTGTTTACATATATAATGCACATGGCTTTATTTGTGTATGCATGTTGTGTCTATCCCCACTTTGCATTCTATGTGTGTGTGTTGTGCTTTTATTTTTAAATTATTTATATTTCCTGCATGCATGCATCATAAGTGATGATTTATAATACAGTTATGTCAACTAAACATAAGGCATAATACATAAATATGATCCTAAACTTGACACCAAATTATAACTTTGACCTTAAACTTTGATAATGCACAAATATGACCTTTAACTATTCAAAACTACACAAATATGACCTCCAATCCTACGTGGCAAAACGCGTGTTTAACACACAAAAC
This sequence comes from Capsicum annuum, assembly GCF_002878395.1. Taxonomy (NCBI): domain Eukaryota; kingdom Viridiplantae; phylum Streptophyta; class Magnoliopsida; order Solanales; family Solanaceae; genus Capsicum; species Capsicum annuum. The sequence continues at coordinate 81,474,565 of NC_061117.1, read as the reverse complement.
TGAGCGCGTCCAGCTTAAAATCTAAGGGCATAATACATAAATATGACCTTTAACTATTCAAAACTGCACAAATATGACCTTTAAATGACTCTTCACTATTATTTTTTCATTATTTTCAGCTCAAAGATGAAAATGACATCTAATTTCTTTTGTCATTGCGGAAAAAGAGCAATATTGAAGATGTATTAATTAAGCGGGTCAGCCTCATATGAAAAAATCGAGAGGGTATGTATATATATTATAAGAGAGAAGACATCTTTTTCTCCCTGAACTTGTCCTCCAAACTCACTTTAGTACTTAAACTTAACTTTCGTTTATTTACCCCCCTTAATATTTTTAAAGTTTATTTGTTTGACCCCTAAAGCTGACGTGGCATTTTTTTTAAAAAAAGGGTGCATTTATTTATTAAAAAAATTAATTTCAGTAATATTATATTTAAAATATAATAAAAAATTTTAAAAAATTAAAATTAAAATTAAAATAAAAAATGGACACCTTTTCTCTTCTTCTTTTCTTCTTCAAATCATCATCAACAACAACACTCAAACCTCTATTAACAACGTCAAATTTTTTCACTTTCCTCCATTAACAACACCACCCAAGAACAACACTTTCCTTTAAATTTTTTTCACTTTCCTCCATTAACAACACCACCCAAGAACAACATTTTAATTTTTTTCACTTTCCTCCATTAATAACACCACCCAAGAATAACACTTTCCTTTAAATTTTTTTCACTTTTCTCCATTAACAACACCATCCAAGAACAACACTTTAATTTTTTTCACTTTCCTCCATTAACAACACCACCCAAGAACAACACTTTCCTTTAATTTTTTTCACTTTCCTCCATTAATACCACCCAAGAACAAACATAAAAATACTATTAAATAATTTTCTCCATTGAACACCATCTCAACCTTCAATCCAACTCCCTCAAAATTTAGATAAAAATTAAATTAAATTAATGATTTTGTTTTTGAATCACTTATCATCTATGAAAGAACGAGGGTGGGAAGCTGGAAGGGTGGGGTAGGTGTGGAGCTAAAAGTGGATAAAGAATCGTAGGGGGAGGGGGGGCTCGAAGGGGAGAAAGAACGAGGGGTGGGTTAGGGGATGGAAGGGAAGAAGAGGGGGGGGGAGGAGAAAAAAAGGGGCGGGGGGGGGGGGGATTGGAATGGAGAAAGAGGTTGGGGTGGGTTGAATTTCTTATTTAATATGTATGTATGTATATATATATATATATATATATATATAGTAAATGTATATTTTTTATTTTTAAAATAAAAATAATTATATAAAATATATATTATTTAAATAAAAATAGGGTGGGGGTATTTTTTATTTAATATATATATATATATATATATATATATATTATGTAGTATTTACATATATATATATATATATAAATAGTAAATATTTATTTTTTGCTTTTTAAAACAAAAATACATAAAAAGAGTATGTGTGTGGGATTTTTTTTAAAAAAAATCTTAATTTCTTACGTGGCAATGACCTGGCACTGATGTGGTACTGATTTGGCACTGACATGGCACGTGTGTAACCCACTCTCCGTTGTGAGAGTGATATTCAGTTTTGAGGATTGAAACAAATACACTTTAAAGATGTTAAGGGGGTAAATAAACAGAAGTTAAGTTTAAGTGTTAAAGTGAGTTTGGAGGACAAGTTCAGGGGGGGAAGATGTCTTTTATCATATTATAAAGCAGATGACGAATTTAAGTTATATAATATATCTAAATATTATTTATTTAAATATTATATTAAAGATGAAACTATACTAATAATAAAAAATTATAGTTTTAATAAAACGTTATTAAATTAATGTTTTTAAGGATAGTAGTAGTAGTAGTAGTATATTAAATTAACATTATCAAATTAATGTAATTAAAATATTATTAAATTAACGTTATTAAAATGTTATTAAATTAACGAGGGGCGGACCTACGTGGTTGCCATGGGGTTCACCCGAACCCCCTCGGTAAAAAAATTATGTTGTATATATATAAGATAGAAAATATATATTTATGTACATATATTAATATTTAACCGCATGAGACAAGGCACTGAGATAGCCCAGTAGTGTTATTTGCTCTTCTTGGGCGCTTCCTTCTGCCTACTGTGTGGGTTCGATCCCTGCTAGTGGCTATTTTTTTAATTAAAAAAAAGCTCGGTGTTGCTGCTATAGAAATAAATAAAGTAATAATAATAATAATAATTTTTTAATATTAAAAAAAATTTAGGTGCTGCTACTATAAAAATAAA
>NC_061117.1:81412415-81472182 GCF_002878395.1 Capsicum annuum | reverse complement strand
ATGGGGTTGCAAAATCGGAGGTCATATTTGTTCAGGTTTTGAATAGTTAAAGGTCCTATTTGTGCACTATCAAAGTTTAAGGTCAAAGTCATAATTTGGTGTCAAGTTTAGGGTCATTTTTATGTATTAACTCATAATACAGTTATGTCAACCAAACATAAGGCATAATACATAAATATGACCCTAAACTTGACACCAAATTATAACTTTGACGTTAAACTTTGACAATGCACAAATATGACCTTTAACTATTCAAAACTACACAAATATGACCTCCGATCCTACGTGGCACAACGCATGTTCAACACGTAAAACTGGGTGCGTCCAACTCAAAATCTAAGGGCATAATACATAAATATGACCCTAAACTTGACACCAAATTATAACTTTGACCTTAAACTTTGACAGTGCACAAATATGACCTTTAACTATCAAAACTGCACAAATATGACCTTTAAATGACTTTTCACTATTATTTTTTTATAATTTTCGGCTCAAAGATGAAAATGGTATCTAATTTATTTTTTCATTTCAAAAAAAGAGCAATATTGAAGATTTATTAAATTAGGTGGGTCAACCTCATACTAAAAAATCGCACAGGTATGTATATATATTATAAAGCAAAGAGCAAATTTATATTATATAATATATATAAATATAATTTATTTAAATATTAAATTAAAGATGAAACTATACTAATAATAAAAAAAATTATAGTTTTAATAAAACGTTATTAAATTAACGTTATTAAGTATAGTAGAGTAATATATTAAATTAACGTTATCAAATTAACGTTATTAAAATGCTACTTATTAAATTAATGTTATCAAAACGTTATTAAATTAACACAGGGGCGGACCTACGTGGTTGCCATAGGTTTTACCCAAATCCCCTTAGTAAAAAAATTACATTGTATATATAAGGTACAAAATCTATATTTATGTACGTATATTAATGTTGAACCACATGAAACAAGGCACTTAGATAGCCCAGTGGCGTTATTTGCTCTTCTTGGGCGGTTTTTTCAGCCTACTGCGCGGGTTCGATCCTTGCTAGTGGCTTTTTTTTAATAAAAAAAATCTAGGTGCTACTGCTATAGAAATAAATTGAAAAATTATAATAATAATAATAATTGGTTTAATTATAATAAAAACGATGCCTTTTTAACACGAAAAGTAAAACTTTGACAGTGCACAAATATGACCTTTAACTATTCAAAACTGCACAAATATGACCTTCCTCCAAATTAACCCTTTTAATGATGTGGCACCATGTGATTGGATTATCTTTCCATATAGGCGCGATTGAAACTCACGCATGGGGTTGCAAAATCGAAGGTCATATTTGTTTAGGTTCTGAATAGTTAAATGTCCTATTTGTGCACTATCAAAGTTTAAGGTCAAAGTTATAATTTGATGTCAAGTTTAGGGTCATATTTATGTATTATGCCTAAACATAACTTTTCAACTTTTAACACTGTAAACCTTATAAAGTATCTCATTCGAAATTCAAATCTAATCTATTTAACATTATTTCAAACCGGTAAAAGATTTATAAATAAAACATAGAGCATGAATTACACATAAATAATAAACTACACACACTAGTAGATAATATAAGAAGCCATTGAAATAATTTTTATGCTTCTATTCATAACGAAATTTACAAAATTAATAATATAGAGATCAAATAAGAACCTGTGACTAATTAAATCGTGTAAAAAATCAAGAACGTTGTCAGTGAAAACTCAAAGGGAAACCTCGAACTCTACTCGCCACTTTCTGTCTATCATTTTCTAAGAGTTTTCTTCTTCTGTTTCTAAGTTTTTCTCTAAATTTTGTTCTCACTTTCTACCGTCGTTCCTCCTTCTTCTTACTTTTTCTCCTTTGTTTTGCTCCTTCTTTTCTTGTTTTTTTCCTCTTTGCTTCTCTTCTTTTTCTTGTAAGGTTTCTTTTTGGTTTGTGTATCTGTGTGTTCTTTTTTGTGTATGCTGATGCAAGTGTCCTCCCCTATTCCACTCTCTATTTTCTCTCTCCTCTATGTTTTCTTCCTTCTGTTTGTGTCCATATCTGTGTCTTCCTGTGTGTGTATTGTTATATAATGTATAGGGTTGAAGAGTTGAGGGAGTTGAGAGAAATGTGGGGATGGTTAGGGTAATTTTCTTTAGTATAAAATTTTCTCCCTTTTTAAAAAATTTAAAATATATATAGATATAAATAAATAATAATAATAATAATAATAAAATAATATTAACTAATTAATTTTTATATTTAATAAAATATAATAAAAATATAACTAACCTAAAATAAAATATAATTAAGAGAATAATAAAATTACTAGCTTATTTATTGAAATTTAAATTAAAAAATATATTTTTTTTGAAAAATTTTCTTATTATTTATGAAAATAAATAAAACATATAAAATATGTCCTAAAATAACTCTATTTAAAAAAAAAATTAAATGCGGCCTACTAAAAATGAAATAAGAGCTAAATATTATATTTTAACGTAAATAAATATTTAATGTCAAAAATAGGTTAAAGCTCGGGGAGGGTCAAAAATCACATGTCTATATTATGACCTTTCTAAGGATTGTGACTTTTTGAAGAGTTGCACCTTAATGAAGAGGTGTACCTTTTTGAACCATTGTTTCTTTTCTAAAGCACCACCTTTTAGCAATAAATATTTGATTATCCTCAGATATAAATATGATTTTTGTGGAAAACACCCTTTCATTTTGGATGGTTAATAGGTTATGACTTTTCCAAAGAGTTGCACCTTTTTACGAAGAGTTGCACCTTTATAAGCGATGCAACTCTCTAAACCATTGCTTCTTTTTAGAAGCACCACATTTTCCTGTAAATATTTGAAGAACGTAAAAACTTCTTCAGGTTTCAAAGTTCGTTCAGCTGATAATTTACAGACATAAAAACTTCATCGATGACTAGAAACATGATGTTTAAAGATTAACTTTTATTATTAGTATTCTAAAATAGTAGAGTGTTGGTGTTATGCCCCATAAGTTTGAAAATTTTATTTTGATAGGTCCCATGTACTTTTATGCTATTTAAAGGTTGATTAATGATTATAAATATTAATGAAACCGTTAGGAAGTGTTTCAAATTTTTGGAATGAGTTTCAGGGCTTAATATAACTCCACAATAGTATGGGTCTGCGTTTAGGTTGTGCCACAGAGGCAAGGTACACCCAAATAGGAAAACTAGTGGCTTGGTGTGATAAGGCCATTTTAAGCCAGTTGATCACCGTGATAAGGGCGTGGCATACCACTGACTTGGCACGATAAGGGTGTGTTATACCAATCGTCGCGGTAATGCCAAGATCTTTTTTTTCCTTCAATATTCGAGGGAAAATGGTCATTTATGTCCTAAATGGTCCTACAACTAATATTAAAACATTTTCCCTCACTCCATAACACAAATTCACTATTCCATCTCCTCCCAAGCTCTCAAGAACACCAAAAGGAAGGTATCCTCTCAAAATCCAATCTCAAGTACCCCAAATCCAGAGTTTCTTTTGAGAAAATTGATAATTTTAGGTATCTGGGGTTTGAAAAGGGTTTTCTTTCACCCTTGTTCTCAAAAACTCAATTTTCATAAGAATTTATGGATTTAATTATCAAGGTTTATTCCCACTTTACATGATTTTTAAACTATGGTGCTCCCTTACGAAATAAATTGCATTTATTATGAGTATTCATGGTTTACTCGTGTTTTAACTCATAAGGTTGATTTGATGAAGTGGATTTTAGTGTTCTTGACATAACATACCACAAGTTGGTAAAAGTGTATAATTTTAGCATGATTTATGCAATTTACAAGAAATTCAAACTCATGAATTCAATTTCATAATGAAATTCACATACATATGTATGGTTATGAAATAGAAACAAAAGCATATTGTGGTTTTGAGACCTATTAGCCCATATGCTTCTATCAAGATGAATTTTGTTTATTTTGTGAGAAATAGTATGACTTTGGGAGTAGTATCTATCATCAAGGGGTGAGGATTTAGTGTATCCAAGTCCCATAAACTAAGTACCACCGTAGGTATTCATTGTTTAGCTTGTTAAAATGGGCATGTACATGTGATCACATTGATATGCCTTTATACCCTGGCAAGGTATACTGGGTCCTTTTGATGGGTCTATTTACACTGAATTCTAAGTTACTCTCATGGTTATGTTGATTAAGAAAATATCTCTCAAAAATGATGATTTTAGAAACTAAGTATAATGACTCACTGGTTTTACTAGCTTCTTCTTAATTACTTATGCTTTATGTTATTTCAGCTTCCAGTTTTATTCATGAGTATGGTAAGTATGTATATACTTAGCATGCATGTTTTAGGCATATGATACATGTCAATTTTACTTATTACACTCACACCCATATACTTAGTATATTCAAGAAGTAATTGACCACATACTTTATGTTCTCTGTATCCTTTTGTAATATAGGTTCTGGTGTTTATCCTCAACAGCACGATTAGCCATGATCACCACTTTCTACCTCCTGCCAATTAGTGACTCCTCATGTTTTGAGGACCTGTATTAAGTTTACTTCTAGCATTTTAGTTATGATTTTGTTCAGTCTTTATGTTTTCCTTTTAGGTTAGTTGGGGTTTGTCCCAGTGGCTTTTCAGTATGTTTAGAGGCTTATAAAGACTTGGTGGTTGTTTTTAGGTACTAGTATTTTTCAATTGTTATGTAGATATATTGTTTTTTTGAGACTATTCATCCAAACAGATTCAAATATATTAATTTAAAGCTTCTACATCATGTTTTAAGTAAATTTGTCTTGATTTAGTTGTTAAGTAGATACCATGGGTTAACTTTGGGGCTACTCATAGTCCTAAGCACCGTGTGACGTCCAAGAGGCAGTCTTGGGATGTTATAAAGTTGGTATCAAAGCCTAAGATTTTATGAGTCCTAGGGAGTCTGACAAGCTGAAGCACGCTACACTTACGAGCAAAAGGTTATGGAACGTTATTAGGAACTATCCTTTTTTTCATAATCTCTATCATGCTCTAGACATATGCGTATCTCTTCTAACTTGTGCTTTCACACGATAGAAAATGCCTTCTCGTAGAGCTTATATCCATAAAAATAGGGACTATCCAGCTCTACAACCACCTACAGATCTTTTAACCAAAAATATCTCCTATATTGAGTTTCATAATACCTTTTAGGTGTTAGCTCAGGTTTGTAATGCTCAGGGTAATCAGCCAGTAGCAGCAGCACTAATTCTGTAGAAAAGTAACTTAGTTGCAGCTAGAGTTTGAGATTTCATAAGGATGAACCTACTAGAGTTCTTTGGTTTAAAGGTGAATGAGGATCCATAATTTTTCATTGATGAGGTAAAGCAAGTCACTTGGATTATGCATGTCACAGAAGTGAATATCATGGAATTGGCATCCTATTAACTAAAGGATGTTGCTTATGACTGGGTTAACATGTGGAAGCAAGGCAGGGGTGAAAATGTAACTCCAATAAGTTAAAACATATTTTAGACGGCTTTTTTTGACAATTTCATTCCTCATGAAATGATGGAATCTAAGGGGGAAGAGTTCATGAACCTCAAATAATGTTTTATGTCAATTAAAGAATACTCCATCAAGTTCACACAATTTTCTAAGCATGCCCCAGAGTTGTTGCTGGAATCTAAGGTATTCATGAGTAAGTTTGTCTGGAGTGTATAACTTGGTCAAGGAGTATAGGAATTTCATTCTAATTGGGGATGTGGGTATTACCCGATTGACGACTCATGCTTAGTAGATTGAGGCTAAGAAACTGAAGAAATAAGAGTGAGAGACCAAAAAGGCTAAGACCCGATAGTTTGAATACGACCAACATAAGTCAGGAAGGGGAAATTATTCTTGGTTTTAGTCCCGTTCATCATCTCATGCACCATCTTCATCTAGTTACCCTCCACCCAACATTAAGAAGGAACAGTAGGGTAGAGCACTGACCACTATATCTCAGGGTAGTGTCACTAGGGGACCTAGTTATGGAGCCTGCATAAGGTAAGGTAGAAATTACTAGGTTGAGTGTTTAGATGGCATGGTAGGATGCTTAAAATATGAAAAGATGGACCATAAGGTGAAGTATTTCACCAGGTTGAGTGTTTGGATGGCATGGCAATATACTAGATGTTCTAAACCCTATTCAGTTTCCACTCCTGGAGAGTCAATTATTTCTATATGAATCTACATAAAGTGCCCTATTACAATCCTTCATAAGGCCACTTTAGCAGATTCAATAGAACTAGAGATGATAGATTTTGATGTCTTTATTAGTATAGACTAGATCCACTCATGCTATGCTTCAGTTGATTATCATATCTAATTTGTATGATTTTAGTTTACTAACAAGTTAGTCCTTGAGTGGGAGTGTAATCAAGTGGTACCCAAAGGCCATTTAATATCCTATCTTAAGGCCCAAAAGTTAATCTCTAAAGGGTATATATATCACTTAGTTTGAGTGAAAGATACTAAGTCTGAAATACCAACCCTTCAGTCAGTTCATATAGTCAATGAGTTTCCTATAGTTTTTCTAGAGGATCTACCTGGAGTACCCTTTAATAGGGAAATCAAATTTAGGATCTATCTTCTTCTAGATACGCAGTCCATCAATATTCCTCTTTACCATATGACTCCAACAGAACTTAAGGAGTTAAAGGAATAGCTTAAGGACCTATTAGATAAGGGGTTCATCAGACTCAGTGTTTCTCCATAGGGCGCACCAAGCTTATTTATATGCAAGAAAGATGGTACTCTCAAAATGTGCATAGATTACAAATAATTAAAAAAGGCCACTATCAAGAACAAGTACCCTATATCCAATTAATAACCTATTTGACCAACTTCAGGGTGCTCACTATTTCTCAAAAATTGATCTCAGGTCAGGATATCATCAGTTGAAGGTCAGAGAGATTGTTCTGAAGACATGCTTTTAGAACTTGATATGGTTAATTTGACTTTGTGGTTTTGTATTCTGGAATAACAAATGATCTTACAACTTTTATGGATTTAATGAATAGGGTTTTCAAGTAGCATATTTAGATATGTCCATCATTGTCTTCATTGATGACATACTTTTCTATTCTCATAGCAAGGAGGATCATGCAAACCATGTAAGGATAGTGTTGCAGACCCTTAAGGATTTCTAGTTGCTTGAAACATTCAATAAATGTGAGTTTTGGTTTGATTTTGTTACCTTTTTGGGGCGTGTGATTTCAGATGAAGGTATTCATGTAAACCCTCAGAAAATAAATGTAGTAAAGCATTGGCCTAAGCCCATTTGTCTATCCGACATTTAGTGCTTTCTAGATTTAGCCTTGTATTATAAGAGATTTATTGAGGGTTTTTCCTCATTAGTTGCATTGTTGACCAAGTTGATACAAAAGAAGGTAAAGTTCCAATGATCAGATAAGTGTGAAAAAAGTTTTCAAGAGTTGAAGGATAGATTAACTTCAACACTGGTATTAACTTTGCCAAATAGGTTAGATGGATTTGTTGTGTACTGTGATGCCTCTAGAATCGGGTTAGGATGTGTTTTAATGCAAAATAGAAAAATGATAGCTTATGCCTCGATACAACTTAAGAATCATGAGAAGAATTATCTGACTCATAATTTGGAATTAATAACAGTTGTATTTGCTTTTAAAATTTGGAGACATTGTTTATATAGAGTGCATATGGATGTCTTCACATACCACAAAAGTTTTCAATATGTTTTTAGCCAAAAGGAGTTGAATCTTTGCCAAAGGAGGTGGTTAGAGTTATTAAAAGACTATAACATGAATGTGCTCTACCATCCAAGTAAAGAAAATATAGTGTCTGATATTTTGAGTAGATTTTCTATGGGTAGTGTAGCCCATTTTGAAAAGGAGAAGAAGGAGTTGGCCAAAGAGGTGCACAGATTAACTCGATTGGGAGTTTGTTTGTGTGATACAGATAATGGTGGATTGATGGTTCTAAATAGTTCAGAGCTGTCTCTTATAGCAAAGGTGAGCATAAAACAACATAATGACCTTATACTTAGTCATTTAATAGATTCGTCTCAGCAGCAAATAGTAGAGGTTTTCTCCTAAGGGAGAGATGGTGTCCTTCACTATCCCATTTGTGTGTCCCAATATTGATGGGTTGGAAGAATGGATATTAGCAGAGGCTTATAGTTCCAAGTATTTGATTCATCTTGCTGCCACCAAGATGTACCATGCTTTGCGAGAAGTCTATTGGTTGAATGGTATAAAGATAGACATAGTAGAGTTTGTGGCTAAGTGTCCCAAATATGAGCAAGTGAAAGTTGAGCATCAAGACCAAAAGGTACTCTTTAGGATATTTCATCCCTACTTGGAAGTGGTAGGTTACCAATATGGATTTTATTACGAGACTTTCTCACACTAGGCATCAACATGATTCAATTTGGGTCATCGTCGATCGAATTACCAAGTCAGCCCATTTCTTGCCAGTTAAGACATCAAATATGGTTGAAGATTATGTTAAGTTATATGTTCACAAGTTAATGAAACTCCACGGGATTATTTTATCCATTATTAAAAATTGAGGTACTCTTAATTTTGGCAATTATGTCAAAAGGGCCTTGGTACAAAAGTAAAGCTCAATACTACTTTCCACCTTCAGATAGACAGTCAGGCTGAGTAGACCATCCAAACTCTAGAGGATATGTTGAGAGCTTATAAGATTGAATTCAAAGAGAATTGGAATGATCATCTACTTCTAATTGAGTTTTCTTATAATATCAATTATCATGCTAGTATTCAGATGGCTCCATTTAAGGCTTTATATGGGCATAGATATAGATCCCCTATAGAGTGGTTTAAAGTTGTTGAGGATACTTTGATCGGGCTAGACTATGTTCTTGAAGCTATGGAGAAGGTTCAGTTGATTTGTAAGAGGTTAAAAATTGCTCAAAGTCATAAGGAATCATATGTAGATGTTAAGAAGAGAGAACTAAAGTTTGCTTTAAGTGATTGGGTGTTTTAAAGGTGTCACCTATTAAGGGGGTGATGAGGTTTGTAAAGAAATGAAAATATAGTCCTCGGTACATTCGTCCATACGAAATCTTAAGGTACATTAGATATGTCTCTTATGAGGTTGATCTTCCGTTAGAATTAGCCATTGTTCATCCAATTTCCATGTGTCCATGTTGAATAAATGTAATAGAGACCCATACATGGTAGTTCCCATAGAAAGTATTGGAGTGAAACATAGTTTATCCTATGAAGAGATCCCAGTTAAAATTCTTGATCGTCAGGTTTAAAGGTTAAGGAATAAGAAAGTGTCTTTAGTGAAAGTATTATAGAGGAACCAGTCAGTTGAGGGAAAAACTTGGGAATCAAAGGTAGACATAATGAATTTATATCCTCACTTATTTTCTCCTAGCACTGAGTCAACTCGAGGTATGAAATTTCCTCAAAATGTATATTCCTCATTGAAATCCTCATTTATATCAGTCCAATCAATGAGAGTCATGTGTGGTCAATCAGTTCAGTTGTACGCATGTTCTTGGGGTAAATTAGTTTCAATTGCATAATATGATTATCATCATACCTTAGCCAACGCACCCATAATATAGATTTTTTTTCCATTCCAATCTTTAATCGAGGATGAATGGTCCCTGGGGGAGATAATGTTATGCCCCATATGTTCAATGATTTTTTTTATATATCCTATGTATTTTTATGTAAGTTGAGGTTTTATTAATGATTAAAAATATTAACGGGACCATTAGAAAGTGTTTTAGAATTATTAGAATGATTTTCAGAGCTTAACATAACTCCACAATAGTAAGGGTCTACATGTAGATCATGCAACAGAGGGAAAGCACACTCAACTACAAAAACTAATGGCTTGGTGTGATAAGGGTGTGCCACGCTAGCTGGTCACTGCAATAAGAGTATTCCATGCCACTGGTCGCGGCGATGCCAAAAAATTTTTTTTCTTTAGTTTTTTAGGGCAAATTGGTTATTCATGTCCTAAATGTTCTTACAACTAATACCAAAATATTTTTTATCACTCTATAACATAAATTCACCATTCTATCTCCTCCCAAGCACTCAAGAACACCAAAAAAAAGGGCACCCTTTAAAATTCAATCTCAAGTACCCTAAATTTGGAGTTTCTTTCAAGATAATTGATAATTTCATGTATGTGGGGTTTGAACAAGGGTTTTCTTTCACCCTTGTGCCCAAAAACTCAGTTTTCATATGAATTTATTTATTTGATTATTAGGGTTCATACCCAATTTACATAATTTTGAAACTATGATGCTCTCTTACGAAATAAATTGTATTTATTATGAGAATTCATCATTTAATCATGTTTTTACTCGTATGGTTGATCTCATAAAGTGTATTTTAGTGTTCCTAATATGAAATACCATAATTTGGTAAAAGTATATAATTTTAGAATGATTTACTCAGTTTATAAGAAATTCAGACTCACAAATTTATTTTCTAAATGAAATTCACCTATGTACTTATGGTTATGAAATAAAAATAAAAGTATATTTTGGTATTTTCAGACTTATTAGCTCATATGCTTGTATTAAATTTGATTTTATTTATTTTATGAGCAATAATATGATGTTGGGAATAGTATCTAGCACCGAAGGGTGAGGGTTTAGCATATCCTAGTCTTATAAATGACATGACATCATAGGTATCCATTATTCAGCTTGTCCGAATGAGCATGTACAGATGATCACATTGATATGCCTTTTATACCCTGGAAAGGCATATTGGGTTCTTTTAATGGGGTTGTCATCGGAATCCATATTGCTCGCATGGTTTATTTCGATTAAGAGAATCTCCCATAGAAATGATAATTGTAGAAACAAAGTGTAATTACTTATGCTATATGATATTTCAGCTTCCAGTTTTATTCATGAGTATGGTGAATCTGTATACACTTAGAATGCATGTTTTAGGCTTATGATACATATCTATTTTACTTATTGCATGTCCCACTATATACTCAGTACATTCCCAAAGTACTGACCACATACTTTATGTGCTCTGCATACTTTTATGATGTAGGTTCTAGTATTCATCCCCGGTAGCATGATTATCCTTGATCACCACTTCCTACCTCCCGTTAGTTGCTAAGTCCTCATGTTCCAAGGACCTGGATTACGTTTACTTCTAGCATTACAGTTATGATTTTGTTAGACTTTATGTTTTCCTTTTGGGTCAGCTGGGGTATGTTCCAGTAGATATTTAGAATGTTTAGAGGCTTTTCTAGACTTGGTGATTATTTTTAGGTACTAGTATATTTTAGTTGATGTTTATTTTTTTATTAAGATAGTTCATCCAAATGAATTCATATTTATTAAGTTAAAGCTTATGTATCATGCTTTAAGTAAATTTGTTATGACTCGGTGATAAGTAGATACTATAGGTTAGCTTTTGTGCTACTCATAGTTCAAAGTACCATGAGACGTGTAGGGGATAGTCTCAGGGAATTATAGTTTGTCAAAGATTAAAAAAAATAATGAAGGAAACTGAACAACCACTTGATTTGGTTGTGAATTGTGTTGTCCCGACAACAACCAATATTGCATCATCAAGTTGTTTAGATGTTGTTTTAGCAATGGCAATGGTAGAGAAATCAAAAAAGCTTTGATGTGAACTTTAAAGAATGACAACAAATAATTCTATTTAGGCTAACCAAACTTAAAATGCAACGGTTCACAAGTAGAGATTCTTATGTTCCAAAAAAAATATTTAAAAACTCATTGTCTGGTTTTGAAGATCTTATGATTCGTCTCAAGAGATTAGCAATGATGGGTGCAAATCTTGTTAAAGATACTACTACATATAATAAGATGATGAAGAAGTCCTCTAGGCAAGTGAAAGAGCAGAATAAGAAAAGTTTCAATGGCAAGTGCTACAATTGCAGTAAAGTTTGCCACAAAACTCTAAATTGACAAGTTCTAAAGAAGAACAAGAAATAAAATCAGATACATGGTGGAAGCAACTGAAAATATTGAAAAGATGTGTGACATGACCACTGAATGCAATCTAGTTGGAAATTCAAATGAATGGTGGTTTGATTCAGAAACCACTCGATATATTTGTGTGGAAAAAGAAACTTTTGTTACTTATGATATCATAGGTCCCAAAGAAGTGATCATTATAGGAAATACTACAACCACCAAGGTTGAAGAAAGTGGAAAGACATTTCTAAAAATAATTTTCAGCAAGGTGTTGACCCTCAACAATGTTCTCCAAGTTCCTACTATTAGGAAGAAATTAGTGTCTACAACATTTCTCATTAAAAATGAGTTTAAGTGTATGTTTGTTTTAAAAAGTTGTAATAAACAAGAATGAAATGTATTTAGAAAAGGGATACCTTAATGAGGGTTTTTTCAAATTTTATTTAATAGTTGTTGAAATGAATAAAGTTGAAGCTTTTTCTTACTTACTTGAGTCAAATAAATTGTGGCATGAACGTTTAGGATATGTCAATTACAAAATCTTGCGAAAACTGATTAGTTTAGAAGTTTTGCTTAACTTTGAGTGCAGTAAATTAAAATGTCAAACATGTGTTGAGTATAAGTATGCTAAGCATCCGTATAAGTCCGTTAAAAGAAATTTCAATTTGTTATATGTAGTTTTGATAATGAGCAGCTAACTGCAAGGGACCAGGTCCCTGGATGTTCATGGTATAGTACAGTTGGCACGCATGTCTGCACAGATTTGTCCTGTTATGTAACAAAGTTATAGGTGTTTTTTGTATTGAATAGGACACCTGGACCAATGATATTTCAGCCCTAATCATCACTCATCTATAAAAGGAAAAAATGCTTCTTTATCAAACAGTTTTTGCACAAATCTGAAGAGTGAAGAGAGAGAGCAAAAACTTTATTTTAAGATTGCTCATGCTTTTCTCATGTTCTTATTTTTGTAGTATGCTTAAAGAGTGAGTAATTGTTATTGAGTGCTGATTTGTAATTGAAATACTCATGCTATAATAGTAGTCATTTCTTTTGTTGAGAGAAGTGCTTAGGTAGAGATATCTAAGCTTGTTATTGGTTAAAGTTATCCAGTTTTTTAGAAAAAATTGGCAAAGGTGTCAAGGTGTGCTTGTAATAGAGGTATTGCAAGTAGGAGGAACCTAGAGTTAAGGTTCACAGTCGAGTCTATAATTAAGAGGTTGGTTATAGTGGACTGTTTTGATCTTATGAGGGAAAGTAATGATTTTTCTTCCCTTAAGCAAGGGGGTTTCCACGTTAAATTTTGTGCTGTTATTTTCCTACACAGCCTTTAGTTTTCCTACACTTAAGTGTTTGATTACCCGTGATTGACTTTAAAGCACCAGGTCCTTCACTGTATGGTGCAACTGCCAAGGGTTACAACACAATCCCTTAGACTTAATTTACACAAACATTTGTGGCATGAAGTCAACACCATCTCGGGGTGGTAAAAAGTATTTCATAACTTTTATTGATGATTGCACTATATATTGTTATATTTATTTTTTGAATAGTAAAGATGAAGCAACAGAATCATTTAGGAAGTATAAAACTAAAGTTGAAAATCATTTAGATAAAAGATTAAAATAATAAGAAGTGACAAGGGTGGAGATTATGAATCTCCTTTTACAAAGATATGTTTGAAAAATGAAATTTTCCATCAAACTACTATCATGTATTCACCTCAATCGAATGGAAATGCAAAAATAAAAAACCAAACATTGAATAAAATGATGAATATGTTACTTATAAGTGCAAGTTTACCACGAAACTTGTTGGGGAAAGCCATCCCTACAGCAAACTAAATACACATAAAGTACCTATGGCAAGACACAATCTATTCCATGTGAGAATGGGAAAGGAATGAAATCCAACTTAAAATATTTTAAAGTATGGGGATGTCTAACCAAAATCAAAGTTCCTCTATCCAAAAGGGTGAAATAGGACCAAAGACAGGACTATATTTTCATTGGATATGGTACAAATAATAAATCATGTCAACTTTTGATTCATAAATCTGAACATCAAGATATACATGATAATATGGTAATTGAATCACATAATATTGGGTTCTTTGATCATATTTATCAGTATAAGAATCCCATTAGTATTCTAGTGAATGGTTAAAATGGCCTCAAGATAAACCAAAGGAGAATGTACTTAGTGAAAAAAATCCAAGATGTAATAAATGACAAAGGATATAGACTTCCTTCGGATTATATTTTATAATATTTATTCTTGAAAATGACCCTCATACATTCAAATAAGTCATTTCATCTTTGGACTTATCCTTTAGGAAAGAAGCTATCAATAGTGAGATTGATTCAATCATGAGCAATCATACTTGGGAGTTGGTTGATCTCCCTCCAAGAAATAAACCTTTAGGTTCTAAATGGATCTTCAAAAGGAAAATAAAAGTTGATGATACCATTGACAAATATAAGGCGAGACTTATTGTGAAAGTTATTAAACAAAAATAATGTCTTGATTATTTCGACACATACTCGCCAGTAACAAGGATAACGTCCAATTGAATGTTGGTTGCACTACTAACGATATATGGTCTAGAAGTTCATCAAATGAATGTGAAAATTCCTTTCTTAAATAGAGAATTAGAGAAAGAAATTTACATACAACAACTTGAGGATTTTGTGGTTCTTGGTAAATAAAGAATAGTGTGCAAAATTGTAAAGTCACTTTATAGAATAGAGTAAGCAATCAAATAGTAGCATGCGAAGTCTTACCAAACCATGTTGGCAAGCAAATTCAAGATAAATGAATGTGATAAATGTGTTTACATTAAAGACACTCCAAATCACAAAGTCATTATTTATTTTTATATGGATGACATGTAGTCAGTAGAGACATTTCTGGCATAAATGCCATAAAGAGAGTTCTAAAAAGCAAATTTGATATGAAAGACCCTGGAGTTGCTGATGTGATCTTAGGAATAACAATTCATAAAACTACACAAGGCTTAGTGTTATCATAGTTTTATTATATTTAAAAGGTACTTGACTAGTTCAAGTATTCGAATTTCAATATTTTCAAGACTCCATTAGACATGAACTTTGCACTTCAAAAGAGTAAAGGTAAAAGTGACTCACAATTGAAGTATGTAGAGTGTTGGAAATTTTGATGTATATCATGATTTTTACGTGACCAAACATAGCATGTTCTATTAGTAAATTGAGTTGGTATACAAGTAATTCTAATCAAACTCATTGGATGGCAATGAAAAGATTTTTAGGGTATCTAAAACATACTCAAACTTATGCTTTTCATTACAACAAATATCCAGTTGTAATTGAATGATATAATGTGTAAATAGGATCACTGAGTTAAATAAAGTAAAATCTATGAGTGGATATGCATTTACTCTTGGTAAAGAAGCAGTTTCTTAGAAGTCATCCAAATAGACATGTATCACATGCTCTACAATAAAATCTAAATTTATCGCTTTAGATAAGGTCGGTGAAGAAGCTGAATGGCTCTAAAATTTCTTAAATTATATTCCTTATTAACCAACACCTTTGGAACCAGTATCCATACACTATAATAGTCAATATGCAACAGGTAGGGTAGGAAGCATAATGTATAACAAAAAATTGCATCATATAATACGGAGACATAATATCATTAGAGAACCACTCTCTGGTGGAATTATCATAATTGACTATGTAAAGTCAAAGGATAATGTATCAGATTCACTTACAAAAGGACTAAATACAGAGAGAGTTGAGATATCATAGAAGGAAATGGGTTTAAGGCCTAATACAAGTCATATAATGGTAACTCTAACTAACAGATTGGAGATCCCAAGAGCTAGATTCAAGGAGATCAAAAAAAGCTAGAACTGACTATTCAACATTGTCAATTAACTCAATCTATTCTCATAATTAATATAATTTCTATAAAATAAGAATAAGGCTTATGGTTTGAATCTTCTTAATAATTTTGAAGTTTGGCAGGTAAGACCGAATCTTTTGATCAATAGGATTAAACATTTAGGAATCACTGATGTGAGGGTGAAGGGGAATTCGCTTCAAGGAGAATGATAGTAAAGGATAATTCTCTAAGACCTCCTGAAACCAAAAAGTGTCCATGTCTGAAATGAATAAATCGTGAGAACCACAGACGATAAAAGACTAGTTGTATGATTATATTATCAAGGTGTACAACAAATATATAATAACCCTCCAAATCATTTTCTATATTTCCACTTATTTTTGTTATTTAGATCTTTCATATAGCTTCCCAAGTCATTTATGACTTACTGGAATTAACAGTTTGGTTACCAGGCAGTTTGTTTGGTTTTAGAGCCTATTACCTGTTTTCAACCCTTTACTTGTTCAAATTGTCTACTGAGCAAAAACTTAAGTCATACAACTTTATATGCCAATTATAATAGTTCCAATGAATTTGGAACATCGATTTTAGGTTTGGTGGACCCTTGGTTTAAGGATTGAGGCTTCCAGACTTATTTTGATCTATTGGTTGGAAATTAAAAAAAATGGCAAGTAGGTGTGGGACCTACTTTTTTGTTGAAACAACCTCAGATGGAAATTTTGACTGCGCCATTAAGTTCAAAATACCAAATTTAGTAGGGTAGCATAGCTCTTTTGTACATACAAGATTCTAGATGAATCCCGAGGTGATACAAATCAAATGGGCATCAATGTTTTTATCACACAACTCGAGGCCAACATGAAGAGGTCCAAGCCTTAATCACCCTAAAGATCCAAGAATGTTCTTGGAGGCCCTTCTTCGAGATCCTAATAAAGCAATGTCTGGTATAGAAGATAGCTTGGAGCTAAGGAAAGCCAAGGCGCAGGAATAAAGAGAGCCCTTGTGGGTTAATTCTGAAATAGCCACTTTTGGAATATTTTGGTAATAGGATAGTTGTGCAAAGGAAACTAATATAAATAGGTGCCTTAGATATTTCATTAGTTAGTTTTTGGTTGATTAAGTTACATGATGTATTCATGAGAACTCCATAGGAGTGTTTGAGTGCTTGGAAAGGCATATGTTGAACCTTGTTTAGAAATATTATTTATAAGGGGGATCTAATCCCCTTTGCAGTCACATAAGATCTAGGTGCTCATTGATAATCCATTAAGGAAGGTTTTAGGATTTGACATACCCTTAGATTTCCCTTTTGTTATCAATTTTGTGTCTATCTTTCTATCGTCACTATCCTATCCCTCAATACTTACTCTTCCACATCTAGATTTGACTCGTACCTAGGATCGTATCATTTGGTATCATAGTCGATCTTGATTTCATTCCTACGAAGTGAATCTTGGGTTTGTTAGCTTGAAAATTATAAAAAAAAATAGAAAAAGAGTCCCAAAATATTTTTTAGGGTGTTTCAAATTTTGAGTTTTTGATTTTGTGTTTTTTTTTGTGTTTTTAGTATTAGATTTTTATTCTATAACACTATACAAGTCTATAAAACAAATTTAAGCCAAATCAGAGCTTATTTAAGTGTTCTATCTTTGTTTGAAGCTTGGACTTGAAAAGAAGTGAAACGGGTTGAAAAATCTCAAAAAATTGTAAATAATTTGAAAAAATTAATGCTTGTAATATGTTTAGAAGGTTAAAAATATCCTTGGTTTAAAATTTCTTTGCATTCTGATCAACAGTTTAAGAGAGAGATTTTTGAAGTTTCTGTGTTCTTGAGTGTTCTTGGACAAATTCAAATCTTCATAAGGGAAAGGTGGTTGTTTGATCCTGAAAAGTGAAGAAATGGTGTAAAAAAATGTTTGTACAAATACCTTTTTTAAGATTCAAGGTAATATTCCTAAAGAGAGGACAAAGGGGGACAATTTGAAGGTACAAAGTACACTTGGAGGCTGCCTTAGACGGGTGAGGTGAGCCTTATGTGTGCTTGAACTACTCCAGCAGGTCATTAACAGGCCAAACTAGTGGTCAAACCTTTACATACGTCCAAACTGCCCTTGAGGTGCTTCTATCCTGCTGCCACCGACCCAACGCAGGTCAAGGCAGTGAAAAAAAGGCCTCCTGCGTCCAGCCTGCCTTCCACCTGTGCCCAAGGTTCCGTTGGTATGCTTTAAAAGGTTAGTAACACCCAAAATAGTAACAAAAGATAGAATTTGCATCCAAGCTACATCCAATCTACGCCCCACATACTGCAGCATCTCCCTCAATGCAGCCTCATCGTAGAACACCTCAATTTGAACACAAACCATCCCAACACACCCAAACGCATACCAAAACTTCTCCAACATTAATTCAAGTTCAAAACACATCTCAACACGTTAAAAACTTCATTGCTCAAGGTTTGATTCCTTAGTTTCATTATTTTTGTTTCTTAATCTTTTTTTTTATTCGTAAACCAATTATCAACAAGTAATTTGTCTACTAAGTTGATCTACTAGTTCTTGAGCCTGAATACTTTCATTGTCCTATTTCTTTTGAGTTTTTCTAGTTTTATTTCATTGTATATTTTTTATTCAAGTTCATAAATATTTTTTATTTCTTTGATTCATTCAAACAATAATCCACTCCGACCGTAAAGTAAAGATTGACACCTTATTGACCATCAGAGTATAAGCAACTTACAATATTCGCCACTCCAATTGTGAGGATCACCAAGGTGAAATTCATATGAGTGTTGGTGAGGATCTTTACAACTAATCTTGTTTGTTTATTTTGTCTGTATAAGATGATATAAGGGTAACATGTCTTTGATAGCCTCAGATAATTAGGACTACAACATAGGAGACTATGATTGTGGTGAAGATTATTATGGCTATGAAAAAGATGGAGATTATGAGGGACATGAATATAGCCATGATCAAGAGTCATGTGGGAATGGGGAATACTATTCCAAAGGAGAATGTGAGATGAATGATAACCCTAATTCTTTTAGTAAATAAGGAGATGATGAAGAGCCTTGTGATAATTCTTATGAGAAAAATAGAGCATGTGAGGAGTATTACACTTTGCACTTTGATCCTGGAGGTAATGTAAGGTATAACTCGTTCATTTACCAAGCTTATAAGGATCATGGTGAAAATGTATGTGAGGATTGTGAAGTTTCTTATTCCTCATCTTGTAGTACTTTTATCGAGGTTGAATCAATGAGAATGGTTATGCTAACTATAGTAGAGATTTCTCCATGGGAATGAAGGATCGTGCATCTCCAAAGCCTAGGGTACTACATCTTACTCTTCTTATCCTAGTGTCCAAATGTATAGAAACGGGGACCAAGGTATATTGAGGGTATAGTAGGAGTCAGGATCTTTCTACTTTCCCTATCTTTATAAGAGAGTCGGGTTACAAAGAATATATTTATTAGGAATGGAAGTATGAAAGGATCTTCATTGATTATGATATGAGTGATATTGAAAGAGCTACGTGTACCCTTAAACATATTCAAAGTTCAACACCATTGTGGTGGGAATCTATATGGAAGTCCTGCCAAACATGAAGTGCCTTGAAAGGACTCATGAGGGGTACTCATGTGCCAAACATGAAATGCCTTGAAATGACTAATGAGGGGTACTCATGTGCCCATAGGGTATACTAAGCTTTACTATATTGATCCAAGAAGAAATGTTCACTCCAAAAATATAAGCATTTGTGGGGTTTCAGGATGCTTCCTTGTGCTAGATGATTGGTGCTATAGAAACTACATCATTCCACCCATGGTTGACCATCTAGGGATATCTCGAGAGCCTCTATATGTTCCATACTTCTTGGATAGGTATAAGGTCTCCAAGAGAGTAGAGGTTTTTTTCACCTAATTTGGGTACTATAAGGAGGTGTGGTGCGATATCTTCCTCTTAAAATGTGGATATCTATGCTTGAGTGTCAATTGGTTTGCGTAACATAAGGTTCCAAATGTACAAAATTGGCCTAAGATTATAAAATACCAATAGGGAAATCATCTCTTTCTATCCATTCTTCCCAAATATCAAAGAGATATGAACACTCACTCCAAGTCGAATAAAAATAAGAGATAAAAGATTGAGAAGAGTAAGAGAGTTTAAGGTAGCAACCTATAAGAGAAAAAAGAAGAGGTAGTGAGGAGTAAAGTGAGGGGGTTTTCACCAACCAGAGCTAACATTATTTATTTTTCAATTAATAAGGACATGTGTGTAGGTACCAACATGGCAAGCAGAGAAGAACAAGTACCAAAAGAGAAGGTTCCCTTTGAAGACTTGACGAGGGAAATCTTAGAAGCTTCCAAGGCTTGTGAAGGACCTTCACACCAAGGTAAAGAATAATGTGCTCAAGAACTTCAAGGTAACATAGCTAACTCTCACTTTTGTGAATGTGAATGATGATTGTATGGCTAGTAGCCTATTGAGTGTGAGTAGTAGCTTATCTACATGTGAGTCTATTAATTATTTGCCTCTTGATGTTGATGTACATACTGTGCGTATGGATATACTAGTTGATTCTATTGTTGATCGAATTGACTCCTCTTGTAAAATCAATTTGTGTCCACCTAGTGTTAAAGCCATTGTGTTGGATGATAGTACATCATTTTGTATAAATTATATTGATGAACTTGTGTGCAAAACTAGTCCACCACTTAAGGATATGTTTAATGTGATTATAAAACCTCAAGTGAGTGATGAAATTGAGAATGTTGGTCAAGAAAATAGGAGTGACCCTTTGAACTTGTATTTAGTGAAGATCCTAATGTTTTCTTGGATCAAAGGGATAATCAAGTGCTTGAAACATATTTGATACTTGATAATGGTATTTTAGAGAATGGACTTGGATTCTCTACATCTTCATGGATATATCCTTCTCTCTTGAAGAATAATATTTTATAGTAAATTTACCTAGTTGTGTGGATAGCATTGTTGATATCGCTCATCTTGAGGGCTATATTCCATGTGAAAACCTACTATGGTGTGATAATATTCCTCCTAAAGATGGAAATCTTTTCTTGGAAGATGATAGTATACTTAAGGGAAAGTAATGAGAAGTCTTGGAAAGGAATAATCAATTGGGTGATGATAACTTTGATTTGCTTGAATATTTAAGAAACCTAATAAGTTATTGTTCCTTAGAAAATGATTGTGGATTTGATCCTTTATATGACCCCCCGCCCTTGTTTGATACTTATAAGGATGAATTACTTACTTCTTGTGAAGACCTAAGTAATAATTCCTTTGATAGTGGTTGTGGTATGGGTCTACTTGAGGATTCCTCCATTGAAATAGAAGGTATCAATTGTTTAGAAATTTCTCCCTCTTCTACTTTGTGTGACCTTATTGTTGAGAATACTCATGGTGATGATTTTAAATCTAATAGTGAGTACGTGCGTGAGGGAACCTTAGTTGAAGTTGACTTGAGTGATACCTTTCTCTACTCTCCCTTTGCTTTTGATGATATTTATGCTAATAAGGAGAGTATATCTTTTAGTTTGGGTCAAACTAGTGGGGGAAAAAAGTATTGTCTAGACCCATGTCTATATCCACTCTTTTGATTTGACCCTGGTGCCAAATTTGGATATGGTGATTATGGCACACCCAACTTATTGCTTGGTCTACATGACAAACAATGTTTGAATGAGGGTGTTGGTATCTTTCCCTATGATGAGAATTTTTTCTTAGGGATTCATAATCCACTTGAGGGACCAACATTATGTAAGGGAAAGAACTCCAACCAAGATAAAGGTGTTTTTAAAGAAGAGGAGCCATAAAAAGCTCCAAAAGAGTTTACCATTGTGTGTTTTCCTTCTTGACCAAGGTTTCACTACTTGTAGGTCAAGGAGAGAGTCTTCCATTAAACTACTTTAGATGAACTCCATTCGTATGGTACCCTTCCTCATTATGTGAGTAGAGCTGATAACCTCCTTCTCAAAGGTGGTATCATTCTTAAGAACCCGAGGGTAAATATGTCATTATCTCCTTTGGGTGTTGCTTATATCTTTGCATCCTTGTTTGACACACTTGTGCTTAAGTTGCATTAATCCTAACTTATGGATGCCAAGTTGATGATTTACTTGAAAGAAATAAGCTATATGTGCTTAAATATCTTGATTCGATCCTTTTATGCCTTTATGCTATATATTTTGAGCCAAATGACAATTTTATAGATGATAGCGCCTTGGATTCCTATACTACCTCTTTGCCTATAATGACATCCATTATGAACCTTGTGGTTTTCTTATCTCTTGGTGATTCTCATATATAACTCCTTTGTGCATTTTTCAAAAAGTTTTTAATGGTTACCACGAAGGATCCTTAGTTATATCTTAAGTGTGTGCAACCTTGGCATGATGAAATGATTTCTTATGCTAACCCTAACCCTCATGCCATAAGGAATTTGTGTTCATTTGTCCTTCCTTTGATTTTACAAAGTTTGGATTTGAGGTCAAATCCTTTTCAAGAAGGGGAGTATAATACAAATCAAATGGGAATCAACGCTTTTAATCACACAACTTGAGGCCAACATGAGGAGTCTAAGCCTTGATTCCTTAAGGATCTAAGAATGTGCTTGGAGGCCCTTATTCAATCTCCTAATAAAGCAATGTCGGGTTTGAAAGATAGCTTGGAGCCAAGGAAAGCTATGGTGCAGGCATGAGAACTCCATGGGAGTGTTTGAGTGCTTAGAAAGGCATATGTTGAACCTTGTTTAGAAACTTTAGTTGTAAGTATGATCTAATCCTCTTTGCGGTCACATAAGAGTTAACTACTTATTGATAATCCATTAAGGGAGGTTTTAGGATTTGACATACCCTTAGATTGCCCTTTTGTTATCAATTTTGTGTCGATCTTTCTATCATCACTATCCTATCTCTCTATCTTTACCTTTCTACACCTAGATTTTATCCTTATGGTTAGGATCATATCACGAGGGGTTGGTGGAGACTCAGAAAATTCCAAGTCTCCAATCGGTGCCTGATATCTGGTGTGACCACTTAAGAGACCCTTTGGAAACTTTAGCAAAGGGTGTTAAAGCTGCTAGCGATAAAGTGGCCCATGGTCTGGTTTAGTAGTCTGGCTCGTATGAATGGATACTACTTTAGCGACATCTAGGCGCTTTGGTGGTGACTGTTAAAGAGGCTCAATATCTGTTTGGCTACACCCGTATACCTGGGAAGGGTATAAATACTCCTACTTAGTCTAATTTTTACGATTCTTCACCTATTCTCAAAAGAGTAAAACCCTAAATAGTGTGAAAACTTGGGAGAATCATTTATGGATGATTTTAGAGCTTGGGTAAAGTATATTTATGTATTTCTACTTTGAATTTTGGATAATTTCTATTATTTTCATGATTTAATTCTTCATTCTAATCTAAAATCCCTAAAATCTTGGGGTGACTTTATTTTAGCACCATTATAGCTCAAAAGTCACCAATTTTTAAGGATAAAATATTCTTTGAGCATAGACATATGTTGTGTTGGTTTTGACACCACAATTTCATAAGCGGGCCCACATGGAATTTTTACATAATTTTGGGCCGAAAGCACAATAGTGAAATAGGGTTATCATTGTTCTTGTTTTGATGAGTAAATTATGATTTTTAAGAATAGCACTTTGTGAAATCTTCTCAAAAAGGTAAATCAGTGACTTAGCAGATTCTTTAGGCTTTTCATCAACGTCCATATAGGTTAGGTTGACCTGCTTCATAGATTGAGTTATTAAATAGTATGATTATGATATTATGCTAGATAGGGGCTGGAATTTAGGTGTTGGAAGTGTGAATAAGAATATTTGGATTAGCTGAACCATTTAGGCTATCTTAAAATTATAAATTAGGAGTAATTAGCTTAGTTACTCATGTATTAGGTGAATTTGAGTTTGTGGCCCATGTTTAGAATGAAAATTCCTTAGCTACTCAAGCAAGGTGAAATTGCTTTAGTCATTCATGTTTAGGGTGAGATTGGCCTTAGTTGCTTAAGTTAAGAGAAATTGCCTTAATTGCTATTATTTTAGTTGGGATTGACTTTGTTGTTTATGTTTGGGAAGAATTACTACCTTATGGCTATTTATGGCTTATTCAACATCTACAAATGAACTTAGATACCTTATCATAGTCTGAGGTGGAAGTTGCCAAAAATGAATTTTGGGGATTAAAAATGGGCCTCTCTGGCCCACATAAGGCAAAGACTTATGTTATCCTTGTAGACTTATTTACGCATGATAGACCCTTATAAATGTTTGGTTTGGGACATGAGAAGATTGAATATATTTGTTGAGCATGTTAGTTAGATATTGAAAGATTGATGCAAATTTTAGGTATTGCTAATAGTATTGCTTATATCCATGATTAATGATTAATGACTAATAGATATGACTATTGCTATGAGCAATATTGATATGATTATTGATATGACTTTCGAGTATGATTAATGATGTGGCCTATCAACATGTTTAATGATATAATATCAATGTGATTAATGATATGGCTTATAGATATGATTAATGGTTTATAGATACGATTAATGGCTTATAGATATGATTAATGGCTTAGAGATTCGATTATTGAAATAATCAATTATCATGACTACTAACTTGGCCTATGAGTATGGATAGCATCATGACTTAATAGATGCAGTATTGGTATGATTTACGGGTGTGGGTATCGATATGGCTTATGGTTGTGATTCTTGGTCCAGTGTATACATATGAGAAAAAGGGATGATCTATAGTTATAGTTCCTTGGTATAGTCTATTGGGTTAATTATTGGAATGGAGTGTTGATATGATTTGTTGGTACAGTTTATAAATATAAGTATCAGTTCAAGTCCAGCAGTTAATAATTATCTTGATAGTATGAGTTCTAGTTCAAGTACAACAAATGATATAATTATGATGATACTACTAAGTTTTGGTTCAAGTCCAACATTAGGAATTAAGTATGAGATGATACGGTTCGGATGAATTCTTGGTCATGTCATGATAATTTAGTAATTTATGGTAATTTAGTTGCTTAATTCCTTAATTATACCCTTTAGGCTTATGAAGGCTTGCATTGGGTTATTTATCTTTCAGCACTTATTTGCTCATGAGGGCCAATCTTATAGTTATAGTGATGTGATATTTATGTTACTATCTCGTATTCATTCATTCATTTATGTACAGCGGTGTCGGAGCTTATTTCTAAGTTTTTGCTTTTGCCTTGACATAGCTTATTTCATCTTGAATCTTATTGTATTCATATCATGGTTTAGCTCAGTCGTCCAATTATGCCAATTGAATACTTGTGGTTTCGGGACTCATACTTCACTTTTGTACCTTTTTGGTACTGATCTGTAGGATTGGGCATATTTTGGTTTGAATCAAAAAAATCAAAAAATCAAACCAAAATTTAAGTTGGTTTGTTTTTTTGATTTTTCGGATTGGTTTTTGGTTTCAAATTTTAGAAATTTGATTAAATAGTTTGGTTTTCGGATTTTCAAAACTTAAATTTGGATAAATCGAAAAACCAAAATTATATAAATAATATATTATAATTTATATATATATATATATATATATTATATATGTAAATATCTACTAAAAATATAATATAATCTTATATAACATATAAATATACATATTATAATCATTTAGTAACCCTAAATCCCAATATACTACTTTACTTTAGACCCTAATATTAACGTGAAGGCTGCAGCGGCACTCTGCCATTCTCAGTTTGTTAGTTCATTTGAAATTTCAACATTGTTAACGACAGTCGGCAGTCATTTGCTCATTTGTCACTGTCGTGGGCAGTCATGCCGAGTGCGGCCACTTCCGTCACGCCAACAGCGATGACTTAGCGAGGTCAATATTTATGGTTATTTCATGCGTGTTAAATTAATTATATTTGGGAATGAAAAATAGGTTTGAAAAAAATATTATTTTTCTAGAAAAATCACCAATTTTAAATGCTCATTACTTTAATCTCTAAAACCAAAAAAAAATCCAAAATAACCGAACCAAATTTGTAAAAATTGAACCAAACCAAAATAATTTTGGATTGGCTATGGTTTTCATTTTCGTCAATCCAAAAATCAAAAAAATAAAAGGATATTCATCAATCAAACCAAACAAACTGAATGCCCACTCCTACTGATCTGAGTACTAGTTGCCGTCGTTGATTCAATGCTTGTGCAGGGTTGATGTCATGACCTGAACTACCCCCTAGTCATAACGAAGTGCTTACAACTACAAGTGATCCAAAGCTAACCCATGGCACTGGCATGATGCTTGAGCAACTGATCAAAAACATATATAAAAGTTATATTGACTGAGCGGAAGCATAATCATGAGATAAGCTATTTCAATACATTACCGTTTAAAGATTACAAATTGTAATCTAAAAGAAAGAGAAACTGAAACTATGTACAATGACTCTGTCAGACTATCTATGAAGTCTCTACTAATACTGACTACAGGTGGTTAGGACATGACCCCAACTATCTCTAATCAATACATATGAATAAGAAAATAAAATACAAGAACTGCA
Source organism: Capsicum annuum (assembly GCF_002878395.1). Taxonomy (NCBI): domain Eukaryota; kingdom Viridiplantae; phylum Streptophyta; class Magnoliopsida; order Solanales; family Solanaceae; genus Capsicum; species Capsicum annuum. The sequence goes on along the minus strand of NC_061117.1, from coordinate 81,445,717 downwards.
ACTGACTTGAGTCCTTGGAATACAAGTATTCATCACTTGCTGGGTGAATGTTGTGATCTGCCTGACTATGATCATGAGAATGATCTCCTAAATCTACATCACATGAAAAATATCGGTAAAATAGTTGTGCAATCAGTACTTTGGAATGTACTGAGTATGTGGGATATTCACTAGTCATGAAAATACTTAAAACATGCTTTAGAACCAAGGACATAAGTCATTTGCTTAAATATGTATTTAAAATATGATTGTACGTAAAAGTTGTGATAGTCCCAAAATTGATAACATAAAAGAAGGTAAAACTAAACTAAGGGTCATGTATGAATATTGGGTATGAAACTTTGGGATATGAACTGATGCAATGACCAAGTAAATAACTTGTAACTGGTCAATATTGTATTAAATAAACTTATTACAAGGTCATGCATAATCTAGAACTAAAACATAAAATGAGGACTGTGGGAGTTAATCACAACTGACATACCCTAATCTGAGCAAATAAGTATCTAACCTGTAACCCCAGTTAGAAGGATGCTAGTACTGTGCCAAGGGTACCAACACTGGCTGGCGTGGATCCACTAAACTGAGGTCCCAAAGGAATAGGATGGCATGCCTCATTGAAGGGTGACCCCTTATAACCTATGGTGGCAACATATTTTTGGAACTTAGGGACTCCTACTAACGGTCTCTGCCAAACTGACAGGGGACTATCATTCCTGCATTTACTCGATACTAGGTAATACTCCAACTGAATGACACTGAAAACTGTAATGTCTATTATGATTACATTTGAGAAATATTAATAATGGATATTCTAAAGTGCTAAAAATTATGTAAACTAATATATGCATGAATCCCTAGGTATCAGTTGTTCATAACACACCAGCTCTGACTAATGCAATTGAACAAGATAATATTAAGAGTTGATTATATTAGGGAAAAAAGGGAAATTTCATAGCAGGAGTCCAAAATCATAAAATTACCAACATACGAAGGGTTCATAATTCTAAGTCTGTGAAAATACTAAATTTAATGGAAAAACATAATGTGTCAAATAATATGGATTAAAATTCACAAAATCATGATAAATAGTGCTTTAGTAGTCTTGAAACTGATAAATCACATATAACTTGATCGTATGGTTGAAATCTTAAAAAATATTATGTAAAACATGCATGGATTTAAGAATAGCATGAATAATATAATATGGGCCTAACAAACCATGAATAATCATTAAGATATATTTATGAGTGACAAATATATTATGGGGAATTGAATTAAGCTTAGAGTAACAAATTGGGTAAAGCCCCAGTTTATGAAAATAATAAAATTCATAAACAAAAATCATAATTTGGGCATGAGGATAAATGGAGATCCTTATTGAATATCCCCATACCTAATTACACCTGATTTTTGCATTGATGTTTTGAGGATTGAACTTGGAGTGAAAATTACATGTTTCTTGAGTAATTCATGTGTTATGGTGAGAATGAGGGATTTGGAGTTGTTTGGGATTTATATTCTGCCTTATATTAGCTTAAACAATGTTGTTTTGGGTTTAGAATAGTATAAAAATACCAAAATCCCCCTTACAAACTATCTGGAAAACTCCTAGAAGTAGTCCCAATGACTTAGGCCATGACTCATAGGGTCTTGCCATGATTCTTGGATTGAATCATTGTCAGGGACCCAAATTTGGCCCCTAATACCGTGGTAACGGCTCCCTCCTAACGACTAATTATGTTTGATAACAGTTATCATCACTGGGCAGATTTGGCAGTGCTCCAATAATTTGGTCATAACTTTTCACCCCGATATTGGATTAAGGAAAAATTGGTAGTGTTGGAAAGATGATTCAATTATATATATTTTTATGGGTCTTAAAATTAAAAATTCTTAGTATACCAAAATTTATGCTCTGTTGAAGCTCATTATAGTTATATTCTTCACAAGAATTTAATCCCTAAGGAATGTTTTGACTTGCCTATAAGCTAGGAGCTATTTTAGGCCTTAATATATGTCTAAGTCACTTATCAAACTAAAAAAAATATGTCTTGATTTTGTATTAACTTGAATCATGATTCTAATATTGTCTTGAATTTTTAGGGTGTTATAATATCTCCCCATTAGGATCATTCGTCTTCGAATAAAGACCGACTTGGCTGAATGTATAGGACAAGAGTTGTAATCCCTGACATAGAATTCTAAGAGATGAATATGGACATGATGACTAAATTTCCAACTAATTTTAACTATTTTGAAAAGGAGGGAACTCACTAGTACTGGCATGCTAAATTCTGAAGTTGGATAAGTAACATGATACTGATTTCTAAATTTGGAAATCAGTTATGCTTGAGACTAATTTAGACTTTTAGTAACGACTCAATTGAATTCACACATAAAATAAATGAAAATAAAGAACCTCGTGGAATTGGCATATTCATAAAACTTTGGATAGTAAGACTAGATGTAAAAATGGAAAACTATAGGAGCTTACCTGTCTGATTACTAAACTGAATTGCTGGCTATATGGACTGACTCATACTGAAAGTTTATAACATAACTGAAGTATACCTGGAACAAATAGACATTTAGAACTGTAAAGTGATATCTAATGATATGAAATTTCTAACAGTCACTGGAAATAGGATTATTTGTTACCTTCAACACTCCCTATCCGAAGTTCTAATAACATTAGGGAGCAAAGAATTTTGGGTATGATCTGAGTGAGATATATGAATAAGGAATCAAAACATGGTTAAAACTCTGTAACATAGAAGATAGGCATACAAAACATAATCTACGATAGAATTACTATGCCTTAAGCAATGCAACTGCTAACTTTCGAGTTAGCTACACTTCTCAAATACTCCCTCAACTATACTTTTCTCCTTAAATACTACACTTCATTTGATGCCACATATAATCTTCACATGGGTATGGCTAACTGTTTCTACCAAAGTCTGAGTAGAACTAAATTCTCTCACCATGTTCAAGCCTAAATTAAAGTCACAAGGAACTTCACATAACACCGTAATACTAGTCTAAACCACAAATCAATATCCAATGTGTTTTTAGAGCTCTCATCTAAAGAATAATACTTTTTACCACTTCAAAAACTAACTTCAACCTCTTACTAGGAATTCACTAATGCACAATACATTTATCTGCTTACATACAGACATGACATTCAAGCCTATCATTATAACCACATATGAACTTCTAGGAAACCAACCCACCTAAGAATTTTCCCATATTGTCTAATATCTCCATCAATAATAAATTTCATGCTCAATATCTAAGAAGACACACTTAGAATTCTCATCTAACTATGACATATACCAAAACTTTTGCCGCAATCTTCCTTCATACTTATAGCCTTAGATAAAACAATCATACAACAATCTTTCCCTAATAAGGAATATTTATTCTCTCCCATCTATACCATTGTTCATCCATTTTCATCACCACTATCTTTACATAAGGAGTGGCCACTGAAAGGTTAGAACATGAGGACCTGAAGCATAAAAGAACACTATTCATAACTTTGAAACTTAACCAAGGCCTGAGGAATAGAGTATCAAGGGAATAGATTCATTAAGAAGATCAAAACTAAGAACATACCTGCCATAATGCAAATTTGCACTTGTCATTAAGGATGTACCATGAGTTTTGGGAACTGAGCATACTGTAAAACATGAGTACATGAGTCATGAGCTACACGACTTGAGTTTTAAGTTCATAAATTCATGGAATATGAGTCATACTTTTGAGTAAACTGACACTCTTTATACTAGGAACTGGTAGCGTACATGATTCTATATAAAGCACATGAATATGAGCTATGATCATAGAACTGACTTGTAAGGCATGAGTATAGTGTTGCAATGTCCAAATTACAAAATTTTATACTGAGATAAGAATGGGTCAGGCATATTCCTCTGTGTTGTTCTAAAGGCATCACTACTAAAATCTGATAACCTGACTTGATTCCTTATTCTATCACCTCCATATTATATTAATCTATCATTCTAAGTCCGTAGACCTATGTAATAAACTCTGAACTAAACTACAATCCCTATAATGTAGAGCACGGGATATAATCAATATATCTAAATACAAAACTCCTCTTGAATGACTATACCTAAAAGTATAAAACTTGTTGCTAGTACTTCCTTCTGAGATACAACTCTTAACTTTCTATATCCCTAATATTCATCTTGTAATAACTTAAATACTTACTAACTTAGAATCTTTTGAAGTATCATAACACCCTGATTTCACACTTTTTCCATCTTGAATTTAAAACTCTTATTTTATTTATTAGCTTGATCATCCACAATTCAAACTTAGATTCTAACACTTAACATAGATAGCCATACAACTTCTCATACTCTAATACCCACTTACTACTACAGGATAGGAATCATGAAACACTAATCCTCTTAAAATTTTTTGAACATACTCAACCTTAACAAGCTTCTTAATCTTTTTGATCGCTGCCTTATTTCTATCCTAACTAAAGCATTAACATACTCTAAGTCCCCTTAATTTGTAAACCTCTCTCAAAGTGCTATTATGCAATCTAAACAACACCATTTTGGACCTATGGATACATAATCTACTAAATTCAGGCAAACACTATCCCCACTTTACTAGTACTATACTTCTAGGCTCATGCTCCTAAATCTAGGTCATGCTATCATAGGATTCTGAGAAGGGATGCGAGATCATATTTGACTTAGGCTTACTATAATGATTTTCATAAATAATAATAAACTCTTTCAAAGTATTAAACTTAAAGGAACTAGTGGGATCATTTTGAACCTGCATGCAATCTCATAATTGTTTGTGGGGACTATCTAAAAGAACTCTATCAGTAGGAATTTAAGCTTGACATTTCTATTACCTTAAGAATAAGGTAAAATTGGCATGAATGGAGCAATGTAAGAATTTTTATAATTCTCTTAAACGATATCTCTACTACACGATCTGAGATATGAAAGAATGAAAATATTTATTAAATGTCCTATAGCCTCTCGAAGAAAAGTATAGACATCTTTGTATGATTCCTCAAAACTCTACTAGATACGGCTTCATAGACACCATAGTACACTTAAACCTTGTACTGTGACATCAAGTTTGTCACGAACCGAGACTACCCCTAGTTGTAACACAATGCTTAGAACCATAAGTGATCCCAAGATAACCCATAGTATTATTATGATACTTGAGCAACTAATTAAAAATATATATAAAAGCTAAATTTACTAAGAAGAAGCATAATCATTAGATAATCTATTTTAATACATTATTGTTCAAAGATTACAACACAGTAGCCTGAAAGAATGAGGAACTTAAACTATTTACAATGACTTTGAATGACCATCTGTGAAGCCTCTACTAATACTGACTACAGATATTCGAGACATGACCCCAACTATCCCTAATCAATACATATAAATAATAAAATAAAGTACAAGAACTGCAACTGACTTGATTCCTCAAAATACGAGAACTCATCACTTGTTGGCTGAATATTGTGATCTACCTAACTATGATCCTGAAAGTAAGCTCCTAAATCTATATCACATTAAAAATCTGGGAAGAAGAGGTATGCGGTCGGTACTTTGGAATATACTGACTAAGTGGGATATGCACTATTTATGAAAATAATTAAAACATGATTTAAAGCCAAGTACGTAAGCTATTTGTTGAAATATGCATTTAAAATATGATGTACGTAAAAGCTGTGATAGTTTAAAAATTGATAGCATAAAAGAAGGTAAACCTAAATCGAGGGTCATGTATGAATACTGGGTATGAACCTGTGGGATGTTAACTAATATAATGACCAAGTAAATAAACTTGAGACTAATCAATACTGTACTGAATAAACTGATTACAAGATCATGCATAATCTGGATTTAAAATATAAACTGAGGACTGTGGGAGCTAACCATAATCGACATACCTCAATCTCAGCAAATCATGGTCTATCCTGTAACCCTAGTTGGAAGAGTGCCTGTAAGAACCCACAATACACTTAGCTTAACTCAGTCTTTTGAGCTTGTTAAGGGGGTCCCAGACTTAGAAATTCTTTTTAGCTAAATATCAAGACTTAGAATCATTTTAGCCTTCCAAATTTGGAGGATTTTATTTTCAACCTTTCCGACCTTAGTTAGATGATTTTTAAATTGATTCATTATTAGGGTCACTTGTAGGTCATCTCAGGCGAGTTTCAGATTTTTTGGACTAGCGTAAGGGCCAGTTTGGATGCCCAAAATAGTAAAGGGTTGTGATAGCCCCGACTTCGTGAGGGCTAGTCAACCTAATGCTCACGCCGCGATGGCTACTTGACCCAAATAAGGGTCACGATGCGAAGGTAGCCCTATTCGGCATTATTTTATTATGGGTTGTCGGGGTAAATGGATCATTTTTATCCACCCTTATTCAGCCTTATCATGAAATTAATCAGCCTATAGGGCAAAAATCTCATTCTTTACTCATAAACTCTCTCAAGAGAAAGTCCTAGCCTCATCAAGTTCAAGAATTCAAGTCTCAAGAACTCACTTTAATCTTCTCAAAAGTAGTAATCAAGGTATGTGAAGTGTTCATCCAAGGGTCCCTTCCACCTTTGGAGTCCAAGAAACTATTTTTTAAAACTCTAAGTTTATGGATTTCATGAATTCCATGTTGGGTTTAATTATATCCATGTTTATAATGATTAATTAAGATTCTACTCCATGTTTTATGATAAGTTTCATGTGAGGTTGATTGATATGTATGTAATATCATAAGGATACATGTAAAACCCTTGAAATTATCAATGAGGATTTGAATTATGATTACTACTTGTTGTTTAGTGTTATGTGTATATGTATGCTCACCAAGTGCTTGATAAATTACCTATGTAAACTAATAAGGGAAAGAGAATATGTCATGTTAGCTTATGTGCAAGTTGTATCATGCAAGTGTTTGATAAAATGTTTCCATGATTGAGTTGTGAAAAAGTGCACATGATTATGCTTTTCAAGCTTATGCTATGATTCACCTTTCATGCTATCGACTCCTGGGGGTATTCAATACCAGAAAACTTAGTTGTTTACCTGTAACACCCTAAATCTGGTACCCAAAATTCTACACGGTGATCATGACCTTGAAGAACTATAAGCTAACCTATGACTGATATCTGTACCTGAACACTGCATAATATATATAAATCCAGAAATAAAGGCTGTAAGGCTATAAGGTTTGAAACTAATAAAATAATCTCTGAATGATATGGTATCACAATACCAAAACAAAACCTAAAATAAACTGTCTGAACATGATAGTCTAAAAAGCCTCTAACTGACTAAACTGTCTAAATAAGGATTTGATGGGACATATTCCTAACTAACTCAAACTACTGAAATAAATTAATTAATAAGATAATATAGTAATGGTCATGTCCTCGAAGGATGAGGACTCACTATTAACTCTGACTACTGAGACTGAAATGCTACTAATGCTCTAGAACTCGTGCTTCTAAACCAATGGAATAAAACACCATAGCGCAAATGCGTCAGTACGTTGAATGTACTGGTATGCATGTGAGGTAGGCTAAACGCAAAGGGTTCATATGCATGAACTATACTAACTGACTGAATAATATGAACGTGAGAATACATGCATGAATACATAATAACTATAACTAAGTTCGTAATAACATGATTACTAAGTCTGAGTACTGATAACATGAGATACTGATATCTGTATAACTGAAATAACTGATACTGAGTGACTATATCTGACAGTCTAGGTTTTGATAGAACTAGCTGAGTTCTGTACTGTTCTGAGTTGACTGTATCTGACAGTCCTAAATCCTGTAAAACTATCTGAGTTCTATTCCTTAGATTGAATGACTGTATCTGATAGTCCTGATTCTACACTGAAACTTTGGGAAGTAGTTATCTAACCAACATGCCCCAAATAATGCATTATAGCTGAGTTGGGATCCAATCTGTAACCCCAATTGGAAGGGTGTTAATACCGTGCCACCGATAAGGAAAAGTTATGGGTGACCCTCATCTGATAATGTCCCCAAAAGAGAATGGTGGGACCCTCATCTAACAGTGTTTATCTACTTCATCAACCCTCATCTGACAGTATTGATGTTTTAACCTATGCTGGCTACATAGTTTTGGAATGCAAGGTTGACTTCTAAGAATCACAGTGTGTGTTCCTAACCTTGGGTTCACTCGATGTTAATTCTTACTGCTATCTGATAGACACTAAACATGGATTATTGAACTGAACTGTACTGAATTAACTGAGTTTTATTGACTAATGGAATAGTACTGAGATTACTATATTACTGAGCTTTCCTGAGTCACATGACTGAATGAGTTCTATGGATATAACTCAACTGAGAGTATCTTGAAAACATGACACTAGCTCTAGGCACACAACTATATTGTTTGGTCCAAGTACCCCAGGACTCGATAGCATGAAACTAACAAAGCATGAATTTCTTGAATACATGACCAACATCACAATCCATAATACAATAAGTTGGAGATTTCATGAAGTAGAAGTTCTAAAGCACCACAATGTCTACACATGTATCCATAATTCATTGACTAAGACATTTCATCAAACATTTGACATGCATAAACTTGTACATGATTGGGAATTTCATATTATCATACTAGTATCGCACTTTTCCTTCACATAGGCATTTAATAGAACACATGGGGAGCATACTTTTGCTATACAATCATGATTATTATGCAAATCACCGTATCCTAGGGTCAATCATTGGAATACATTATTTAAAACATGAACCAAAACCCCCCACAACATCATGAACATGAATTTCAATTTAATTTAAATCATGAACATTCATAAATACACAAATCTTAACTTTTGAAAAGAGATTCTTGAACTTCATGGGTGAAAGGGACCCATGAATTAACATATGACATACCTGGGTTGTGGGTTTATTGAAGTTCTTGGACTTGAAGAACTTAAATCTCTTAGTTTCTTGAAGAATGATTTGGATCTTGTTCTTGGGGATTATCTTTGAGAGAAAACCCTAATTTAATATTGTAGATGGATAATGAACTTATGAACCTTGATCTAATATAATTAGAGGTTAAAACTGGTGGAAAAGACCCAAATACCCTTTTAAAAATAATTTTAAAATAACTGAAAAAACTATGCGATGGTCCATCACTGGGTTGACGGTCCATCAGTCCTGACCGTCGCACCTGGGCAGAATAGGGGTTCACTACCTCTGCTGTGACAGCTTGGATGACGGTTCATCGCTAGCTTGATGGTCCATCGGCCTGAGCCGTCACCCTTAGGTAGAAGGTGGTATCACTGCCTCCATTATGACGGTTTGGGCGATGATCCGTTGCTAGATCGATGGTCCGTCGGCCCTCATTATCGCACCTGGGCAGTTTTGACTGCTTTCTATAAAACAGCCATAACTTTCTACCTCGATACCAAATTTGGATGAAATTGGTATCGTTGGAAACCTAATTCAATTTCCCACATGACAAAAAGTAAAAATCTCCAAAATTCCATGTATATAAAAGTGGATTAATCTTTCAAAGTAAGTCTTTAACATACTCAGGATGATTTTAAGCTAGGTAGAAGTACGGGGTATTACAATATCTCCCCCTTGGGAACATTCGTCCTCGAATGAGACTTATTGACATGGGAGAGAGGATAAGCTAAAGTACATACTTAACATAAACAACTAAAAAATAACTTCATGGCTGATAACTGAATACATCATACTGAACATGCATAACTTATGCATGTGTAACTAACTCATGAATGCATGACTGAGTATTCTAAGGAACTAAGTTTCTCACAATGAGAATGCATATCTGATGTATAATTATATGACTAAACTGGTGCATGAATGCATGACTGAATATGTAATGGTATTTAATACCAAGTTTATAATTGAATTCTGAACATGAAATGTATACCAATCTTGTAACTAAAATCTGAACATGAAATTGAAAAGCTTAAGGAAAACTATTACCCTGAGCTAGACCTGAGTTAGTGGAGAAGAGGTGAGGATACTTAGTTCACATATCTGGTTTTGCTTCCCAAGTAGCTCCCTCAACGGACTAATTTTACCAAAGAACTTTGACTAGAGGGACTTCTTTGTTTCCCGGTCTACGAGTTTGGTAGTCAAGAATTTTGACTGGAATCTCTTTATAAGAGAGGCTATTATAAAAATCTATGCTCTGAATAAGGACTATAACTGTTGGGTCACCTATGCACTTCTTGAGCAAAGAGACATGGAAGAGTAGACAAGCTAAGGCTAGATCTGAAGACAATCCAAGCTCATAGGCTACCTTGCCAAAAGGACTGAGAATTTTAAAGGGACTGATATATCAGGGACTGAGCTTTCCCTTCTTGTCAAATCTCTAACTCTAGATCCTTTCTGTGCATATCTGTATAAGACTTCTGTGGGCTCTGAGCAGCCCGGAGTCTTTTTCTGACCAATTAATTTTTTTCTAAGGCATCAAATACTAAGTCAGGCACTATAACTGAGGCCTCACTAACTCAAACCAACCAACTGGAGATCTGTATCTCCTACCATAGAGAGCTTTGAATAGAGTCATCCAAATACTGGAATGATAGCTGTTGTTGTATGAAAACTCAATCAAAGGCAAGTGGCCATCCTAACTACCTTTGAAATCAATTACACATGCCCTTAGCATGTCTTCTAAAGTCTGAATGGTCCTTTTTGCTTGACTATCTGTCTGAGGATGAAAGGTTGTACTGAGATGAACTTGGGTACCAAGACCCTTTTGGAATTCCTTCCAGAAATCAGAGGTAAACTGGTACCTCTTTCTAAGATAATAGATAACAAAACTCTATGCAATCTGATTAACTCTCTGATATATAGCTTGATCATAAATCTTAACTAATATCATGTAAAACAAGAATGGATTTGAGAATAGCACGAATGATATAATATGAGCCTAAGAAATCATAAATAATCATTAAGACTTGCTTATGAGTGACAAATATATCATGGAAAATTGAATTTAAGTTTGGAGTAGCAATTTGGATAAAGCCTTAATTTATGAAGATCATAAAATTCGTAAAGAAAAATCATAATTTGGGAATGAAGAGATCCTCATTGAATACCCACATACCTGATTACTTTTGATTCTTGAATTGAAGTTTTGAGGATTTGAACTTGGAGATGAAAACCCTAATTTCTTATTTTTGGAGGAGTGGAAAATCACATGTTTCTTGAGTAATACATATGTTTTGTTGAGAATGGGGGATTTGGAGTTGTTTAGGCTATATATTCAGCCTTAGAGCTTAAATGATGTATTTTTGGGGTTAAAAGAGTGGGAAAAGACGAAAATCCCCCTTAAACCTCGTCTAGAAAACTCCTAGAAACAGTCCCAATGACTTATGCCATGACTCATTGGGTCTGGCCATGAGTCATGGCTTGATTCATGGTTATGTACCTATATTTGGCCCCTACTTTCATGGTAAAAACTCCCCCTAACCACATGTTATGTCTGATAACGAGTCGTTATCACTGGGCAGCTTTGATAGTGCTTCATTAATTTAAACAAACTTTTCACCCCCGATATCAAATTAAGGCAAAATTAGTGGAATTGGAAAATTAATTCAATTATATATCTTTTGGTGGGTCTTGAGATAACAAATTCTTGGTACACCTAATGTTATGGTCGATTGAAGCTTACTTTAGTTATATTCTTCACAAGAATTTAATCATTAAGGGATTTTTTGACTTATCTATAAGCTAGGAGCTACTTGAGGCCTTAACATATGTCTAAGTCACTTATCAAACTACCAACACATGAGGCTTGATTTTGTATTAACTTGAAGCATGATTCTAATATTACCTTGGATTTTTAGTGTGTTACAGTTGATTTCGGAGATTAGGTGAACTCTTGGAGTTGGAGTCACCCTTTTTCCTTCTATTTATCTATGGTATTTCATCTTTGGAATGGATTGTATTTGAATATTTAGTACTCATAGTTCATTTATAGTAGCTCTTGTACTGACATTACTGAGTCTTGAGATGGTTGTTGATCTTATAGGTATCTATTAGACTATTATGACTGTATTATTGCTATTTAAGTCTTTAATTACTAATTTCTAGCTTTTAGGCCATTTTCCACCAAGTTATCCTATTTGCATATAGCTCTAGGCTATGGTTTGGCTTACCTATCGATGAGATAGAGTAGATGCCATTATGACTTAGAAATTAGGTCATGACATATAGGTATTTGAGCCTAGGTTTCTTCGATATTATTGGTCTGTGTACATCCATTTCTTATCTTTGATAGGCTATAAGACATTCTTAGGAGTTCGTCACTCTATTCATATATTTTATGCTAAGATTCTAAGTTGGTTTCTAAATTATTTCTTTGGTTTTACTCTTTTATTGATGCCTAGGATACGTGTTATTGTTATACGAGATGAGGGTCCTGAGACCGAGCCTTAGGATCTTATCTCTATTCATGGATGAATTAGTAGTCGTGGACAACCTATAGATGTATCCCCATCTAGGGTCTAGGATAGGGGCCTTCACCAGACCCTATTCATGCTCCCGAACCAGAGATTTTTTTTCCTTAGCCAGTGGTAGGCCAGGGACCAACCTAGGCTCCACTGAGGTTTATTTATTCTTCAGTGCTCAGGGACACCTTGGTTCAGCTTTTGGGATTTGTTGGTAGTGCACAGTCTATAGATTAGAGTTGTACTGAGGTAGAGGCACAGCTTGTAGCTATGGCTCCCAGAGTTAAGGTCCCTTCTGTGCTCATAGTTGCTCAACCAGTAGTTTCCCAGCCTATTATATCTGCCAAGACGTAAAAGATATTGGGTGAATTTTTGAGATTGGCTCCAATAAAGTTTTCTAGTGCACCAGATGAAGATGCATATGAGTTCTTGATTACTTAGCAGGATAGGCTCCATAATTTTTACCTAGTTGAGATAAAAGGTGTAGGTTACACTACTTTTAAGTTGGATTTGGTAGCTCGACATTAGTGGAGAGGTCATCTTAGTTCCAGGCTAAATTAAGGCTCTCTGAGATGGACCCAAATTGGGGAAGACATGCCTCCCAGTTGGATTCCTCTGTGCTTGTGTTCATCGATGACATCCTTGTATATTCAAGGAGTATAGAAAGTATATATAGTATTTGAGATTATGCTCTAGACTTTGAGAGATCACGTGTTTTTTGCCAAATTTTCTAAATATGAGTTTTGGCTCGAGTTAGTGATATTTCTTGGGTATTTGGTGTTTAAGGATAGGATTATAGTAGACCCAACAAAGATCAAGGCCATTCGTGATTGGGCCAGGCCTACATCTCTGACTAAGGTTCATAGCTTCATTAGTTTGGTTAGTTATTATAGACAATTCGTTGAGAGTTTTGCTACTATTGCAACATTGATGACCAAATTGACGCAGAAGGAGGTTCCTTTCTAATGGTTTGGGGAGTGTGAGTTGAGCTTTGGGAAGCTTAGGGGATTTCTTACTTCAACTCTTATCTTAGCTTTTCTTGTTAAGAATGAGGGATTCACCATGTATTGTGATGCTTCTAGTGTTAGTTTGGGTTGTGTATTGATGTAGTAGGGTCGTGTAATTGATTATGTATTAAGGCAGCTAAAGATACACAAGTGCAACTACCTCACTCATGATTTAGAGTTAGCAATAGTAGTTTTTGTGCTTAAGATCTAGAGGCATTATCTTTATGGTGTGCATTATGAGATTTTCACTAATTATTGTAGTCTTCAGCATCTTATGACCCAGAGAGAGCTTAAGGCTAGACAGTGTAGTTAGATGGAGTTGCTTAAGGATTATGATATCTCCATCCTGTATATTTTGAGCAAGGCAAATGTAGTAGTTGATTTATTGAGTTGGAAGGTAGTGAGTATGGGAAGCTTGGCTTGTATTTTAGTTTCTCAGAGTCTGTTGGCATCGAATATTTATTCCTTAGCCAAATTTATGTTACAGATTTATATTTTAGACCCCAGGAGAATTCTTTCTAATGTTGAGGTGAAGTCCTCGCTATTTGAGCTGATTTAGGATCGCCAATTTAAGGATAAGAGATTTTTCATTATCCGTGATTAGGTGTTGAGTAGTGAATCTAGGAGGGATACCATAGATTCTTAGGACATTATGAGATTCGATAACCATATTTGTGTTTTGAGAGTTGATGACTTGATTCAATTAATTTTGCATGAGGCTCACAGCTCCAGATATTCTATTCACCTGGATATAGCTAAGATTTATAGAGATTTGAGATAACATTATTGGTGGAGTGGTATAAAAAAAGATGTGGCAAACTTTATAGCTCGTTGCCTATGTTGTCAGCTGAAGACCAAGCATCAGTGACCTAGTAGTTTAATTCAGAGGTTGCCTATTCTCGAGTGAAAATAGAAGAGGATTACCATGGACTTTTTTAGTGGATTACCTCATCCTTCTCGTGATTCTGATGGTATTTGGGTCATTGTACATCGATTGACCAAGTCGACATATTTTATTCATATTCAAATGTCCTTCAGCACCAAGAGGTTAGCCCATATTTATATTAGTGGGATAGTCTGTTTGCAAGGTATTCTTATATATATATCATTTCAGAATGGGGTTCAATATTTACTTTTAGCTTTTAGAAAGTTTTTCAGGAGGAGTAACATAATCGAGTGGATCTTAGTATATTCTTCTATCCTCAGATCGACAAGCAATCAAAGTGGACTATTAAGTTCTCGGGGATGTGCTCCTCACCTATGTTATAGATTGTAGAAGTCAGTAAGAGCAGTACTTAGCCTTTTCATAGTTCATGTACAATAATAATTATCATTCAAGTATTGAGATAGCGCCTTTTGAGGCTTTGTATTGCAGGAGGTATAGTTTTTTGATTGAATGGTTTGAAAATTTTGAGATTAGGCCTCGTGGTACTCATTTACTTCAATAATCATTGGATAGAGTCAGAGTGATTCAGGACAGGTTAAGGACAGTTTAGAGTAGGCAGAATTCTTATATAGATCGCAGACTTTGTGCCTTGATATTTGTGGTTGGTGATCGAGTATTCCTCTTCTATGAAGGGTACGATGAGGTTTGGGGGGAAAGATAAGCTCAACCCCAAATATATTAGATTATTTGAGATTATTCACATAGTTGGTGAGGTGGCTTATGAGTTAGCCTTACCTCCAGAGTTTGCTATTATCCATCTAATTTTCCATGTTTCTATGTTGTAGTGATGCGTTCCTGACTCTTCTCATATGCTTAAATGGGACTCATTTCAGTTAGAAGAGTGGTTGACCTCTGTGGAGGAGTCTGTGATCATTTTGCCTAGTGATGTCAGGTAGTTGTATACTAGAGAGATCCAGTAGTTAAGGTTCAATAGAGGCACCGCTCAATAAATACGGCTACTTGGGAGATCGAGAGTGAGATACAAACCCAATATCCTCACCTATTCGAGGCTTCAGGTACATTCTAATCCTTTACTTTCGCGTATGAAAGTTCTTTTAGTAGTGGATATTGTAATGATCCTTCACGCCATTTTCTATATTTCCTCTTATTTTCATCATTTAGAGCTTTTCTATAGCTGCCCCAAGTCATTTATGACTTTCTAGAACTGACAGTTCGATTATCAGGTAGTTCATTTATTTTTTAGAGCCAATTTCTTGATTTGAAGCCTTTACTGGTTCAAATTGGCTACCAGGCGAAAACTTTAGTTAAACAACCTCGTTTATCAATTCTGATAGTTCCAACAACTCTGGAACATTGATTTTAGGATAGGTGGACCCTTGATTTTGCTTTTGAGATTGATTTTGCTTTTGAGACTCCTGGACTCATTTTGAGCTATTGGCCGGAAGTTAAGAAAAATAAAAAGTGGGTGTAGGACCCACTTTTCATTGAAACAACCTCAGATGGAAATTTCAACTATTCCATTGAGTTTGAAACGTCAAATTTAATAGGGTAGCATAATTTGTTTGTACATATAGGATTCTGAATGAATCTCGAGGAGTTGGCGGAGACACAAACAAATTCTAAGCTCCAGTTAGTGTCTGATATCTGGTATAATTGCTAAAGTGACCTTTAGGGCTCTTTAGTAGAGGGAACTTTAGCATCCCCACCTCAGCCAACAGATGTCATTTTAGCGGCTAGCGCTAAAGCGGCCCATGGACCGGTGTACCATTTTAGTGGCACCCAGGCACTTTAATGGTGACCACTAAAAGGGCCCAGTGTCCACTTTAGCGGTACCTGTGTACCTGGAAAGGGTATAAATACCCCACTTAGCCTGATTTTCATCATTTTTCTCCTATTTTCAAGAGAGTAAGACCTTAAATAGTGTGAAAACTTGAGAGAATCATTTGGTGATTTTGGAGCTTGAAAAGTTTATTATACGTTTCTCCTTTGAATTTGTGGTAAGCTTTCATTATTTTCATGATTTAATTCTTCATTCTTATCTAAAATCCCTAAAAGCTTGCTGACTTGATTTTATCACCACTATAGCTCAGAATTCACTTATTTTTTAGGGTAAATATTCTTGAGCATAAAGGAATGTTGTGTTAATTTTGAAAGTGCGCTTTTGTAAATGGGCTCCACATAAAAAATTTGCATAATGTTGAATCTGATGCACAATAATGCAATATGGGAATCATTGTTCTTGATTTGATGAGTAGATTATGAATTTGATAGTGTGGCACCTTATAGAAAAGGAAAATCAGTGACTTAGTAGATTCTTTGGGCTTTTCTTCAGCGTTCATGTTGGTTAGGTTGACCTTCTTCATAGATTGAGCTATCTGGTAGTATAATTATCATATTATGCTAGATATGGAGTAGGATTTAGATGTTGGAAGTGTGAATGAGAATATTTAGATTAGTTGAACCATTTAGGCTATTTTAAAACTATAAATTAGGAATAATTAGCTTAGTTACTTATGTCTTAGGTGAATTTGACTTCGTGGCCCATGTTTAGAATGAAAATGCCTTAGTTACTCAAGTTATGCAAAATTGCCTCGGTCATTCATGTTTAGGGTGATATTGACCTTAGTTGCTTAAGTTAAGGAAAATTGCCTTAGTTGTTATTATGTTAGTTTGGATTGACTTAGTTGTTCGTGATTGGGAAGGATTACAACCTTAGGGCTATTTATGGTTTATTTAACATCTAGAAATGAACTTGAATACCTTAGCCTAGTCCAGAGTAGAAGTTGCCTAAAATAAATTTTGGAGATTAGAAGTAGGCCCCTCCTACCAACCTTAGGCCAAGACTTGTGTTAGCCTTGTAGACTTATTTACGCATAATATACCCTTATTAATATTTGGTTTGGGACTTGAGAAGATTGAATATATTTATTGAGTATGTTAGTTGGATATTGAAAGATCATGCTAATTTCAAGTATTGCTAATGATATTGCTTATATTCATGATTAATGACTTATAGATATGACTAGGCTATGACCTATATAGATACGATTATTGATATGACTTTAGGGTAAGATTATGATTTAGCCCATCGACATGCTTAATGATATAGATATTGATGTGATTAATGATATGACTTATAGATATGATTAATGGCTTATACATATGATTTATCGACTTATAGATATAATTAATGGCTCATAGATTCGATTATTGAAATAGCTTATCATCATGACTAGTGACTTGACCTATGGGTATGGTTATCAACATGACTTAATAGATGCGGTATTGGTATGGTATACGTGTGTGGGTATCGATTATTAAAATAACTTATGATCATGACTAGTGACTTGACCTATGGGTATGATTATCGACATGACTTAATAGATGCAATACTAGTATGATTTATGGGTATGGGTATCGATATGACTTATAATTGTAATTCTTGATCCCTCTTGGTCCCGATGTATTGATATGAGAAAAAGGGATGATCTGTAGTTATAGTTCCTTGGTATAGTCTATTGGGTTAGTTATTGGTATGGCTTGTTGATATGGTTCGTTGGAAATATAAGTTTTGGTTTGAGTCCAACAATTGGTAATGATTTTAGTAGTATGAGTTTCGATTCAAGTCCGACACATGATGATAATGTGATGATACTACTGAGTTTGTGTTCAAGTCCGGTATTGGGAATTATGTATGACATGATACGGTTTGAATGAATTCTTGGTCATGGCATGGTAATTTGGTAATTTACGGCTATTCAGTTGCTTAATTTTCTTGTTTGTACCGTCCAGGCTTAAGAGGGTCTTCGTTAGGTTGTTTACCTTTCTGCACTTATTTGCTTAGGGGGACCATTCTTGTAGTTAGAGTGGTGTGATCTTTATGTCACTATCTCGTATGCATTCATTTATTTATGTACATCAGTGTTAGAGCTTATTTATAGGTTTGCCCTTTTGCCTTGACTTATCTTATTTTATCTTATATCTTATTGTATTCATATAATGATTTAGCTCAGTCGTCTAATGATGTCTACTGAGTACCCGTTGTTTTGATACTCATACTACACTTTTGTACCTTTTTGGTACAGATCCTAGTACTAGTTGTCATCACTAGTACGATGCTCGTGCCGGGTTGATTTCGTAGATTGGGTAAGCTCTTGGAGTCAGAGTTACCCTTTTTCCTTCTATTTATCTATGTCTAATTTTTCATCTTCGAAACAGATTGCATTTGACTATTTAGTACTCATAGTTTATTTGTAGTAGCTCTTGTACCGACATTACTGAGTCTTGGGATGGTTGTTGATTTTTTATCTATTTATTAGACTATTATGATTGTATTATTGCTATTTAAGTCTTTAATTGTTAATTTTCGACTTTTAGGTCATTTTCGACCAAGTTAGCCCATTTCCTCTAGTTCTGAGCTATGATTTGGCTTACCTACTGGCGAGGTAGAGTATGTGCCATCATGACTCGTAAATCAAATCGTGATAAATGTTCAACGGTTCAAATATATCACATCTTTCGATTGACCGAGTGCATCCGATATAATTTTACTACGGAAAGTTCAAAGGGAAACCCGCGGATCTAGATGCAATAGTCTTTTCTTGTAAATTACACACTTGTTCGTATATTTTTTTAATCTAATAGTCATTCCCCATTCATGTGGGGGATTGTTAGATTTTAAAGAGATGTGAATAAAAAATAAATGGACGTTTTTCCAAAAAGACATCAAGAGAAAGGATGTAATTTGAATTGGCACTTTCTCACTTTGGATGGTTATGACATTTCTAATGGATTGTGACTTTTCCGAAGAGTTGCACCTTTATAAAGAGGTGCGCCTTTCTTAACCATTGCTTCTTCTGAAGCACCATTTGGCTATAAATATCTAATTTCTCCTTCGATATGAATATGATTTTTGTGATAAAAATACTCTTCTTCTTGAAAAAACTCTAGCGTGATTTGCTATCATTGAATGTGTTCGTAGTTTGACAGAATTTGAGGCACCGTTATTCTATTGAAGTTATTTATTTTATCCTGATAGGATATATTCCATAACCTCGGGTACTTGAGGGGAATAATTTTCTTAAGGACACATCGTGAATTCGGTGAACTTGAATCTTTAAATCTTCATCTTTTTCTAAATATTTGATTTTGCTTTTTTTCAAAAAATAGTTTAAACTTCTTTGTTGTTCTTGCACTTATAGTTGAAGTTCATATTGTAAATATAGATTTTATTTTACGAAAAACAAACAACATTATGAGGTAATTCTTGAAATAAAGAGTAGCTTTATATTATTTGTATTAGTTGGCAAGTCAACTCTACGGTTTTCGTTGAGAAAAGTCAAATTGAATTGTTTTAGTGCCATAGTCAATTTAAAAAATGGCAGCTTACGAGTTTAAAAACTAGTAAGTGTACATATTCGTGCAATCAACTTCTAAGATGGCAGCTATCACCATTTTATTAACAACTAGAAAGTGTCAAAATGATATTGTGGACCACATAAATAGCAGCTGCCATGTTTGAAACTTTTAAGTGCATGACATAGAGGTTTCTTAACTGCTTGATCCAGGAGTAAAACATTCTAATGATATGGTAGATTATATTGCCATTATTTTAGTTCCTTCCCGATTTTTACTTGAAAGAAACCAAATCAACCTGTTCGGCATGGAGGTAAACATTTGCCTACTTTTTTTTGTGTTTGGCTGGTCAAAAATTTTGAAAAATATTTTCTTTAAAAAAAACAAGCTCCTTGAAAATAAGGAAAATGATTTTCCTCATAAAAGTAGGAAAACAAGTCAAAGTTTCTCCTTCCCTATCCCGCCCATCTCGCGACCTACGCGCCACCCCATCCTCATAGATTTATTTTGATATATAAAATACGAATGCTTTTAGGATATTTTTTACCTACATACCGAACACAAGAAAATAAGTAAGAAACCATTTGTTTTCCTAAATCTTGTTTTCATGGAAAACATTTTCCTTCATACCAAACACACTGTCGCTTTGCTTACGATAACTTTGGTTAAACGCATATGGAACGACTTAAACGCATATGGAACGACCCTCCCTCAAGATGAAAGGTTACACTGAGGGCTTGAAACCTTGCTAAAATTCTCCGTACTAATAAGATGTTTTGTCATCCTCCTTTATGAACATAATCTATGAAAATTATATATAGTTACACCTAACAAATGAAGTTCGTCATTGTGAAGCAGACTTTTGTGATGAAACAACCTCTTGTTAGTCAACACCAACATACCTTGTATACTCTTATCTCTATGGGGTAGAGTATGTTTCTAGTAGACCCTCGATTCAACGAAGTGTAAACAAACCGGGTTTGAAAAGAAAATACGACAAAAATATAAAGCAGAAAAGCACTATTTCTGAAAAATTGTATCACATAATCATTAGGAAACATGAGAAACACAACTTACTGCCATAGAACTCTTCATACATTCATCGATGACTAAATAAAAGCATTCATTTCTTTTTTGAAGGGTAACAAAACTGATTAAAATGGAAATTTCGTTGAATTTTGTACCAAACAGATTGATACATATAGAGATCGCAAATAGAAAGTTAAATATGATGTAATTAGACATATAACTCCGGGGAGTGGCCAAGAACACTGGAATAATGTGGAGGCAGTTGCACTGTGAAATAAAACACCGCTTGCACTCTAACACTACTCATTTCTTTGTCAATTTCCAAAAGTGGTAATATGCTGAAGTTGTGCCAAACCTACTCAGCAGGAAGTAAAAGCTGAATAGTTTATATCCTTTTTTCCAGCTAGAAAGAAGTGCATGATTTACAAGCATCAAATCTCTAGCTTTAAAATAATCTATCTCCCTCTCTATTTTTTGTTATGTAGAATACATAATAGGAGGTGAGGATCTGTTCCAAGGTCATCCCTAATACATAAATTAACAACAAACCGCTTATCACTAGTTGATATGCATAGAATGCCATTTACTAATTCAGAGGTTCTGAACAGCTGGTTCTGACTTTACAAAATAAGGGTAAGACGCTTCATGCCATCAGAAGCACAATGTCTCCATGTGAACCTGTTGATGCAAGAAAATAAAGATATAAACAAATGTCTCACAAAACAATTTAAGATACAACACATACAAACAAGATGAATAGAACGAAACATACATTTGTCAAAGATATCCTTGTACACCTGTAGTGAATTATCACTTTCTTCCTCCATCTTTGAGACTCTCTCAGCTTCCTTGGCCGCTTCAGCTGCTACAAATGATTTATTTTCAGCTTCTGCAATCTTATATGCAGCAGTGATTGCTGCTTCTTCGGCAGTGTCACCAAGATAGACACTATTTGGAAACTGCCTTGGCCCAACATGTTTTTGTTTTGGGGTAGCTATCTTTGTTTTTTCCAAAACCTCTTTCTTAATCTTGTAGCAATTTTCAATCTGCAGAGGAAGCCACAAAACAAAATGCCGGAATTCAGAACAAAATGCCGGAATTCAGACTTCCAATCTTAAAACAAATATCAGGATGCAGTACTCGGTGGTTCATCAAATATACAACTAATTCATATACACTTTTTGGATTGTCCTCTGATTGAAGTTTCAAAAATCAATAAATAATAACAGATAATTATGTGATAGAAGAAAAAGCTGCAAAGACGATGCACTTCTACTGATGTAAACATAAATTGACCAAGAATAATGATGAACACCCATCTACAAATGTGCGACTTCTATCCACCAAAAACACCTGAACAGGCCAAGAAGAAGTATGTGAAAGCAATCAACTATGAGAGATGCAAACATTCCATTCCATCCAACCATATTAGATGACCAAAAAATCACTTACCTACAAAGAATAACAAGTCAGCCTAAAAGATGCAAACATTTCACTCCATAAAATGTTGAGAACCAAAGCCACGTTACAATGTATACACAAGATACTGCACAACTTGGTAATAGTGACCTTAAGGGGTTGTTTGGCAGAGTGTATAAGAATAATGTTGATATTTGCATTAGTGATGCTTGTATCTGTTATGTTATGCTGGTATTAGTTATGCGGACAATATTTCTTACACATTGTTTGGTTTGATGTATTAAAAATAAAATGCAAAATATAATTTTTATCAAATAATGCTTATTTACTAAAATACCCTTTATTTAGCACTCTACACTCTCTTTCCAATCTTGTGTCAAAAACAAAACTCTTCTTCACTTAGCTGTAAATAACAAGCAGAGAAAGAGAAACAAATTGGGAACCGGCGAACTTTTCGCCGGAAATCCTGACAACGAAACCGGCGAACTTTTCGCATAAAAGATTCAATATTCAATTGTTGTCACCGGAAATCCTGACAACAAAATTTGAGCAAATTACAATATTCAATTTCCTTTGGCATACAAAATTCAAAAGATAAGCTACTTTATAATAATTTTATATCATTCAGCACTATCTTATATCCCAGCAAAATGACCCCTCAACAACTTGACTTTCTCCTCATGTCAAACAATAGTTCATCTCTATAAAACTTGCACTCAGAAGTGCCAATCTCAGAATAACGACAACTCTATCTTGTTGATTTAAAGCGGAGCCAAATTTATACTCTTTTTTGTTTTCCAATAAATTTACCACAAGTTCTCAATCGTTCCAAATCAGCCTGAATTATAAATCCCTAAACATTAGTAGTATAAGATCAGAGCAATGCGCTTAATTAAATAGTAGACGTAAAACAACAAAACTACACAGCATTAATTGTTATCTGAAAAGGCAAATGCAAAAACTCCTATCTCACAAGATATACAGTGCACCATAAAACTAAAGTTCCTCCAGACTAGCATAAAAAGGAATTGGAAGAACTCGAAGACTTGTTTTTTTTCAATTTCCAGTGAAATGAGTAAAAGGAATTGGAAGAACTCGAAGACTTGTTTTTTTTCAATTTCCAGTGAAATGAGTATACTTTTGAGATAAGAACGGAAAATGAATTGGGAAAAAAATGAAGGGGTAAATTTGTCATTTAGTAAGTTAATGCAGGTCACGGTATTAGTTACGCATAGCATAATACACAATAGAGTGTATAACTAATGTTTGCATTAGTTATACATAGGTTGAAAAGGTATACCAAACAAGGTATTAGTAATACATAAAGCTAATGCATGCATTAGTTTTTTATCAGTCTACCAAACGACCCCTAATTGTGCTATTACACTAGACTCAAACATCTAGAAACTGGGACAAAAACTTAGCTTACTCATCTAACCAAGCTATTAGTTTAATAAGGGTGCTCAGGACAAAGTTCTACTTAGGATACATTTATTGATAGTTCTTCATAAAAACATGGAGAACAAATGCGCATTTTATGTTACTAATTTGGACTAGTCTTTTGGCAACAAAAGAAGTTGCAAACGCAACTGTTATCAGTAACCCAGCTGATAAATGTAAATAAGATGGCAATTGGTGGTGGTGGTTTGGGGGTGGGGGCATGCAAACCCACATAACTTTTTTCTTCGCCCTGCATAATTTACTATTTTTTACAATCTAAGAAAGTACCTATTTGAGGCTTTGAGCATGTCTTTGGAATAGCAATCTTGATTAGTTTCTTACTTGATATGCTAATATCACTTTAAAAAGTATGAATTTAGGTGTGTAATGCAATTAAAAATGATCATAATATTTTAAGTCATTCTTATTAAAAAATTTTAGATCCAAAAATAAGATATAACGGCTTGAAATTGAAAAAATGTGAAGTGTAATGAAGATATCAATATATCATTTTCTTCTCTGACAGTTTCAATTGGCAAATTTATGCTTATAATTGCTGAAGTTGATCTAGAAATTAATAAAAGGTAACAGTGGAAGCATGCATGTGATGGCTAATAAATCTATACATAATTGACAAATAATTTCTTGTATAAAGCGAGAACGTTTTATTACGGTAGACATAAAGTAGATCATATTTCGTTTAAACCCGCATAGACTCGCAACCCGCCCCATCCCACGTTAAATTTTTAGAAAACTATTTCAACCTGCATCCGTCCCGCATATCCCAAAACCCGCCCCGCACCCACCTCATTGCCATCCCTAAATGTAAAAAAAATAAGGGGACCTTTTCCAGTTTGTCTTGTTGAACAAGCCTCCTCAGCCTAGAACTCAGCAGCCTTCTGAAGTTTTGGGGCACCTCCTGCCTTTGCTGCAGTAGATACAAAACCAATAAGAAATGCCCACTTCAGTTATGTTTTGCATAGTTTTGCGATAATGTGATATCCATTTTTATCGGTAAAAGAAAACAAGTATTGGAATTATTGGAACTCAATATTTTGAACTCCATATGACATACCTCTGCAGTCAATCTGCAACTATTTCTCATTAGGCAATGGGTGAATATTTTCCTTTTAGTTTATTAACCAAATTCACTTGATTTCCTTAAAAATACTTTTAGTTCTATTCACTATAACCAAAGTAGAACTATTTTCCTTTTTCCTGGAATGAATACTTGATACATGCCGAATTACCCCAAAGATTCTAACTCAAGGTATCTTTTAGACTTAGATGACTTTGGATGAGTTTAGCTTGAAAGTGTTTATTGAGCTTGTTGGGAGCTTGTTGAACTTGTTTAGAAACGTTGGATGTGAGTAGATTAATTTCTCTCTCAATCTTCATAAGAGATAGGTGTTTGTAGTAATCGAAGGAAGATCATCGGATTTAATATACCCTTTGGTTGTCCATTCTTTATCATCTTGTGTCTATCTATCCATCTATGTTTCAATTTTATCTTTGTTACCTTAGTTTTCGTAGTTTGTTCATCTTTTGTGCACTTGTTTTGTATCATTTGGTATCAGAGCCGAGCTTATAATCGTTTCCACGATTCACGATTCTAGTCTAGGGTTGTGGAATTAAAGAAGAAAATCGAAAATCACTAAAAAGCGAAAAAACGTCTTTTGAGTCTCTTTTTCAAATTTTGAGTTCTAAATTTTTGTGTTTACTTGAGTTTCTAAAGCCAGAATCTTGTTCTCTAGTAC
Source organism: Capsicum annuum (assembly GCF_002878395.1). Taxonomy (NCBI): domain Eukaryota; kingdom Viridiplantae; phylum Streptophyta; class Magnoliopsida; order Solanales; family Solanaceae; genus Capsicum; species Capsicum annuum. The sequence goes on along the minus strand of NC_061117.1, from coordinate 81,420,287 downwards.
TATTTGAGTTTAAATCTAAAATTTGAGCTTAATTGGAGTTAATTTGAAGGTTCTACAATTGTTGAGTTGAGCTTGAAGAAATTTCAAAAATGGGTCTTCACATGAACCTTTTGAAGTGAAATTGAGGGTTGAAAGACATCGGGGTTTGTTTCTCATAACAAAAAGAGCTTGGATCTCGAATTTGGGGTGAATCCAAGTTAAAATGAGGAAGTTGTGAATAAGGGGGACATTCAGAGTTGCAACAACTATAAGGGCATTAAGTTGTTGAATCATACTATGAGGGGTCATTTGGTGTGAGGTATAAGTTATAATATTCCTGGGATAAAATGTAGGATTATTTTATCCCATGTTTGGTTGGAGGTATTAGTTAGCCAAGGGATTATTTATCCCACTATTTATGCTTTAGTAATGGGATAAGTTATCCCATATATATGATGGGATAACTAATCCCGAGATAACTAGTTCCCAACAAACGACCCCTGAAGGTTTGGGAAAGGGTGGTAGAGTTGAGGCTGAGGAAAATCGTGCTATTTTCGAGAATCAATTCGGTTTCATGTCATGTTGCTTGACTACTGAGGCATTCACCTCGTGAGGAGATTAGTGGAGCAGTTTAGAAAGAGAAAGGATTTGCACATGGTGTTCATTGATCTCTTGGAAGATTCTGTGGAAGTGCTTGGAGGCTAAAGGTGTGTCAGTGGCGTACACTAGGTCGATTTAGGACAAAAACGATGACACGAAGGCTCGTGTGTGTGAGTAAGGCTGGGCATATTTAGGTTCAAACCGAACAAACCGTAAAACCAAACCGAAATTTAATTTTTGTTTCGGTTTTCAAATCGGTTTTGATTTCAAATTTTAGAAATTCAATTAAACGGTTTGGTTTTCAGTTTTTTTTTTTTTAATTTTGTTAAACCGAAAAACCGAAATTTATAAAAATAAATTTTATATTATTTATTATTATTATTATTATGTATATTCAGTATTAATAATGTTTTTTGGTTATTTCATGTCATTTCATCCATCTTGAGTTATTTATTTTTTGAAAGGAAAAATAGGTTTGAAAAAAATTATTTTTTCTAAAAAAATTGCCAATTTTAAATGCGCAGTCATGACAAAGAAAGGATCACTACTTTAATCTTCAAAAACGAAATAAAAATCCGAAATAACCGAACCAAATTTGTAGAAACCGAACCAAACCGAATTTATTCCGGTTTGGTTACGATTGTCATTTTCGTCAATCTGAAAATCAAAAAACTGAGTCGATATTAAACAATCAAACCAAACAAACCGAATGCCCACCCCTACATGTGAGGACGTTAGGAGGAGATTCGAAGCACTTTTCTATTTTGACAGAATTGCAGCCCATTTTTATTTGCCTTAGTGATGGATGTTTTGACGCGGCATATTCAAGAGGAGATGCCTTGGTGTATGTTATTTGTTGATGATTTTGTACTAATTGACGAGATTCGGGGAGGAGTAAATGATAAGTTAGAGGTTTGGAGACAGATCCTTGAGTCCAAAGGATTTAGGTTGAGCAGAACCAAAACGGATTACTTGGAATGTAAGTTTAGTGATTTGTCGCATGAGGCTAACGTGGTAGTGACGCTGAATTCTTATGCCATTCAGAAGGAGGAGAGTTTCAAGTATCTTAGGTCTATAATTCGGGGAATGGAGAGATTGATGAGGATGTCACACACAGTATTGGTGCAAGATGGTTGAAATGGAGGCTCGCTTCGAGGATCTTGTGTGATAAGAAGGTGTCTCCTAAGCTAAAAGGTAAGTTCTACAGAGTGGCAGTCCGACCGGCTATATTGTATGGAGCGGAGTGTTGGCTAGTTAAGAACTCTCACATCCAAAAGTTGAAAGTGGCGGAGATAAGGATGTTGCGATGGATGTGTGGACTTACCGGGAGTGATAAGATCAGAAATGAGATTATTCGGGAGAAAGTGGGAGTGGCTTCGATAGAGGACAAGATACGAGAAATGAGGTTGTGATGGTTCGAGCATGTCATGAGGAAGGGGCACGGATGCTCAACTTTGGAGGTGTGAGAGACTGGCTGTAGGTTTTAGGCGAGGTAGAGGTAGACCCAAGAAATATTAGAAGGAGCAATTACATCTTACGGAGGACATGACCCTTGATATGAAGGAGTGGAGGACGCGGACTATGGTAGAGGGTTGGTAGGTAGGAGTTCGTTCGTAATAGTAGGAAAGAATGCTTTTATTTGTATTTATGTCTATAGTTGCTTGTTCGTGGTGTTTCGATGATTTCTTTGGTTTCGAATAGATAGTTTATAGTATTACCTTGTAGGTGTCTTGTTTTCTTTATTATCTAGTAGCGTGTATCTCATTTTTGTTGTATGTTTTTATATTTTTTGTTTGTTTGTTTGATTATATTGTTATCTATCCTGCGTCGGAGGTCTATCGAAAATAGCCTCTTTACTTCATCTGAGGCAGTGGTATGGACTGCATACACTTTACCCTCCCCAGACCCCACTTTGTAGGAAATCACTGGGTATGTCATTGGTGTTGCATATTTGTTCTTGGTGTTCTTGAAGAAATTCATATCTTCAATGGGAAGCTTTATCAAAAAGTTGTTAGATCCAAAAGGGTACCAAAAGAAGCAAGAAAAGGTGTTAGTACTAAGGAATATCCAAAAAGAAAGAAATATTCTAGGAGAGTGCAAGATGACCCACAAAAGGACAACTCGAAAGCTTCATTGTACTTCCTAGGGGCATCTTCAACTCGAAAGCTTCATTGTACTTCCTAGGGGCATCTTCCCCCGCACCTGCGGACGCAGGTCATCAACGCAAGCAACCAGAAGCACTGGTATTGACCTGCGAAGTCCCACGTGTGAGGGCACATCCTCACCTGCGGCCGCACCTCTTCCAACGTAGGTCAACAAGTCCAAGTCAAATTTTTCTCAGGCTTTAACCTTCTAGTTTCTTTTCTTGATTCCTAAACACTTTCTTTGATTCTTAAAACTAATTTTTCAACTAGTAAGTACCCTACTTAGTTGTTGATTAGTTCATGAGTCTGCTTCGTTTTTTTGTTGTCCTTTTCTATGTATGCATTTATCGTTTGTTTCTTAGGTAACTTCTTTGATTCAAATCCTTTAGTTTTTCAATCGAGTCGTCCGTTCTTCTCTCAACAAAAATCCATTCTAACCGAGGGTAGCAAACTGACACTTCATATACCAACGTGAAAAAACAAGTTCAACAAGTCGAGCTAATTGTTAGCTAATCCAAGTGTGAAGACACTAGTGATTGTGAGAATTGATCGAAGACACTAGCGATTGTTTGTTAGTTGTGTTGAGTGTCTTGTTGATAGGTACCATAACACCGGGAGATGAAATTCAATCTACTTCGGGTGGGACCAATCTTGATACTTTATTGGAGGCTATCATAGGGTTGCAACAAGGAATGGATGTGATGAATGAAAAAATGTCGGGCATGGAGGAGAGGGTATCAAACATGGATGGAAGGATGATGCATGTGGAGGGGCACCTTAACTCTTCAAATGCTACTGCTCAAAACAATCTCCAAGAGTCCTCAGGTGGACAAGCCCAAGCAACTTCCCCTACAATCTCTCCTAGAACTCTACACCACATGTTCTACTCTCCCCCACAAAGAAATATTCCCTTACCTACTACTACTACCAACCAAACCCCATGAAATGTAGCTTGACCACTACAATTTAATCCATCACCCCAACAACAAACGCCTTAAAACCCACCTCAAGCTCAACAAATTCTCACTCCACCCTATCAAACACCACAAAACCAAGTTCCAAACTATCAAATGCCACAAGGATTGAACCCACAAAGTTTCAACCCACCCTATCAAGTGCCACAAGCCCAAGTACCACAGTACCAAAGACCACAAAATCCGAACCTACCTTACCATGCTCTACTTAACCAAATGCCACCCAACCAAGCCACAGGAGTTAAAAGAGTCTTTGAGGGACATGTAGGGTCCAAGGTGGATATGGAGGTAGTGACATAGGCCTCAATTATATCAAGGTCACTCCTCCTAGCTTTCAAGTAGGTAGTGATCCCAAAGGGTACCTCAAATGAGAGTCCCAGCGTTATAGGATCTTCCAACCTAATGATTTGCCTGATGTTAAAAAGACAACCTATGTCATTGCTCAATTTGAGGGATATGTTTTTGACTTGGTGGGAGTCGGCTAAAAGAATACATGGAGTTCTTTATGGAGGTCATTATCTAGCATGAGAGGCAATGAAGGCCATTATGAGATCTAAGTATGTGCCGGATAGGTATAGACAAGGGTTTCTTGCCGAGTTGTACAATTTGAAACAAGAAGACAAGAGTGTTGAAGTGTACTATGAAGAATTCCAAAACCCACCCTTGAAGCTTGATTACAACGAGAAAGAAGAGCACATTAAGATCTAATTCAAAGTGGGGTGGAACTAAGAAATTGCTTCAAGAATGACCATACACAAGTTTGCCCGGATAGATGATCTTTTAAAAATGGCTATTCATGTTGAGCGAGATATCAAGGTGGAGAAGGCCACCAAGCCTAAGACAGGAACTCAAGTGTCCCTAACTTGGAGTCAAGGCTCCGAGTTCAAGAAGACTTTTGAGAAGAATGCTCCAAGGTATCCCCTAGAGAAAGAGGTAATCCTAATCTTAAGGGTACCCAATGCTTTAAATGTCAAGGATGGGGTCACCAAATGAGTGAGTGTCCAACTCGAAGAGCAATTATACTTCGGGAAGGTGAACCCTACTAAAAAGAAGAGGTGGCGCAAGAGGAGAACTACATAGAAGGGGTTGATAGTTTTGATGAGAATGCGGAAGGTGTAGAAGATGCATGTGATGGGGATGTCACCATCCCAAATATTCTTGCCAATAGTGCCTACTGAAGAGGTTTTGCCTCAAGAATGAGAGATTAGCATTCCACTTTTTCGGTTAAGTGAGTTACGGACCTTTCCACTTCCAAGGAGTTCTCCGAGGAGTTTTGATCTTGAAAATGATGTTTTCTTGAATTTGAAGACAAATTCTCTTCAAGAAGAAGAGGATGATAAATGTTGAATTACCCCAAAAATTCTAATTCAAGGTAATTGGTGAAGATTTAGAGATTAAGAGTTTTGCAATCCACCATGATGAGGATGGGCGATGAAGGAGTCTCTTTCTTTAGGTATTTGGCACTTTGGGTCACTTTTGGACCCATTTGGCATTTAGGATCACTTTTGGGTCCATTTTGTAATAAATAACCCATGACTATAAATAACTAGGTTTCCTCTTTTCTTAGAGACTTAGATGATTTTTGATGAGTTTACACTTGATAGTGTTTATTGAGCTTGTTGGGAGCTTGTTGAACTTGTTTAGAAACGTTGGTCGTAAGTGGATTAATTTCCCTCTCGCCCTTTGTAAGAAACCGGTGTTTGTGATAATCGAAAGAAAAGTCTTCAGATTTAATATATCATATGGTTGTCTTTTCTTTATCACCTGTTTATATTTATCTATTTTTAAATTTTATCATTGTTATCTTACTTTTCGTAGTTTGTTCGTCTTTTCTGTATTTGTTTCGTATCAATACTAGCTCTGTTTGCCAAAAGAGTGATACGGGAATTCCTAGCCCGAGACCTTTCACACGAAGCCAAGCACATGAATTGCAACGACTCAAAGCCTTGTTCACATTCTTGGCCATGTGTGAGGCCCTTGTGAGCCCATCTAAGGGCCTATATTTAATAAAATGTGAAGAGACCCACCAAGACACCCAAACCCACCCACTTAAATGCCAAGGTTATTTGGGTCTTTGTCCCTCCTTTCTAAGTGACTATATAAGCCATGTAATAGGGCTAGTCTTGCTTTAGTTCATTCCTATTATTTAAGAAACAAAAGACTTGTAAATTTTTTACTTCTCTTTCTCATTATTTGGAGAGGCCAAAATCGAATTCTCACTAGTAGAGTGATACTAGTGTTGTATCTTGGCTAGAAACTAGGTTCTTGGGGTTCTTTGAGTTCCTATTGGTCTAAGTAAGAACTTAGTATTGATATTTATTAGTCTTAGGGTCCTTTCTCTTGTTAGGGTTCTTAGATTAATGAATATTGTGTGTCAAGTCTCTATCTTTTTCTTTCTAAATCTTGTTAACATTGTGCTGTTGAATATAAAAGTCTAGTGAAGCCATGTGGGGCTCTTTCGATTCACTAGCAATATAGTCTTTGTTGTTCTTGTTGTTACACTCACTTTTCTAGTTCAAACAAGTGTTGCAAGCCTAGTGAAGCCGTGTGGGGCCATTTTCGATTCACTAGCACTTTGTTGTTCATCTTGTTGTTCTTGTGTTGGTTGGAATCTCTTGATACACACTTAGCATTGTATCATTTGGTATCAAAGCTCAAGGCTAGGTTTTGTTCTTACAAAACCAATCTTGGGAAGCTCTTACCAAAAAGTGTGTTCTTGAACATTTTGGTCGAAAAATTTGTTGTAGATTTACAAAAGAATTTACTTGTTTAGTTTGTTTCTTGTGTTGATTTCTTCCTTATCAACACAAAAGGTGTCTAACTCTAAAGTTAAGCTTAATTGGAAGAGAATTGTTGTTGTGAAAACTTGAAGTGGCCGTGAGTTTTGACTTGTGTTGGGGCATTGGAAGTGCCCATTGTGGTGTATTGTTGTTATGTTCTTGAAGGTGTTGATGTTGTGTTCATCCTAAACTTCTCCTCATCTTATGTCTTAACTTCTATAAAGAGAAATAAATCCAAAAAAAAGGTTGTAAGACAAAATTGAAAAAAATTGTTTGTGAGAAAACTTGCCAACATCACCTTTTCAGGACTTGACAACCACTTTTCGTTCAAACAAGGAACCTTGTGGGACTAGTGAGATCAAACATCACCTTTTGAGTTTGAAAAATGAAAAAAAAAATTGAAAAAGGTTACAAGACCTATGTTTTCCATCCCAATAACAAGTCATCCATTACAAAAGATCTAAGGGGACTAAGACTTCAAGTTGATGAACTATTTATGTGGACCCACGGCCAATGACATGCTGCCACGTCATCTAAGTTACTGTTCACGTGATAATTAAGCTCAAATTTGGATGTTCTAGTTTCTAATTATTGATTCCTAGTTTCCTCTAATTGACTTGAGAACTAATTATCAAACTAGTACATTCCTACTAGCTTGTCAATTAGTCCCTTGAAGCCTTGTGTTCGTGTCAACGTTTGTTTATGTGCTTTTGTCGTTTGAATACGTTGTAACTCTTGGCTTTAGTCTAACTAGAATTCTTAGAGTTTCAAACAAGAATCCATTCCAGGCAAGAGCATACTCATACCTTACGGATTCACAGGTTCCTAGACAATCTACAACACTTGTGGAACTTGAGTGTGAGTGAACCAAGAGAGCGTGAGTGAGGAGAGGGATTTTAAACTAACTTGTTTATTGCTTGTGTAGGTGATACCTTGATAATGGAGGGAACCACGTCTCAAACCGTGGATTCTAATGAAATGGAGAATATGAGGGTCACTCTTGAGGCTATGACCCTAGCTCTTGAAAGGTTGAGTACGAAAGTGGGAGCCATAAGGGGACAAGTGACGACTATGAGTAGAGGTTAGAACAATTGGAGAGTCAAAGGAACTCTCGTCCTTCTACTCCTCGACATGTTTCGTCAAGTGGACATGATAGAAATTCCTCCACCACCGTTACTCCCAAAACATGGCCACAATTGCCAAATCCTTCACTAGCTCCACTAAATGCCGCAAGACAAACCACTTATAACCCTCTGAACCGAGACTCCAATAGACCAACCCATTCCCAAACGCCTCAAGTTCCGCAAGAGGTACTCGGACGTCAAATGCCTCCACAAAATCCGAAACACCCCCCCCCCCTTCCAAGCTCCACTAAACCAAAGACCACCACTTCCA
>NC_061117.1:81385871-81412315 GCF_002878395.1 Capsicum annuum | reverse complement strand
CTCGATATGTTTCGTCAAGTGGACATGATAGAAATTCCTCCACCACCGTTACTCCCAAAACATGGCCACAATTGCCAAATCCTTCACTAGCTCCACTAAATGCCGCAAGACAAACCACTTATAACCCTCTGAACCGAGACTCCAATAGACCAACCCATTCCCAAACGCCTCAAGTTCCGCAAGAGGTACTCGGACGTCAAATGCCTCCACAAAATCCGAAACACCCCCCCCCCCTTCCAAGCTCCACTAAACCAAAGACCACCACTTCCACAAAATCCAATTCCTCCGAATCAAGTTCCAAATGTCCAAAACCGTCCCGTCCACCTTGAGGAATATGGTAGAGAGGATTATGAAGGGTATAGAGCCTTTGACGATGCCTACATAAGGGAGGAAGAGATGAGAGGGGGTCGTGTGGATCCAAGGAGATACCGAGGGTATGGAGAAAGGGGAAACTGACACCTAGAGAGAGACGTAGGCATCAATACCATCAAATTGAGCCTACCTATCTTTAAGGGTGAAAGTGACCCCGAGGTGTATCTTGCTTGGGAGTCGGCGTGTAATAAAGTGTTTCAAGTGAATGATATCTCGGAGGAGAAAAAGAGTTGTTATGCCATAGCTCATTTTTGCTAACACTTGGTGGGAATACGTCAAGCGGTTCGGCAACAAGTTGGTAGAGGGACAACCACCACCATGGTTTCGGTTGAGGTACCTAATGAGGCAACGGTATCTTCCCGAAAGTTATCGTCATGAGTTGCTTGCTAGGTTGTACAATTTGTGACAAGGGAATCGAAGTGTTATGGCATACTATGACGAGTTTCAACAACTCATGTTGAAGCTTGATCATCGGGGAGAACAAATTGGCCATGACATCATTCGGTTCAAGTGTGGGTTGAACAAAGAGATCTCCACTCATTTGATGCTTTACAAGTTTAATACCGTTAAAGGGATTTTCCAAGCGGCTCTTGAGATTGAAAGGGAGCTTAAAGAGGGACCATCAACCTCGGGTTGGCCGAGGAGCAAAGATATGGTTCAGCCATCTTCGGGTTGGCCCAAAAACAAGGACCAACCTGTCACTACAAGACTGCCCGAGCCTAAAACAGTCCACAAATTTCCTCCCCGACAAGAAGCTCACAAGTATCCTAATCCTAAAGGGTTCTAATGTTTCAAGTGCCAAGGTTGGGGACATAAAGCCAATGAATGTCCAAACCGGCGCAATGTGAGCCTAAGAGAAGGGAGATTGTATTATCTTGGTGAGGAAGTGGGTCTTGCAAAAGAAGAGAATGAGGCCGAGCCTCAAGATGGAGAGGAACCCGAAAAGATCCACATGATGATGATGATGATTGTAAGGATGCTTATCTGCAAGAAGGGAAGTGTGTGGTTCCAAACTTTATAGTGAGGCGTGCCATGATTAGTAAGGCAATAGATGATCCTAGCCCACGGGAGAATCTATTCCATACTAAATGTCTTATGAAGGGAAGTGTGTGCACTATGGTGATAGATAGTGGAAGTTGTGCGAATGTGGTTAGTGTTGCAATGGTGAACTTCTTGAAATTGCCGACTACACCTCACACTAGTCCTTACAAGTTGCAATGGTTGAATGAATGCAGCGAGATAAAGGTCACAAGGCAATGTGTGATGCGTTTTAAGGTAGCCAACTACCATGACGAGGTGCTTTGTGATGTGATACCAATGCAAGCTTGTGACTTGTTGTTAGGAAGGCCTTGGCAATACGATAGGTCGACCAAACCTGATGGAAGGTCCAATCGGTATGCACTTGAGAAGGATGGCTGCAAGGTCGCTCTTCATCCATTATTGCCTTCCCAAGTGAATGAATTACACCAAAAGATGAGAGAATTGAGGGAAAAGGGAAAGAAGGCCGAGAGTGAGGGGAAAAGAGGGGAACCCGAGAGTGAGGGAGTAGGGGAAACCGAGGGGCTCCTAATTTCTAAGGGGCAAGGAAGTGTGGTGATGATGGCTAAGAGGAAAGAATTATTTGTGGATTATGACGAAGACACTCCGATACTTCTCTTGGCTCATTGTTTTAATACTAACGCCACTAACATTTCCAATTCTTCTCTTATTTCTCATGTTTTGCAGAATTACGAAGATGTCTTCCCAAAGGAATTACCGCAAGGATTGCCCCCACTTCAGGAAATTGAGCACCAAATAGATTTTGTGCCGGGTTCACAATTGCCCAACAAACCGGCTTATAGGAGCAACCCGATGGATACCAAGGAATTGCAACGTCAAGTTGAGGAACTACTCAACAAAGGGTATATCAAGGAGAGTATGAGCTCTTGTGCGGTCCCGGTGCTAATAGTTCTCAAGAAAGATGGGACTTGGCGTATGTGCATTGATTGCCGAGCCATCAATAAGATAACGATAAAATATCGTCACCCTATTCCTAGGTTAGATGATATGCTTGATGAATTCAGTGGTTCATGTTTGTTTTCTAAAATAGATTTGAGGAGTGGCTATCACCAAATTCGTATGCAACCGGGTGATGAATGAAAAACCGCCTTCAAGACCAAATTCGGTCTCTATGAAAGGATGGTTATGCCATTCGGCCTAACAAATGCTCCAAGTACTTTCATGAGGCTAATGAATCATGTGATGAAGCCATTTATCGAAAAGTTTGGTGTTGTTTACTTTGATGATGTGTTGGTGTATAGCAAGTCCTTAGATGAGCATGTAAAGCATTAACAATGTGTGTTTGATGTCCTCCGAAAGGAGAAGTTATATGCTAATCTATAAAAGTGTTCTTTTGATGTCCATGAGGTTGTATTTCTTGGGTTTGTGGTGAGCTCAAGAGGGGTCGAAGTGGATGAATCTAAGATTGACGCCATTAAAAATTGGCCAACTCCCAAAACCGTAGGTGAAGTGAGAAGCTTCCACGGGTTGGCTAGTTTTTATAGACGTTTTGTCAAAGGATTTAGCACCATTGTGCCCCCTTGACCGAAGTGATTAAAAAGGATCGGCCTTTCAAGTGGGGAGATGAACAAGCTAAGGCCTTCGAGGACTTGAAAGCTATGCTCATCTCGGCCCCTTTGCTACAATTGCCGAATTTTGACAAGGTTTTTGAGGTCAAATGTGATGCTAGCAAAGTCGGCATAGGCGCGGTTTTAATGGAAGAATTGAAGCCTATTGCCTACTTTAGCGAAAAGCTCAAAGGAGCAACTCTAAACTACTCTATGTACGAATTAGAGTTATATGCCTTAATTAGAGCCTTGGCCACTTGGCAACATTATTTGTGGCCTAAAGAATTCGTGATCCGAATGGATCATGAATCCTTGAAGCATCTATAGGCACAAGACAAGCTTAACCGACGGCATGCCAAATGGATTGAATTTCTTGAAGGGTAAAGACAATGTGGTTGCTGAAGGGTAAAGACAATGTGGTTGCTGATGCTTTGTCCCGAAAACATGTGCTTGTGTCTACTTTGTCGTCTAAGTTGATGGGGTTTGAAAGCCTCAAGTCTATATCCCGAGGACCCTCACTTCGCTCCTATCTATAGGGAAAGTGAAAGTTGGATAGGGATAGGTGGGTTACGGATAGGGGTTCCCATCCTTATACCAAATTTGATGGATACTTGTTTAAAGGTAGACGATTGTGTGTTCCCTCAAATTGGTGGAAAGAATTATTTGTGAGGGAAGCACACAATGGCGGTCTAATGGGCCATTTTGGGGTCGAGAAAACCCTCGGAATTTTGGAAGAACAATTTTATTGGCCTAGAATGCGTAAGAATATGGCCCGAATTTGCGGCCAATGTGTTGAGTGCAAAGGAGCCAAGTCACGGCTCCAACCCCACGGGTTGTACACTCCATTGTCCACCCCTTTGCGTCCTTGGCTTGACATATCAATGGACTTCGTGTTGGGATTGCCCAGGACTAGAAGGGAGATAGTATTTTTGTCATGGTGGATCGGTTTTCCAAGATGGCTCACTTTATTCCTTGTTCTAAATGTGATGATGTGCCTAGTGTAGCCTCTTTGTTTGTTGATAATGTTGTAAAACTTCATGGTGTTCCGAGGACCATAGTGAGTGATAGGGATTCTAAATTCCTAAGCCACTTTTGGAAGTCCATATAGGATAGACTCAGTACTAAGTTGTTGTTTTCGACTTTATGCCACCCACAAATCGATGGCCAAACGGAAGTAGTAAATAAGACCTTAGGTTCTATGCTATGGTCCATGGTTAAAGGAAAAATGACTTCTTGGGAGGAGCACTTACCGCTGATTGAGTTTGCTTATAATCGTGTTATACACTCGAGCACGGGGATGACACCCTTTGAGTGTGTATACGGCATCAACCCCCTCACCCCTTTGGATTTAACCCCTTTGCCAAGTGACCTTGTGATAAGCTTAGATGGAAGCAAACGAGCAGAGGCCATGAAGAAGCTACATGAAAAGGTGAAGTTGCGGTTGGAGAAGAAAAACCAAGAAGTTGCGAGGCGAGCCAATAAAAGAAGAAGAAAGCTCATTCTTGAACCGGGAGATTAGGTGTGGGTGCACCTAAGGAAGGATAGATTCCCGTCTCAAAAGAATGCTAAGTTGATGCCATGGGGTGATGGCCCGTTCCAAGTATTACAAAGGATCAACGACAATGCCTACAAGATTGATCTACCCCCAGAATATCAAGTGCACAACACTTTCAACGTGTGTGATCTCTCTCGGGAGGAAACGGTGAAGGATGGCAATGATTCGAATTTGAGGACAAATTCCCTTCAAGATGGAGAGGATGATACGGGAATTCCTAGCTCGAGACTTTTCACACGAAGCCAAGCACATGAGTTGCAACGATTCAAAGCCTTGTTCACATTCTTGGCTATGTGTGAGGCCCTCGTGAGCCCATCTAAGGGTCTATATTTAATAAAATGTGAAGAGGCCCACCAAGACACCCCAAACCCACCCACTTAAATGCCAAGGGTATTTTGGTTTTTGTCCCTCCTTTCTAAGTGACTATATAAGCCATGTAATAGGGCTAGTCTTGCTTTAGTTCATTCCTATTACTCAAGAAACAAAAGGCTTGTAAATTTTTTACTTCTCTTTCTCTTGAAGAGGCCAAAACCGAATTCTCACTAGTAGAGTGATACTAGTATTGTATCTTGGCTAAAAACTAGGTTCTTGGGGTTCTTTGAGTTCCTTTTGGTCCAAGTAAGAACTTGGTATTGATATTTATTAGTCTTAGGGTCCTTTCTCTTGTTAGGGTTCTTAGATTAATGAATATTGTGTCAAGTTTCTATCTCTTTCTTTGTAAATCTTGTTAACATTGTGTTGTTGAATAAAAAAGTCTAGTGAAGCCGTGTGGAGCTCTTTCGATTCACTAGCAATACGGTCTTTGTTGTTCTTGTTGTTACACTCACTTTTCTAGTTGAAACAAGTGTTGCAAGCCTAGTGAAGCCGTGTGTGGCCATTTTCGATTCACTAGCACTTTGTTGTTCATCTTGTTGTTCTTGTGTTGGTTGGAATCTCTTGAAACACACTTAGCATTGTAGCAAAGAGGGACCAAGGGAGAAAACCTAGATATGTAGCGGGACGGTAAGTACATTCTGTCTGTCATGTTCTTTCAAGTGTTATAAAGAAAACATAGATGTAAATAAGAACACAAGCACAATTTTTTAGGTCTTTATGTTGAACAAAATAAAGTCTGCATCCCCTATATATGTCAAATTATCATTTTAATGACCTTCACACTGTAGCTATTTCATAGATTGTTGACACAATAATCTTATGATCATCGTACTCTTATCTACATATGGAGAACGAGAACGTAAAATTCATTTCTGGTAATGGTCAAAATCACAATGATTGCCTAAATAATAGTGTTTCTAGTAAAATATAGGCAACAGTCTGTTTGAACACCAAGGGTATGCGAAAGTGCCAAGTGCCTCTTGGATGGCAAGTAAAGGCAAAAGAGAAAGCAGAAAGTGTAATGATGTCTCTGTATACCTCAATGAAGTTAACAAGTGTGCTTGTGTCAGATCCATTTGGCTCTTTCAAACTTGAAAGTGCATCATATATCATTTGATTATACCTAAGAATAAAGCAACAATATTACTTCAAGAAAACATAAACAGAAGTACTAGGAACAAAGAGAGAGGAAAAAAAAAAGACACACTGTAATGTACATAAATGGCTATCAAGCACTAAAATATACATTTCTTCTTCCACCTATATATTCACATATACTTCCCTTCCCATTTCTTTATTTTTTTTATATTTTTGGGAGGGGTGGGGGTCGGGAAGAGACCTTTGGTAGGAGATGCAAATGGTTCTTTACAGTAGGTTGCAAATTCAGGAAAAAAATTCGAAAAACATGAGCACTCATCAGAATTCAAACACGTATTCAGTTGAGATGCCAGAAATGAAATGATGAGCATTCGTCACAGGATTTCTGATAAAGTCAATTTGAGGTACATGACTCTCTATTTAGCTAGTAAAAGGCATACGATAAATTACATCTTTGTGCCCGTCTGTCCACAACGGACCAAATTGTTTCACCCAGAATCACCAGTTAGATTACCATATTGATGCACTCTATGCCTTTAAAAGAAAAACAACTACCGCTTATCTTTTCCCACATCACTGTGATTTTAGTTAGAAAGTCGGAAGGAAATGCATTTGTTATATCAGAAGGATATGGATTTGACAAGTCTCATTCCCTGGCCTATTCAAGAAGTTGAAAAGGAAATTAGAAAGACAAACTTTGAAGCATTTTTTCCATCTAATGCGCATTTTGAAGAATCTTCCATAACAGTGTCGGCTGATGCATCTTGTGGAACTAGAGTGGAAGAAACAGGGGCCTGCATGATGGGCAATGGAGCTGCTGCAGCATCAAGATTAGTCTTCACTTTCGGTGTCCTTGATTTATCTCTTGGCCCTTGTCCATTGGCACTAACATTTAAATTTCTCCATTTATCCTGTATAAAATGTGATGCCAAAATTTTTATGAGAAAATGAAAAAAAAGTGCAGTACAATGCAAGAGAACTCATCAACCGTCCAAAATTGACTTCTTCGTCATTCTGCAAAAGTGTTAACGAGGCAGGAGGATTTAAGAGCATTAAGCTTAGAGATAAATAGTCTGTTTGGCCAAACTTTTAAAATTTCCTTTTTTTATTTTTTGACAAGGTAAACAATTTTATTTATAATTAAATATCCTGTACACATGTCTTATACCAAAAGAAGATAACCTGCACCAAAATATGGTTCTCAACTGTTAGAATATGAGTAGGAATAGGAATAGTATATAAAATCCTACTTGGAAAAGGATTGTAATGTAGTGTCTATAAATAGGGTTTCAATGTCATAATGTAGATACAACACTCACTAATATTTTTCTCCTATATTTCTCACATGTTATCAGAGCAGGTCTAGTGAGAAATTTACTGGGAAGAAAACTCAATCAGACTGTCACCATGCGTCAATTTTCGGCGACTATCAAGGCTAATTTGAGCCCTTGTCTATTTAATAAGTGTTCTGCGAAAATCAATACTACCACGAGGTGCTAAACACACAGCCGAACGAACCCCAGTGATCAACTCTCAGTTCCGGCGATCCACGCACTGTCCCGCGCCACCAGAAGTCTCAGATCTGTGCATCATGCGCCGACGCGTGTAACTGTTTTCGATCAGTTTCAAGCAAGAGTTCTTTTTCCAATGAGGTCACCCCTTCATTCGAATCATTCGAAGGTTGTCCCTTCAGCTATTTCTTGATTCCGGCCAGTTTCCGACAATCAAATTAATTTTTCGATGACTGACAATTTTTCTCAATTTAGTCCTATGATTAAATCTGAATCCTTAATGATGAAATTAGAAAATCAAATGTCACAGTCCATGAAGAATCGACGAGGGGAAGACGATTTGGAAGATCTCAACCTAAGTGTAGTTATTGTAATAGGCTTCATGCTCATGTTGCTCAGTCGAACACCAAAGGTGATCAATAGGTGTATTTCAGTGTATTTCTCCAACAAGCAATATAACGAGTATCTTCAATATCGAGCAAGTAAACATATATCGTTACTTATAACCTCAACTGCACAATCTCCTACCTTTGGATTATGAGTGGTGGACTCAGGTGCGTCTGATCATATTTCTAGTGACAAATCACTTCTGTGTGATATTATTTATTCACAATCTCTTCCTGCTATTACTTTAGCCAATGGGATCCGAACAAAACCAAAAGGAAATGGACAAGCCAAACCCCTATCTTCTGTACTTTATTCTTTTATGTCCCAGGTTGTCCTTTTAATTTTGCATCTATTAGTCATTTGACATGTGTCATTCAATGTAGTATAACTTTATTTTATGATTCTTTTCTAATGCAGGACCGCAGGACCGCAGTACGGGACAAACAATTGACACAGGACATGAATCACAAGGCCTTTGCCATCTTACCTCTTCAAATTCCTTCACAGCATACTCCGTTACAAACCCTCCAGACCTTATTTACAAACGTTTAGGACATCCGAGTCTATCCAAGCTACAGAATATGGTGTCTAGTTTGTCTAGTTTATCCACATTAGATTTTGAGTTGTGTCAACTTGGAAACACACCTGTGCTACATTTTCACATAGTATTGAGAGTCGTTTGGAGTCTATTTTCTCATTAGTTCATTCTGATATTTGGGGTCCTAGTAGAGCAGTTCACCCTTAGAATTTCGTTACTTTGTTAGTTTCATTAATGATTTTTCAAGACGTACTTAGGTTTTCTTAATGAAAGATCGTCCTGAGTTATTTTCTATATCCAAAAGTTTTTATGCTGAAATACAAAATCAATTTGGTGTTTCTATTCGTACTTTTCGTAGTGATAATGCCTTAGAATACTTATCCTCCCGGAGTTTATGACTCACCAAGGAATTATTCATCAGACATCGTGTCCATACACCCCTCAAAAGAACGGTATAACGAAAAGGAAAAATAGGCATCTCATTGAGACTGGCAGCACTCTTTTTATTGAATCCTATGTTCCACTGCGTTTTTAGGGCGATACATTCCTCGCAGCTTGCTAGCTCATTATCGAGGTCATGAGCATATTATTGGATATAATGATGTTGATTGGGCAGGATCACCCTCTATATGACATTCTACATTTAGATATTATGTTTTAATAGGAGGTAATCTAGTGTCTTGAAAGAGTAAGAAACAGAGTGTGGTTGCTCAATCTAGTGCGGAAGTAGAATATCAAGCAATGGTTGCAGCAATTTGTGAGCTAGTTTAGATCAAACAGTTGCTAAGAGAACTAAAATTTGGAGCAATAGATGAGATGGAACTTGTATGTGATAATCAAGCAGCCCTTCATTTGCTCTAATCCAGTGTTCTATGAAAGGACTAAACACGTAGAGATTGATTGTCACTTTGTCAGAGAAAGATAATCTCAGTCGATATTGTTACAAAATTTGTGAAGTCAAGAGATCAACTTACAGATATCTTCACCAAGTCCCTCACCAGTCCGCGTATTAATTACATTTATAACAAGCTAGGTACATATGACTTATATGCACCAGCTTGAGGGGGAGTGTTAGAATATGAGTAGAAAATGGAATAGTATACAAAATCCTATTTGGAAAGGGACTGTAATGTAGTATCTATAAATAGGGTCTCAATGTAATTATATAGATACAACAATTCAATAATATTTTTCACTTATATTTCTCACATCAACAAAAGAAATTCAATCCACCATACAATGAGGGACCTCATACGTACAAAAAGAAGCTAACGACAAAATACTACTTTGCAATTTTACAAATCTTATTCCACCCATTTAAAAGCCCTCCTATTTCACATTTTCCAAATGACTAACATGATTGCTAAAAGGGTAACATTCCATGCCCTGGGGCTTCTCCTCCCTCTCTTCTGAGTCCAACTTTATAAAGCTTACTTCACTATGCCCGATATTACCTATTGCAACTTATACAAGCAGAGGACCACCCTCCATAACCAACTAGCTGCTTTGCAGTGCAACAGCAGATGTTCAACATTTTCATATGCACTCTTTACATATAAAAACCAACTAATGTAAGTGATAATCCTCTTCTTCAAATTTTTCATTGTTAAGATTGCATCCCTCGCCACCAACCATACAAAGAGTTAACAGTGAATAAACCATCTCTACTTCCCGCTACTTCCACACATCCGATAAGTTATTTGGTGTGTCCAGCCCGTACAAAAAATCAATCAAATTGTGAAATTCTTCCATCTCTCAACCCTGAAGGTTCCCTTTTAATTTTAAGTCCCAGTGAATAACCGCCGCTCGTGAGAGCTACAGATTTGCTGGACTATCATCTCTCTTTGGTTTGATGCACAATATATATCAGGGAAGGCTTCCCGCAACTTGTTTTCCCTGCAACAATTATGTGCCCAAAAACTAATGTCGCTTTCCTCCCCAGCCTTAAAATAAATCTATCCATGAAAGTCTTCCCACCTATTCATAAACCTCCTCAACAAAACCACACCCAAACAGAGTAATAATGTTTCTAGTCCTCCACCCACCTTCCAACGTTCCATACTTTTCCACTATAATCCCTCCCCAAAAGTATTCTACTCCACTCCATAACCACTTTCCTACCGAGATTTTTATTGAACACTTGAAATTTTTCACTCCAGGTCCTCCCCATTCCTTCTCAGATATGACAACTCTCCAATTCGCTAGATGAAACTTCTTACCAACTTTCGTTGTGTTGCATAAAAGTTACACTAAAGTCTTCCAACCTTTCAATCACTTCTCAAAGAGCCTATAAAAAGTGAAATGAAATATGTGGGAATGCTAGAAAGAGTGCTTTTTGATCAATACTGCCTTACCCACTTTTGACAAGTACCTATTTTGCCATCCAGCAAACTGTTTCTCTAGTCTCCCAGTCATTAGATTCCACACTTCTAGTAGTTCCTATTTTACTTTTGATTTGAATATATTGACTAGACATTAATATAACAAACCTTAACTTGTTTAGGCTGCAGCTTGATCGTTGCCAACCGTTTCTTTTTTTTGGGGGGATAAAGTGGTTGTTGTCAACTTTTAGGTGTAGTTTGATCAAAAAGTTAGGTAGTTTGATTAAAAAGTTACATAGGAATTAGTAATGCAGAGATTAATTATGCAGTGATTATCTTATTTTGGTAACTAAGTGTTGTATTAATCATCAAAAGTGTGGAATCATTACAAAGTGAGGCACAGCTACACACATCTTGTCTATTTAAAAACAAAACTCACTATGTTCTCAACACTAGAGCCTAAAACTGATAGCTATGAAAAATTGTCCCAAGTCAAGGAGGTGCTCTAACACATATAGCATAAGCATCTCCTTAGCAACCACATTCCACTGTCTACTCTTTTCAAATATTCTCCAATTCTTTCAAACCATGCACTATACAAAGCCTCTGTGTACATCATCTTGAAAGTTAATGCTCTTTGAGAGTTTCCATTTGAGTTGGTTATCATCCAATTGAGATGTCAATCCATGAAGAGAAGGAATGATACGATAGATTCATTCATCGATTGGGCCATCATCTCTCATATGCTTCTTGTGTACTCACACTGCACATATATATACTCCCTGGATTCTACATTTTTCTAGCAACGTGAGCAGTTAGGATTCACTTGTATTCCCTACTTAATCAATCTATCTATAGTTCACACTTTATCATACATAAGTAGCAAAGCAATGCACCTTGCCCTAGGCCTTGCACATTCCTGTACATGAGACATTTCCATGGCACTCTTAGATTAGGAGGTACTTAGTAAGGCTGAGACGTCCTACACATTTAGGGGTGCATACAGATTCCCAAGCAATAAGGACCTTCGTGGTGATGGTGCCACTTCCTGACCAAAGGTAGCTTCTACAATGGGCATCTATCAGGTGTAACATTTTGATTGGTATGCAGAAGCTGTGCCAAGTATGCTTAAATCCAAATCCCAAAAATGATTGATTAGATTAGTTGGGCTCTACCTGCGTAAGATAGGTTCTTTGTTGTCCAGGATGATATTTTATGTGTAATCTTCTCTACTAGGGGTTGCCACAGAATAAGAGAGATCTTCTTTGTTGCCAGTGGTACCCTAAGTCTTTCAAAATGGAGTTCTCCACAACTGTACCTCAAGTCATGTAGGATTTTGTCTTATTCAGTGCTTAGTACCCCTGCAAAGTATATTGAACTTTTGTCTAGGTTAGCATGAAGCACTGGTTGACTAGGACAACTGCATAAAGCATCTATGTGTACCTGCAACTGATTTCAAGTCCCTTCATGCAAAGAAAAGCAGATCATCAACAAAGCAAAGGTCGCTTAAATTCCAGCTAGCACACCTAGGATATAATTTGAAGCTCTACTCCTCCTTTAAACCAATCAACTGCCTGCTAAGGTACCATCCCCATAGAAATAAGAATGGAGGCAAGGGATCTCCCTGTCCCAACCCTCTGGCTGCCTTAAAAGGCTAAACAAGTTCTCCATTAACAAGGATGCTATAGCTCTTTGCACACACTTCGCAACCTAGTGAGTGAACCTACTGGTTCTGGCATGAACTGCTCCTAGCAGATCCATTCTAGTGAGTCATAGACTTTTTGGAGGCCTATCTTGACCATACATCCAGGTGAAATTGCTTTCCTTTTGTAGCTTTTTATAAGCTCATGAGCAAATATATTGTTATCGCCAATCTTTTTGCATGGTATAAAACCTGCTTGGCTTCACAGGGGATATTTGGCATCACATGGTGTAGCCTGTTAGCTAGTATCTAGGGAATGAGTTTGTAGAGAACTGAGCAGCAAGTAATAGATATTTAGTGATACATTATTTCATGTCGAACATTTAGTTTGTTATATTATGTATTAACATGTAATGTATAATTTAAAATGTTCATTTACTTTTTGAACAGAACAAAAAGATTCCTACTATTATGAGGGATAGTTAAGTATATTTATTCTATGTATTACTAGTACTCACATTCTTATTTCAAATTGTATTGCGTATAGAATAATATATAACTTGTGCAAGTATTATATATAATGAAAACAAAGAGACCAGCCAAACATTGTATGTGGAGATTAAATCTGCTCAAACCTCAATTGAACATTGTATAAGCTTATGCTGGTTTTTATGAGAACGTTATATCTCCTAAAACTTAAAACGAAACAACCCCTTGGGTCATTGAAATGTGATATACTAATTGTTCACTTCCTTCACAGGTTATAGCATATCAAATTCATCTTCAGTCATATGGGCAATCTTATGCACGCATGACGCATTAAACGAGTTTCTCACAAATCAGATGGAATACAAGTCCACTTAACTGTGTTGCAAATTATATTATATTATTTATTTTTTATTTTATTTATTATATAGAAAGGTGAGTTAGAGGATGACCAATGGCAAACCTGTAATTAAGCTCATATACAAGGTTAAATAATAAATATGTTGGATTCTTGATTATTCTTAAGTCTTCACAATGGTCTCTCAAGTTCTTTTGTCTCCAATTTTTCCAAACCATTTCCACTAGCTTTCAAAATTCAAGAGGAGTTTTTCAAATCTATTATATTTTATATTATAGATATATTATAGAAAAGTGAGTTGGCGGACGATCAAAGACAAAATTATCATTTCATACAAAATTTAGAATATTTATTTATATGATATAACTTCAAAATAGATATTTAAAAAATAATTTTTTTTAAAAAAAGATTGAAGTACATTAAATAGTCAGTGTAAAGAACTTTTGCTATATTATTTAATATATTTATATGTAAGTTTTCATAAAAATTGAGATTTGTAACCTTAAAAATAAGATATATAATACTCCATTCATTCCTTTTTATTTGCTCTATTTGGGTTGAGCTTATATTTCTAAATATTTGCTCTCTTAATCTTTCAAGAATAATTTGAACAAAATATTCCTATCATGCCTTGGTTCAATAAATGTAATCATTATTGATTTGGAAAGAGGCATAAAATTTAATTAGGGGTACATTAGTAAAATTAATTTTAATAGTATAGGAGCAAGAGATTAAGGTGTGTGTCTAACCCAAATAGAACAAATAAAAAAGAATGAAGAGGGCACGATATAATAGATAAATTAACCTACATGTAAAATAACTTTAACTAACATTAAATAACATATTTTTTAATCCCTTTAATAAAAATTTTAACTCCGCCAATATTAGTTTGATTTGCGCTCTATTTTTTAATAGAAAATTTTCAACTATCAATAATGTATCTTTAGTATTTTTATATTTATTTCATTATGAAAATGTGATTTAGGGATTCTTTCCAAATTTGCACTCTTAGAATGTGAGTGCAACTCGAATTGGTCGACTCGATCAGACTTTTCTCCGGCGACCAGCTAGACTTTTCTGTTTAACGGCATTTTCAAGTCGGCGAAAATGATCGAGGCCTGGAAATGAAGTACTATGATCCCTCTGTATAAGAATAAGGGTGACATTCAGAGTTGCAACAACTATAGGTGTATTAAGCTATTGAGTCATACTATGAAGATTTGGGAGAGAGTGGTCGAGTTGAGGTTGAGGAGGATAGTGTCGATTTCGGAGAACCAGTTTGGATTTATGCCCGGGCGCTCTACGACGAAGGCAATTCACCTGGTGCAGAGACTGGTGGAACAATACAGGGAAAGGAAGAAGGACCTGCATATGGTGTTTATCGACTTGGAGAAGGCATACGATAAAGTTGCTAGGGAAGTTCTTTGGAGATCCTAGGTAAGCGGGGTCCCGGTGGCGTATATCAGAGCAAGGACATGTATGATGGAGCTAAGACCCAGGTGAGGACAGCAGGGGGCGATTCAGAACATTTCCCTGTCTTGAAAGGGTTGCATCAGGGATCTACTCTTAGTCTGTTTTTGTTTGCTTTGGTGATGGACGTGTTGACACAGCATATCCAAGGAGAGGTGCCATGGTGTATGTTTTTTGCAGATGATGTGGTGTTAATTGATAAGACTCGGGGGTGGGGAGTGGGGGATGTGAATGATAAGCTAGAGGTGCGGAGACAGACTCTTGAGTCTAAAGGGTTCAGGTTGAGTAAGAGCAAGACCGAATATTTGGAATGTAAGTTTAATGGCTCGAAGGAGGAGGACAAGGTGGTAGTAAGGTTGGATTCTCAGGTGGTGTGTAAGAGGGATAGTTACAAGTATCTCGGGTCCATGATT
This sequence comes from Capsicum annuum, assembly GCF_002878395.1. Lineage (NCBI taxonomy): Eukaryota > Viridiplantae > Streptophyta > Magnoliopsida > Solanales > Solanaceae > Capsicum > Capsicum annuum. The sequence goes on along the minus strand of NC_061117.1, from coordinate 81,397,183 downwards.
CAAGGGAATGGTGAGACTGACGAGGACATCTCCCACCGTATTGGGACGGGATGGATGAAGTGGAGGCTCGCCTCGGGGTGTTGTGTGATAAGAAGGTGTCGCCCAAGCTTAAAGGCAAATTTTATAGGGTGACAGTCCGTCCGGCCATGTTGTATGGAGCGGAGTGCTGGCCAGTCAAGAACTCTCACATTCAGAAATTAAAGGTGACGGAAATGCGGCTGTTGCGCTAGATGTGTGGGCTTACTAGGGGTGATAGAGTTCGGAATGAGACTATTCAGGAGAAGGTTAGAGTGGTTTCGGTGGAGGACAAGTTGCGGGAAGTCCGTTTGAGGTGGTTCGGACACATGATGAGAAGGGGCACAGATGCATCGGTTCGTAGGTTTGAGCAACTTGCTTTGGATGGTTTCAGGCGAGGCAGGGGTAGGCCGAAGAATTACTGGAGAGGGGTGATTAGGCGGGACATGGAGCAGTTACAGCTTACGGAGGACATGACCCTAGATAGGAAGATCTGGAGGACGCATATTAGGATTGACGGCTAGTGTCAATTTGGGTAGGTAGGGTAGGGCATTACTTGGTAGGTGTATTATTCTTGTTATGCTAGCTTGTTGCATGCTGTATTACGATCGCTTACTATTCTTTATTTACTATTCCCTGTGGGTGTCGTATTTATGTCTTGCCACCTTGTTCCATGCTTTTTGTATGAATTTGATTACTATTCCTTATCTTGAGTCGGGGGTCTATCGGAAACAACATTGCTACTTCTTCGGAAGTAGTGGTATGGATTGCGTACATTTTACCCTAGACCCCACTATGTGGGAATACACTGGGTTTTTTGTTGTTATTGTATTTCATTATGAAAATGAATGTATGATAATTTATATGGATAGGAACAATCTCTTTATCTCCTTAATATAAATACACTTTTTACTGTTATTTATATAGTATTAAGTAAAAAGACCATATTTTAAGAAATTATTACTCATAAAATTTTGTAAAAAGGGTTAATATATTGACACTTATAATTTCAATTATCTGCTTGTATAATTTTACATAAAATTGAAAAATAAAAATATTAAAATTAGTTACTTCAGAAAATATGTTTGACCTAGTGCTAAAATAAGCATTGAAGCATATTATATTTTATTTTAACGAGGGCAATTTAAATAAGTTGTAAGCTATTATTTGATTTTATAAAAATAAAAAAGATTAGCTTTTTTTAAAGTGTTATCTCTATTATAATTTTCTATCGTATTTATTTAAAAATATTAATTAACTTTTCCTCTATAAGCTAAGTAAATACCAATAAATACATTTAAAACTGTAATATTGAGCTCATAAAACGGCCTTCATTATCTAGTTGAAGTGTACATACAAAATTAAACTCTTTTACGAGAGATGGGTCAAGAACACAACTGTTCGTCTCCGACATGGCAATTGAAACAAAAATAAATGGAGAGGGGAATTGGAAGGAAAAGGAGAAAAAAAAAACCTTAAGATCGATATTGGAGCGAGAGTAAAGGAGGTGATTGAATTCGGGATCTCTTTGAATATTCTTCCATTTGCCAGCTCCGTGCTTTGCGACGCCAGCACGAAGTGCTTCTTCTTCCTCCGATGTCCATTTCTGCTTTGGATTTCCCATCCCTTAATCTCATACCACCGGTCTCTACCGCTGCTTCTTGAACCCTCCTGCGTTTTTGGCGTTCACTTCTTTTGGTTTGGGATTTTTTATTTTGCGTTTTGCGGCGCTCACTTCTTTTGGTTGGTTTTTTTTTGGTGTATGTCCATTGACGTTGTGGCCCTTATACCAACATTTAAACTTGGTCCTTGCTATCAATTGTGAGTGACAAACTTGTCTCTTTATAAGATTTTGTTACTACTTACTCCCCATTTCAAAATAATTACTAAAAAGAATGATTTATTTTTTTTTAGTCTATTTCAAAAAGAATGATGTTTTTTTTAGTAATATTTTAATTTTAATTTTCCACGTGACATATTTAGGATCGGCATTTTGATACATTTGATATAAACTTTAATTTAAGGTCACAAGATTCAAAAGTTTTTTTTATTTTCTTAAACTTTGTGTCAAGTTAAAGTAGTTCATTTTTTTTTAAATGGAGGGAGTGCTTTCTTTTCTTTTTAATCTGTTTCAAAAAGAAATAATCGTATTTTAATAATAATTTAATTTTAACTTTTCACATGATATGTTTGAGATCACAAGATTAAAACACATTTTGGTATATTTGATGAAACTTTTATTTAAGACCACAAGGTTCAAAAAAAACTTTTTAATTTTCTTAAACTTCATATCAAGTCAAAATAAGTCATTCTTTTTTAGACGAAGAGAGTGCCATTGTAATATAAAACCCAAAATAATTTCTTATCTTTGGGCTAAAATTTAGGGCCTGTTTAGCAGTAAAAAATTATTTGAGATAAAGTTAAAAAAAATTTTGAGCATAAAAAATTTTGAGCATGCAAATTAAATATTTAAGTTGCAATTTTTCTCATGCACATAAAAACCTCATAAATTGTAAAAACTATCCAAAAAATTCTAATTTTTCTATAATCTTGCCAAATAAACAAAAATTCACAACAAATATAAATTGTAATCTCTTATCTTTCGGCTAAGATTTAGGGCCTGTTTAGCGATAAAAAATTATTTGAGATAAAGTTAAAGTTTTGTTTGGACATGCAAATTGAATATTTAAGTTGCAGTTTTTCTCATGCACATAAAAACGGGTTATTCTCAAATATAGACCCAAATTAGGGTGGTTTTCAAATTTTAGCCCCAAATAAAAAGGCTTTGTTAAAATAGCCTTAACTTGTTAAGGCATATTTTCTTGGACGAAAATACCCTCCTGCAAGCCGTTAAATCTCTTTCTTTCAACTTCAGCTTGTATTTGAGAATAACCTGTTTCTTCCAAATTCCAGAATCAAGCTCCAAAATATTCGCTATTAAATCTATTTCTTTCAAATTCCAGAATCGACTTTCAAACATTCATAGTCGACTTTAGCCATAAGGGTTCTTCAGGTATGAATTTCATCATCCAAATTCATTGTGGTAATTTTAGCTTATTGATGCATTGTGGTAATTTTAGCTCGTTATATAATTAGCATATTGATTTAATTTTTGGGGAGGTGAACGTAAGCTGAATTTGGGATATGCAGTTGTTGTAGTAACATATTTACTATTGAGGAATTGCGTCAAACAGGTTGTGGGGAGTTTGTTATTGTGGTTAAAATTGTGTTTGAGTAGTTGAGGAGGGTCGGTCTTGGAGGGAAAGACCGTTAATATGGGAGTTAACGTTGATCGCAATATATTTTGGGAAGGCCAAACGTATAAGGTCAAGGTGGTACAAGAAATTAGTTCCAAGTATTTCAAACTAATGGTATAATTAACATTATAAGATAATGAGGAATTGTGTCGAATAGGTTGTGGGGAGTTTGTTATTGTGATTATAATTGTGTTTGAGTAGTTGTAAGGGTTTGGTCTTAGAGGGAAAGGCTGTTAATATGGGAGTTAATGTTGATCACAATATTTTTTGGGAAGGCCAAACGTATAAGGTCAAGGTGGTACAAAAATAAGTTTGATTGTTTCTATAGCTCGAACACAAACTACAAAGCTACCTTTCTTGCAAGCTTCTCTAGTTGTCTCAGTTTGTTGGATAGCCTTACATTTCTCTCATGCCAAACTGCATATATAAATTCAGTATATACCAGCTTTCATACTTGGGCTATGTGTCTCTTGCCTTTAATTCTCTGCTTAATCCAATCACACATTGCAACTCATGTAGTAGATAGTGATTGAGTACTATTTAGCCAGCAAAACAACCTCTTCCATACTGCATTTAATGTTGTAAAGTGTGAACCAATAATTTACTTTAGAGTAATAACTAATAAGAACTACAAGTAGAAAGGTAATTCTATCATCAGATGTATACTTGTAAAATATCACCGCAGTAAGATCAATAATTACTTGATGAAAACCAAAATAATTACTTGATGGTTACTGTGTACCTACAGTAGTTTCAATTTTCACTTCTCTTCATCTACCTATATTCTATTGCATGCAATTTTTGTCACTTCACAAAGCACATGGCAATGTTGTAGTCAATCTAGATGTTGCTGGTGTGATTTCCAGCTCTCTTAAATAAATTAATTTGTTTGTCTCTGAGTTGGGGAATGCAGGTCAAGCCCTACCTTCCAATACAGTGTACCTAGTTAGGATCAACCTATGTAGCTTTTGTTATTGTGTAGTTTAATTTGGTGGATTATAGGTTTGGTTGTCATTATAAGCTCTTTATTGTTATGAATCTGTACATTCAGTGATACCCTTAATGATCTATGAAATAGATAGCTATACTAGCTATAAAATTGGGATGATTTCTCTAGCTGAGCTTTGATATACATTGATGAAAGTGAACCTTTATCCTTTTATTATGGTTGCAACTGCCACAACTAGTTGTTTTGAACGTTCTCTCTTTTAATGAGAGTTTTTGGATAAGACTTGCAGCTAGAGCAGACACCTGCAAAATCCGACGATGAAAAAGCATGGTTCCATTTCTTAATATCTTCAGCTGGTTTATGATTCGTAACTTCTTTCAACTTACAGAATAAGTTTTTTTGATTTTCTTTTACAGAAAGACTATAAAGAGTTGGCATTGATAGTAATGAACGTCGTAGATCGTGTGGTTCATAAGACAAATGTATATATTCCATCTCACTTCTGAACTACACATAACAATTATATGTATTTTTGGTTCCTAGCTGATCACAAACAACTTTTCTTTAGCATAAGACTTTTTGAACTACAATAAACAAGTATATGTATTTTTGGTGCCTAGTTAATTACAAGCACCTTCTGAACTACACATAACAAGTATATGTATAACAATTATATGTATTTTTGGTGCCTAGCTAATCACAAGCACCTTCTAACCAATAATTAGTCATTACTCAGTCGTTAACTTGCTTGTACAAAATACACCCAAGGTTATTCTAAATATTCCACTTCACTAATCTATCAGTAGTCACACAATGTTTCACTCATCCAATAAACTTGTAAGGAAAACCCAGGTCAATCAGGATCTGCTTTAAATAGGGTCAATCTACAGTATCATAAGCCTCCTGTTTATCCATTTTTAACATACATCTAATTGTTTTGACATTCAGATTTTGCCATACATTTCAAGTTATGCCCAATGGGCAAGAGTTAACACTGCGTTAGTTTGTAATGATTTGGCGGATGACCTATAACTATTAACCCAAAGGCAAGACTTACACAGTTATGCCCCATGAGCAAAAGTTGACACTGTCATAGTCTTTAATTATTTGGCAAATGACCTATAACTCTTGCCCTAGAGGCAAGACTTTGACAGTTATGCCCTATGGGCAATATTTAACTATGCCTTACTTTTTAATGATTTTACTTGTTGAAGATACATATTCTAAATTAAATTGTTACTAATCTTTTGTTGTTTTATTTTTCACAAGGGTTGTGCTTGGAATGGATGAAAACGAAATGAGTATTGAAAGTATTGATAGAAATAATGAGTTACAAGTTATTGAACAAATATTGGAGACTGAAATAGCTTAGCCATCCAAGATTAAGAGGGTACGCCAAAAAAAGACGAGGATACTTGATATCAAGACTACTCTCTTGAGACACAATGCCTCTTTGAATGAGGTAAATGTCAAGTCGATCTTCATCGACAAACAAAATATGATGGCGTGCATGTCAAACATTGCAATTACGCACAACATCCAATTTAAGGTTATCAAATTAAGCACAACAAAATATTCACTGCGATGTTTGGACGACAACTGCGTGTGGTAGTTTTATGTGTCGAAGATTGTCGATTTTTTGCTCTTTCAGGTTAATACATATGAAAAGGCTCACAGTTGCTCAGTTGATTTCATAACGTCCGACCACAGGAATCTAACATCAAAGGTCATATGTGACTACATACTAGAGCTCGTGCGTGACTCTAGTAATGTAATCACACCAAACTTCATGGTAGATAAAATGAGAAGGACATACGGAATCATCATATCCTACAACAAAGGATGACGATCGATACAGCATGCCATGACGAGCGATACAACATGCCTATACGGTGATAAGAGGAGCCGCGAAAGAGAATTACAACAGATTGTTATCGTATCTTCACATGATGAAAGAAAGTAACCCAGACACGTACACAAATATAAAGAGGGATGATGAGAATAAGTATAAATGTTATATTGTTGGAATTGAAAACTTTTGCCCAAGAGGCAACTGTTTATTCTTTAATTGAACTGATTAGATTATTAACATACATGCAACTCTTACCTCATAGGCAAGACTTAGTTTAGAAAATTATTGAAATTGAAAACTTTTGCCCAAAAGGCAACAATTTATTCTTTAATTGGACTGATTAGATTATTAACATATATGCAACTCTTGCCTCATGGGTAATACTTAGTTTAAAAAATTGTTGGAATTGAAAACTTTTGCCCAAGAGGCAACATTTTATTCTTTAATTGCACTGATTATATTATTAACATATATGCAACTCTTGCCTCATGGGCAAGACTTAGTTTAGAAAATTGTTGAAATTGAAAACTTTTACCCAAGAGGCAATAATTTATTCTTTAATTTCACTAATTAGATTAATAACATATATGCAACTCTTGCCTCAAGGGCAAGATTTAGTTTAGAAAATTGTTGAAATTGAAAACTTTTGCCCAAGAGGCAATAATTTATTCTTTAATTGCACTGATTAGATTAATAACATATATGCAACTCTTGCCTCATGGGAAAGACTTAGTTTAGAAAATTGTTGTACAAATGTTATACTGTTGAAATTGAAAACTTTTGCCCAAGAGGCAAAACTTTATTCTTTAATTGCACTGATTAGATTATTAACATATATGCAACTCTTGCCTCATTGGCAAGACTTAGTTTGGAAAATTGTTTAAATTGAAAACTTTTGCCCAAGAGGCAAAAGTTTATCATTTATTTGCACTGATTAGATTATTAACATAGATGGAACTTAGAAAATTGTTGTACAGATTCTATATTGTTGAAATTGAAAATTTTTGCCCAAGAGGCAAAAGTTTATTCTTTAATTGCACTGATTAGATTATTAACATATATGCAACTCTTACCTCATGGGCAAGACTTAGTTTAGAAAATTATTGTACTCTGATTATAAACATCAAATACAAATTGTTACTAATATTCTTTTGCTCAACACAGGTTTCAATATGCATTTTTTGCTTATGGGGCTTCAATCATTGGATGGACCAACTGTAGACCAGTAATAATGATAGATGAAATATTTTTGAAGTCAAAATATCATGGTGTCCTCATGATAGCAGTGTCAAAAGACGGAAATAACAACATATTTCCTTTGGCTTTTGGAATTACAGACTTAGAAAATAGTGAGTCTTATAACTGGTTCTTCAATCAGTTAAGAAATGCAATGGGGGTATGTGAACAATTGTCTATTCTATCAGATCGTCACCCAGCCATTGCAAATGCAATTTCAAATGTCTATCTATAGTGTCAGTACAGGATCTGCATCTATCACATGAAGAAGAATTTAAGAAAAAGATACTTCTCAGATGTGGTTCTATCTCTATTCTACAACGCAGCAGCAACATACAAATAAACTGAATTTTATGCTTTTATAGATGAGATAGAAAAATTCAACAAAGTTATTGCGGAGTACTTGAAAGAAGAAGAACCAGAAAGATAGGCTCGTTAGTTTCATACCAAAAGAATGTACAATATGTTTACTACTAACAACGTGGAATCCATGAATGCGGTACTGAGAAAAGCAAGGCAACTACCAATACTGGGACTAATCGATTACATTCAGAACAAGTTATAAAGTTGTTTTTATGAAAGAAAAATAGAAGTGCAAGGCAACTTTCATGACATCACACGTTGGACGAAAGTAGAGGTGACTGACAAGATTCAAGTCGCCTTGAAATTGAAAGTAAGTAATTGAAATTGTATTTTAATAATAGAGAAATATACTGTTACTATTTTTTTATTGCAGATTATATATAGCTGATTTATTATTATTTGTGATTTATTGCTAGTTTTTTTATTTTCTTGAAACATGTGTTTTGTTGCTTCTATTTCGTTGCTTCTGCTCATAGCTGTGTGATCGTTTGTGATTTGATATTGTATGCTTGATTATAGTTGTTTTTTGATTGTCTCAAGATTCGTTCCCTATGTATGTTTGATTGCTCTGTATGGCTGATTCTGCTCATTACTATATGTTTCACTATCATAGTTGATTCTACTCCTAGGTTAGATGCGATATCTGTTTTATGTCAGTTTATTTGTAGCTGATTTTTCTACTTATATGTTTGAAGCATCACTATTGAATCAGCTGCTGCTCCTGAGCAAGGTTCTATCTTTTCCATATAATACAGGGAATTTGACTTTGAAAGCTCATTCCTTGGATGACAGATCCTTTTCCTGCACTTTCCCAGACCAAGCTAAGCATCAAAACTCTAACTATCCCCTATATTGGCCCTTCTCTTCCATTTTGAAATAGAACCTTAATTGTGACTCCTTATTATTGGTCACTTATTATTATATTTTCGATTAGTTCAATATTAGATTGTGATTTGATGTTATATGCTTGATTGTAGTTGTTTTTTGGTTGCCTCAAGATTTGCCCCCTATGTATGGCTGATTGCTCTGTATGCCAGATTCTACTCATATACTAGATATTTTACTAAAAGTTGTCATTTATTTATCATTTTATTTACAGGCAGACCCCATTGATGCAACAAGATTGGTTGTAAGAGAATAAGGAGTTGAATATATTATAGACCTGAAGAGCAGGACTTGTCAATGCTTAGTATTTCAAACAGATGAGATACCATACACCCATGCAATTGCAACGATAGAGAGTGGACATATGAACAAGTCTAGCTATTGTTCTAATTCGTTCTCAAGACAGTCTTGGCTACAAATATACTAGGGAGAAATCCTACCAGTTGGAAGCACAATATCATGGATTATCCCAGATAGCATAAAGGATCTGATCACAAACCCCCCCAGATAAAGAGGTTCTGCTTGGGAGAAGACAAACATCCAGATATCCTTGCAAAACAAAATCTTCAAGAAACAATTACAGATGTTCAAGATACAAAAGAACCAGGCATAACAGATCAAATTATCACTGCACTCCTCCTATCCTTCATCCATATGCAAGAAGATACAGAAAGAAAAATAAGAAAACATGATTAGTTTTACTTTTTATCTGAGAAGTTGGATCAAAATAGCAGTTATAATAGGATTTTTTATCCCTATTTTAGTTAGTTACAAGTACTTTTGACTTTCAATCACGAATGTCTTCTTATTTATATGAATTTTTAACTTGTGGTGAAGTATTTAACTCAATACCTTCTTATTGATTGTTTATACAAATTATTTAGCATGTTAAATTTTCTTATATATTGATGTGTAAAAATATATCATATTAATAGGATTCGGGGAAGGACTACACCCCCAAGAGATGTGATGTGAATAGTTCTATGGGATACACTTTAAAATTTGCCTTAAAGGCAAGATGCAGAACAAGTTGTGCCCCATGGGCAAAAGTTGACACTAGCTTATTCTGCAATGATTTAACAGATGATCTACAACACTTACCCTAGAGGCAAGACTTAAGCCCCAAAGAAACAAGTTATGCCCTATGGGCAAGAGTTGACACTAACTTAGTGTGTAATAACTTGGCAGATGATCTGCAGCTCGTGCCCTAGAGGCAAAACTTAATACAACAAACGAACAAGTTATGTCTCATGGCCAAGCATTGATACTAGATTAGTGTGTGATGATTTGGTAGATAATTTATAAGTCTTATCCAAGAGGCAAGATTCTTAGACCCCAAAGGAACAAGTTATGCCTCATGGGTAATAGTTGACACTAGCTTATTCTACAATGATTCGACAGATGATCTACAACACTTGCCCTAGAGGCTAGACTTAGACATCAAAGGTGGTTCAACTGTCATTGTTTGTACAATATGTGCCATAAAATACTTGTATAATTTGATCTCTGTAACTTAGCTTCGTAGCTTGTAATACAACACACATTTGAATGCAATGGTTCAATAGAATATAATAGATTCAAAGAAAATAAAGCATTTGATATTTGTTCTCTTCTCCCCAAGTTCAGCTTATGTGACATCAATAGTACCGAAATATCTTCCATGGAAAAGTTCAAATATATAGTATTAGAGGAACAAACTATACCTTTCTGTGGCACAAAACTAAACTGTTGTAGCAGCACAGTGTTGGCAGTATAAATTTTTGGGAAGATGTAGTACTTGTACACCCTAGTGCGCGCGCACAACATACACACCCGCGATGTTCTTTAATCTAAGGAGAAGAGAATTAACATCATGATGAAAATTTTCAAAACTATAGAGATTACAGCTGCTATCGCTGCAATCAAAACTAATTTACTTAAAGGATAAATTTATTAGCATGATGCCAATGACAAACAAAGTTGACAAATCAGAGGATTTTGTGTCTGTAACAAGTACCCAAAGTATATAATGTCTGTAACAAATCTAACTTTGTTGTCATTTAGAGGACAAAACGAAGAAACTAAGACATAAGCATTGTCTATAATGACTTTATTTTATTTATAAAACTCTTTAACAAGTCATTGGCAGCCCCGCACGGCCAAAACCCCCCGACAAAACCCTCAATACCTATTCCTGAAGAAACTGTAACATTTGGTCATATAACTTCGACGAATTCAAATAGCAATAACTATGAAGACATCATGATTGACTGTATTTTGAGACAATCACCATCATAACCATGACTGCCAAGCCCATGAAAGATTCTCCCAATGTCGTCTCTACAATGCCTAATTTAGCACTTTCATCAGTATTAAAGAAAACCTTGTTGCCTTCAAAGAGATTGTTGAAGAAATCTGACAAGCTGTTCATCATGTCAACCATAGTTTGTGTTACTATTCGTGTAATATTCTGCAAAAAGTCTATAAAAGAGTTCCCGAATTTAGATTCTTCTGCCTCAGATTTGGAAGACACACTTTTTTGGGATGATTGAGAAAAGGAATCAACAGCAGCAACGAATTCATCTATCTTATGATCTGAGTCTGGGAATGATGCACCTACGAAAATGGTATTGTAGTAAGAAGCTTAACCATTATGAAATATTTGAGTAGAATCAAGGACATAGATTTCTTACTGGTTTTCGATGAGTCGAGAAATTCTTGAAGGGCTAGATTTTGCATTACCGCATTCCACACATTTGGGTCACAAGCAATTGAA
>NC_061117.1:81310342-81382871 GCF_002878395.1 Capsicum annuum | reverse complement strand
CCCCAGACACTACTAAGACCACACTCCTAAGATCTCATCAAGTTATTAGGAGTGTCCACTGGGATGCAACTTCATTAAATCTAAGAAAATGGATAAAAAATTACTTTAAAGGACTTTTAGATCTAGAACGCCTAATCCATCTAAGCTACTTCATGCTCATGCCTCAAGCTAAAATGTGAATGAAGAAAGCTAATGACACCATCCATCCGCCAAACAATAGAATTGGATATAACAATGGAATATACACTTGACACCACAAAGATTATGTTGACATTGAAATGCTGCTGCTTTTCTAACTATGTTACAGATCAGTATTGGGCTCAACTCAGATATATCCCCTCTACAAATGTCAACATCTAGCGGTACCTAAAGAAAAATCAAATGAGGCAAACCACGCTGCAAAATCTCAAGGAAGAAGAGTTCTAAATTCTCACAGTCACTCACAATTCCAAAAAATATAGTCTTTGTTTGAGGAGATGCCACAAGTGGATTAGGGGACAACTTATTATACAGTAGTTCTACTTTTTATGTTGCAACTATAATATTTAGTTCAGTTTTTGTTAACTGAATCTTCTCACTTGTTCAAATTGAACATATTCATATTCGTTTCTCACCCCTAGTAAGGGTTTATACTAAAGGATTAAAAGAAAAAATTGCTATTTCCAATTTCAAATACATGAACATATAACACTAGATAGAATATGAAAACTAAGAGAACATGTAAACATAAATGACAAAGAAGAAGAGTAGCAGGAGTTTCATTTAGAAACCTAAATGCCTGCATAGCATGTTTCGGCACAGACTTTGTGACTACAGTCTCGCTGACAACACAAGCTTTGGAGTAGGATGATGAGCTCAAGCCGGATACACAAGATCCACCATCTTCATTAGTAGATCCAAAAAAAATATACCCTGTAAATTTAAGAAGTGTTTAGAATTGACACTATGTGAGTAGTCGTTCACATCATCTATTTGAACAGATAAAAATCTGTACGCAGAGTAACATTGAGAAGTATATACCGCAACCAACATCCAATAGCCTTTGGAATCCCAGACGTAAGCCTTTTTGGGGCTAAAGGTTAAATGTTGATAAAAGTATTATGAAAAAACTAAACATTCCAATATTAAGAACAAAACAACAACCGAATAGACAAGAACATTTTCATTATCTCTTTCATCTATTGCAAGGCCAAAACTTAAGTTTCTATCTTCACTGACACTATCACATAAAAAACACATTTGGAATCTGATAATGTCACCCAACTATAATACTAATGAGAATGATATTTTATGACATAATAAGTTGAAAATACCCATTTTTTGAATTAATCCAATAGCCCTTAATAGCAAAACTGCCTCAACTCCTTGTGATTAATATATATGAACTCCCCCGATGCTTATTTGTTGTGAGTTTAAGAGGTAGCTTCTTTTCAAAAGTTTAGTTCATATTGGGATAATCCAAGTTATATTAAAATGAGGCAACATCAAATCGAACATTGCAAGTTTGCAAGTACAACACATCCCTTATTATCCTAATTAGCAAAATTTTTCTTGGGGAGACAATTGAGAAAGCATGTTCATTAAAATTGTAACTTTATTCATCATTCAAATCAATCAACTAAGTGATCACTCTTCACTTTTACTTAGTAAGTTCCATTTCACTAGAGTAAATTTAACTGATCTTTGAAACTAAATTGAATATTGTAAAGTTCGCTACAATGTGTCCCATTTTACTCTACTGAACAAAAATTGATTGAGCAAACAATTGAGAGGCATGTTTATTAAAAATTGTAACTTTATTAGTCGATCGAATCAATCAACTAAGTAATCACTCAAACACCATTAATTTTTACAAAAGACTTGAATTTCTATGATCATAAAACACAGACACACCAAAAGCAATACTTCAAAATTAATAATAACAATAGATACTACTCCCTTCACTCTATTTTACTTGTCATATTTCATTTCACGAGAATCAATTTAACCAATCTTCGAAACTAAACTGAATTATATTAATTCACTATTTCAAATATAAAATTATCATATTTGATGTATAAGTTGCACTAACAAACTAAATTGCAGAAGTTAGATATAATGCTACTCCATCCGTTCTCTTATCATATTTTGTTTAACGAGAAACAATCTGACTAATCTTCTAACCTAAATTGAATTTAATTAATTCACTATTGTATACATAAAATGTAGATATTATCTACCAAAACTATACATAAAGTACTATAAATTACAATAGCATAGTAAATCATGTACCTTTTGCGAACGTGTTTGAGATTAGAAGTAGCTTCAGTAGCTTCCTGAAGAGATGGAGCACCACCAAACACAACTCTCGGTAACAGTTAACCAACACTAACCATTATTTCCTCCTCTCCACCAACCATCTCCCAGTCATCAAACTCCGCCACCACTTTTTGCATTGGCGACACATCGAATAATCCTCCTCCTTCTCCATCGTTAACTGCCATGACAACGTCAGACTTCACATCTTTCGATGACAATGATATAGCAGAAACGGACACGGACGAACGACGTTACGTGCGACGATGTAAATTGGATGTCCACTGTAATGGAACGGAATCCACTATTTGCGATGGTGACTTCGGCGACTTTTGCCGCTACTCTGAATGCTCATCCACCACGCATGATTTTTTGTGATTAATTTTTTTTCGTTTTGGAATTTGGATGGATTATGGAATTCTTAAGGAATGAAGAGACTCATTAGAGGGGTAAAATGGTACTTTTAGTATATTAAAAAATGTAAAGAAGGCTATTCTTCAAAGACATTCTTATTTAGGTCAAATATCTAAAGCCACCTATATTTGGATCTATGACATGCAATTTCCTGCATAAAAACCTCATAAATTGTAAAAACTATCAAAAAATTTCAATTTTTTTTGATAATATTGCCAAATAAGCAAAAATTCACAACAAATATAATATATCATCACAAAGTTATTTCCAAAAAAAAATATAACATTTATGATTGAATTTATAAGGATACTAGCTAATACTCATAAGTAAATATATATATATATATATATATATATATATATATATATTCAAAAAATTTAATTGTGACTTCTCGGTAACCAAATGATTCATTTCTACTATAAAAAATGGTATTATTAGCTACCAATTTCATTGTTAAGTTGCTCGTAGCTAACAATTTTTTTTATAATTCATCGCTATAAGAAACTAGTGATTTTTTTTTTGTTTAGCTACAAAAATTATTAGGAGTAATTCCTATTTTTAGTTGTGATTTATACATCTAAGTCTTTTTAGTCCTTTGTGATTACAAGAAAGACTTTGCAATATTAATCTTCGTTATACTAAAAAAATATAATGATAATTATCTTTAATGAAATTAATTCGTGAGAAGCACACGAATAAAAAATCATCAAGACAAATTGCTCTAACAAGACATAAAAAATTTACAGGACTCTATAAGATGAGCCTAATCTTATTAGGTTTTCTTGAAGGCTGCTCTACCTTATACCCTAATTTGGTGGTTATTCTACCTAAATCCTAAATCACGCCTATTTAAAGGATAACATATTCCCTTTAAGAGACATCTAGAAAATTTCATAAACTCATGGGTTATCACGAAGAAATCAAGTCTCTCGTTTCTTGACAATCAAATACATTAAAAAGATCCACAAAATCCTCATTTCATGGAGATTAAATTCAAATTTCTATGTTTGAGAAATACGCTACTAACGACCCTCGAATTATGGAGAAATTTGTCATGATCTAATTTCTTAGTTCATGATAGCACCTGCTATAACCCATTAATAGGTAAGCCAACCCGTAGTCCAGAACTACTAGTAATGGACTATCAAGAGAAATGAAGAAAATGCAAAATAAATATAGTAAAAAGGCAAAAGTACACAAAATAGCCCCAAAAATATGGTGGAATCAATACAAGAGCTTATAATATAATACAACTACAACATGAAGTACTAAATTAATATACTGATACAACCCATCTTTAAATTCAACATAGAGATTAGTCTAGTTCATAGGAGAGAGAACAACTATGTCTAAATGCCAAGAGCATACTCTATATCTCCGAACCATAGTTGATCCATATGACGCAGACAAAAATGATGAGAATTCGTACTATGATCTTTAAGCTGCAGAAGTATAGTATGACTACCAAAGATATCGTACTCAGTAGGCAACTGCTGACTGAGTTCCAAAGATAATGCAAATATACATAACATGTAGATAGGAATGTTAAATTACACCCAAATATCTAGAAAACCAACATAGTAAAGCTAAGGAGACCATAAGGATAAACTATTCTATTCTAGCCAATACTTTGGGACCTAAGTACTATACCATATATCACTGGCCATTATACAAATGAAGAGTAGAAGAAGGATATATATAGCAGTATACAAGATCAAGGAACGGATATACAATCATAAATGAAGGAAAAGAGGGATATATATATATACACACACAAACAAGCCTAACCTAAAGGCACAACCCTATAGTAGTCATACTAGCATCTCAAGGCCTCCTAATCATAGTTGGAACTAGTGCTAACACAATCAGGGTCTCTAAGTCATACGTCTAAACATGACATAATTATCCATAATAAAGCAATTATAAAGAAAGGAATCAGTATCATACCTTGAATCTCAATACTAGTGTAATAATCAACTTTCATGAACTAATCATAATAATAGCACAATACAGTAATCGGCTAGTCCAGTTAAACAATACCTAAATCGAGCTCGATAACTCGAAAGGTCCAATTAATACACTACACACGCAAGCAACACTCACCACCTATACCTATACACCCCCATAAGGCTGATAGATATAAACGCACATTGGTGATAGGCAATGCGCATGCAAGGATAAATGCAAAGTATAATCCATACTACTATAATCGAACCAAGTATCATAATGTAACCTAATAAATATTCTCCAGCTCGATAATTTGCAAAGATAGGACCTAACATGATCTTTCTTCTTTGACACAATGACCCACAGATGAAGGGGCCCCTTGGGGGTTCGAGAGTACCCATATACGCCAACCTAGTCTCGATCTAGGACTTCCAATAGCTGTTGTCATCATCAATCTACTTTATCCAGTATCAAATATATGTATATATATATATATAAATGGGATAGAACCATGCTAAAAGAGTGTGAATCCATATATCTATTACTCGAGATAAAGTTCATGACTAAATCATCATAAAAGTATAGAAAGGTGGAATCTTTCTCGATTAAAGTAAATAGTAGTAGTAAAATTGTGGACCAAAATCTATCTCGGTCAAATCTTTAAAACATCATTTTTAGTGTCAAAGGCTCATAAATGATTCTTTAATATGGTACGATTATCATTATTAAAGAGTACATTTTGAAGGTGAAAAACGGGAACAAATCCCTTTTTAGAAGAACAATAGTAAAACTGTATTATTAGTTAGAATCATACCATTTATCATTTAGTAAGCATAAATGTACCGAATCTATTCATATCATCACCAATATCTAAATAATACGATTATAAGCATCTATATGTCTATAAACTATGACCACATCCTTTACAAGGATAAATACTTCCTGAAATCCAACCAATATCATAATCATGGCCTTGGGCTTAATAATGCATATAATAGTAAACGTTATCCTAAAGGCTCATTAGTCTCAATTATGCCTAACATGCTAGAAACCTAGGGTAATAGTATTCTAGAAGCATAATAAACATTTTACCTTAAAGGTCAATTTACCCTTCTATTCCCAAACTCATAAATTAGGCTAAGTCGAGGTGTTCTAGCCAATATTCATCCTAATATCTCTATCTAACGTGCAGCATATATAATATACTATCTCATGAAGAATATTAGATAGAAGCCTACCTCGATGCCGAATCATAAATCTTTGAATCACCCACAAATCATCCACCTTTGCTCTACAATCCCAAAATGCAACCATACTATCAAAACTATAATCTATATGTCATTAGGAGTAAACTGAGGCCCATATTACTATATTAAGTCAGGGTCAAAATTTGGGTCAAGAATGGGCCAGTGGAGCCTACAAATGGAATTCAAAATTGAATCTGTCACGAGGTCCCTCAAAGGAAAAGGACTTTTGCTAAAAAGTTGAGCATAAATTAGGTCTCAAATCGATCATTAAAGTCTAGGAATTTAAGACATAATTTCTAACATTTTACCATGAAATGGATAGAAATTTAAGGGAAAATTAATGGGAAATGAAAGAATGGAGACATTTCCTTAATGCCCTGCAACCTCTCGAAGAAAAGTACAGACGTCTCCATACCGTTTCGCAAGAATCTACTAGATACGGCTTCATAGACACCCTAGGACACTTGAACTATGTACTCTGATACCAAGTTTGTAACGCCCCAAAATTGGGTCTCGAGACGTCACATGGTGCTTAGGGTCAAAAGTGACCTCAAGCTAACCCTTTTACTGGCATAACTGATAAGTAACTGAATAAAAATACAAATCCATACAAATTAGCAGAAATTAACTCATTTTTGAATCTGATCGATACAAAAATAGAATTTTACAGGATTATAATTCTGCCTTTACAACCAAAAATGAAACGAAATACATCAACTTCTATTGACTCTCTATGAAGCCTTTACTAGTACTGACTGTAGGTAGCCGGGTCATGACTCCCAACTACCCCAACTCAATACGATTGAATAAAGAAAATATAACACCATAAACTCTACATAACTAACCCAAGCCCTTGAATCAAAAGGACTCATCACCTGCTAACTGGATACCACGAACTGAATGGATCTGAAGGTGCAACTATACCTTGTACCTATATTCTAAGAAAATGTAGACCACATACGAATATGTGGGTCAGTACCATGGAAACGTACCAAGCATATGGGGGTGCAATGCATATATAAATAATATCTTAATAGCAACACAGTTTATAAAATGCATTCTGATATAAATGACTCACTTAGCTCTAATTAAAATCATCATAATCATAAGAGAGTAAAATATATCGGGTGAAACATGTGAGTCATCATAATAAATCTCAATTCACTTCCATCTCAATTCCAAATCATCAAAGCAATCAAATCTAATAACAATTCTCTTTGGAATATATGTTCATTAGATCTTTCAAAAACAATGACTTTCTCAAACTCTGTCTTTCAAACAAATATGTTTTTATCTCAGATAGAAGAATAAGACTTTTCATATTAGATAGGAGAATACACACACACATATTGGGAGTCTTTTATAACTGACATAAACCATGTGAGCTATATTTGGGTCCAATGTCCAACCCACGTTGGGCAGAGCTATCTTATCCTTGCCATCGGAGTAGGACCTTAATCTTTTATTCACTAGTGATCACTATATATAAATCAGCCTCAGGCTCACAACCTATGGGGGCACGTAGTTCTAGGAAAGTACCAATCTGCTATACCTCCCGCTCAGTGCTAAAGACTACTCCCGGACTTAGCTCAGATCTTTTCAAAAGAAAATCCACTAATAAATATTTCAACAATTCACAACGGGAGCCATCATGCTATCCCTTTCATAATAAATCAATAAAAGTGGATTTCTTTTCTCATCTCGGTTTCAAAAACAACCCTTTTTACGACCAAAAGTTCAAACCTTCTTTATCATCTCAAAGTATTTAAACTCAAGGTGTTTATAACACATGATTTTCTCAAAATAATAATCTCAAATAGGGTTCCAAAAACCCATACATCAATATCACCATAAAACCTTCCAAAGTTTCATACTTTATGACATAAGAACAAAAATAATCACTTAAAGCTTAAAACTTCAGCTTTATAATCATACATCTTGGTAAAGAAAATTAGCTTTAGGATTCAAATCTCATTGTGCTTATAGCACATAATTTCTCAAAGTAAAATCCCAATTAGGACTCAAGGTCTCATACATCAAAATCATATTAAATTTTCTCAAGATTCATGCTTTTAATCATAAATATATATAACTTACTTTAAAATCTTGAAAATTCAGCTTTATGTACAAAAATGTCATATTTCTCATTTAATTCAACTTCCAAAACACAGAGAGTATCATAATCTCATGTAAAACCATATAGGGTATAAATTCATGCTTCAAATTCATATCAAAACATGTAAAATCATGTATATTCATAAAAGAAAAATCAATTTGGGCACAAGAACGAAAGGGTGTTCTTGTTTAAAAACCCTACATACCTTAAACTTGAAGCTTTGAACGAACTCTTGACCTTTGGACTCCTTTCATGAAAATAATGAGTGTTTCTTGTAGCCCTCAGAATGGGGATTCCCAATCTCGAAGAATTATTGAAAACTCATGGTTGAATCTTGAGATATTTGAATTTTTAGGTTGAAACCCTAATGTATGTTCTTGGTGTTTTTGAGAGAAAGTAAACTCATTTTGGTGTTATGGGAGTTTAATCCCATGTTATAGACATATATAGGGGTATATTTGGCACTTGAAAGTGAGGTATGCGGCGCACAACCCATGGCAGACCTTAAGGTGTGCGTGGCACACCTTATGGCAAATATTTAAGTATGCCTCACACTCCCAGTTGCACACATTTGATTGGGTGGCACATTGCCCATCGCACACCCTTATTTCCCCTCACGAAAATGGGCATAACCCTTCGCTCGGGTATCAGATTTTTGTGAAATTGGTATAGTTGGAAAGATAATTCAATTATCTACAATTTGATAGGTCTTGGGATGAAAAATTACATGTATATTAAGAGATATATACGTTTTAAGTTGACCCTTGTAGAATCGAGTGTCAAACTTTGGATGAATCAATTGGTCTTAGCTCAACCTTGTTCTATGTCATTGCCATAAACATTTTGCACCTCTAAACTACTCCATAGACTAGGATAATGATCATCCAACTTGTATTCATGTGAGAATCACTTGGATTAGAGCTTAGACGAGCAGGAACGATGGTTAGAATTTTAGCACGAACATACAGGGTATTAGAGTGATCTACATGATCTGCCTTATCTTAGAATACACTCATATATAATCAATGAAGACGATAATAAACATGTCCAGGAATTGATGAAAGACCTTACTCATCAAGCCCATGAATACCGCCGAGGCATTGGTCTACCTAGAGGACATGACAAGGAACTCATAACCATGGGAACGGGTTTTAAAGAAGACTCTTCTGAGTTAGAATCTTTAACTTAGACCAAATGATACAAACACCCCTTTGAAATCAGCTTTTGGGCTTTGATAAAAGAAATGAACCTCCTATTAGGCACTAAGAAACCACCTTCCCATATAATGAAAGGCTTATTAGGGAAGTTAAACATGACCCTATGGGTCCTACAATCTAAGAAAGCATAGCAAGAGTGCAACCAATCCATCCTTAGGTCGACATCAAAATCAATCATGCCAAACTCTATCAAATCTACAAGGGTCCTTCTACCACCAACAAATACCACACACCTTCTATAGACCCTTCTAACAATCATAGTGTCTCTGATCTGGGTGGAAACAGAAAAGGGAACAGACAGACTCTCAGGACCACAATCAAGATACACGGCCACATACAGGGTCACATAAAAAAAAGTAGATCTTGGATCAAGCAGACAATACACATCATGAGGGAAAAGTTTCAAAATACCCATGCTAGCATTTGAAGATGACTCGAGCACCCGAGAGATGGTAAGAGAATTGAGACAGTCCCTACCAATGTCGAAGTGAGAAGCAGCACCCCTTGGTGTAAGAGCTAGAGAAGTGGTAACCGACATCTTTCTGTCCCAAGCGATAATCTTTATAAGACATTCCCATTGCATGTGACCCAATTGATCACATATAAAACATTGACCCTTTTCCTTCTCGTAACAACCACGGTGTGATCAACCACCAAACCGACAAGAAAGATAAGTAAATGAGAATTGGGCCTCGCTGACTTGATGTTGGGAACCTTATTCCCTATGAGCATCACCAATCTGAAGATGCCTATTTCCTAATGGGTTCAGATAGGGAGAACTAGTCATGGAGTGACAACTAGGACCCGCCTAATACCTTCTCTTAGAACAATTTCCACCATCCTAAGACAACTGAGCAAAAGAGCAACAGAACCCAACGTTTTTAGGCAAACGAGCAGAAAGGTCACCTTTAATAGTGGGGTTAGTGTGGATAGGTGGAGCCTCATAAGGACAGTCTGATGTCATGACCCTTGACCGGGTCTGAATCCCATAAGTTAGATGAGCTTTGTCCATATTTCCCCCAGTTGGGACAAAAGAACTTGCTTGAAAGTCATATCTTCTTAAATACATAGTCTGAAATATAATCAAGTAGAAATTAGAGAAATCTAAGACCTTAGACTCAATATTGATTGAGATTAAAACACAAGAAAGGAAAACATTTCTAAAAGTCTAATAACTTCTCTCTTATAAGTATGGCATGCTTCACACATTTAAAAGAAACTCCACTTGACATGGCTTTGTGGACTCCCAACTGACCATGAACCTGGCTCGGATACCAACTTGATATGCCCCAAAACTGGGATATATCGTATGGGCACCTCGATCCCACATGAACTGGAGGTTGCCTCTTTAACCCAACCTAATCATCATCATAACAACCACAAGGGTTGGGTAAATCCCGACCTTATAATAAGATAGCAAAAATATAAGTCCAATAGATAGTACCTAGACAATAACTAATATTTTATTAACGCCAATGGTATAGTCAAAATAACAATGTCAATAATCATCCACAAAACTTGTAACAAACCAAAGTCAATAATATATCAGGACACAATCCTCTGACAATAGCCAAGTACTAAATCTATACAATTCTATGACTTGTAGTAACGTGACTATGAGATGTAGGCCTTTTGGAGTATGGAAGATCACCACTTCAAGGTCAATACATGAATCCGCTTAAATACCTGTTCACTGTGTAGAAGAATAATAAGATGCTTTGGCCTCTATGTTACATGGGAACATAATATTCGGAGATGGTTAGCGGTTTGAGCTCTAGCATGTAACTCAAGGATAAGGATCAAATAACATCATCATTCAACAAAATATCGATATATCATATTCAATCATATTTATACACTTATCCTTACATGGTGATACATATCACATACCAACAAGATATCAAGACTTAACAACATTCTCAAACTCTTCAATCATGAGACATAAAGTGGAGGACTATGATATTCCACACTTAGGTTCAAACTGTTCTTATTAGGTGTAAAAATTTAATCATATTCTTAAACACATACTCATACATATAAACATACATGACATGTTCATATTATGCTTCCAAAGGAAAATCAATACTTGGCATGTATTCTTAATTCATTCATTCATAAGAAATGGAGTGAAGAACTTCCAATCTTCCACCTCACCAATTTTATAACCTTAAACTTCTTCGTTACATTAGTCAAAAGAGATCTGTACCTAAACCAACTAGACCAAGACACTACCTTTGACTGGGTAAACACAGTTAACCAATTAAACCAATTTCATTAGGCGGGGGAGGGGGAGGGGGAACTTAGGCCACAAGCCATCTCTTTGGATGAGAAACTTGAATCACTAGCAATCTTATTAGACTAAGAACTCAAATCACTAGCCATTTCATTAAACAAGGAACTCAAATCACTCGTCATTTCATTAGATGAGGAACTCGAATCACTCGCCATTTTATTTAACTAAGAACTTGAATTGCTAGTCATTTTATTGGTCTAGGAACTTGAATCACTAGCCATTTTATTTGATGAGGTATTTTAACCTCAAAAGATTACTTCAGACAAGAAACTCGAATTACTAGTCATATCACCGGTCTGGGAACTTGAATTACTAGTCATATCACCAGTCTAGGAACTTAAATCACTAGCCGTGTCATTAGACGAGGAACTCTAAGTACCCATCATTTCATGGGACTAGGAACTCGAATCACTAGTCATATCATTAGATAAGGAACTCGAATCACTCATCTTTATTAGTCGCTATTTCAACTCTTGACCCATTAGTTTATGCATTTACACTCATCCAATTCATTTCACAGTTAAGGACTCTAGCTCATATAGCCAATTCAACATAATACATGGCCATATGGTCCTTATGGGAGCCTTCATTGTCGACCATTTTAATATCCTGATGCCTTAACATATTTCATCATACAATTCAATTTGTGGTCATCAAGACCTACACGGGACCATAAGGTCTTCATGGAAATATTTATCGATTAAACACTTTATTAGGATAATGCCTCAATTCAAGTCATCATTCAATTCAATCGGTGGTCATCAAAACCCTTACTAACTCATTCATTCTTTATTAACATTTCTATGCCACACTTTAGTTCCACACAGAATTTCCCATTAGTCTCTCAAAGATAATTTAGATTGTACTTGGTTGGTGAGATGATCTTAGGCCATCTTTGTGACATTGGAAGTCCACTTTAGCCTAAAAAGACTACCCTTGTATAAATATTATCCCTAGTTACCCACTTTAAGCCTTTGGATTATTTTTAATGTCAGCCTTTCAACTTTTATCCCTCTTTTGAACCCTACCTTCCTTAAACTTGAAAATGCAACTAGAGGCTAAAAGCCTAAGTTGGGGGTGGTGAAAATTAAAAGAGGTAACTTTAGGCCACGAGATTGTAAGTTAGTGCCTAAGAGCTAAATTTTGAGAAGAAATTATTAGGAAAAAGAAGGGACCCAAGAAAGAGAAGAAAAACATGAAATGTACAAGGTAAATAGGTGAAAAGAAAATGCTTTCCAAAAGATGGATGAACCAAGGTAGTAAAAGAAGGCATATGTGTAAAGTGTGAAAACAATAGAAGTGGCCCATGGTCAAAAGTTGGATGAAAAAGTGTAATGTAGATGTTCAAGGAGGGTATAGCCACTTTTCCCCTGAATGATATCCTACCCTACCCTGAACCTACGTTATAAGTTCAAAATGCCCTTAGAGATCTCCAAAAAAGTGTATTTATTATAGTGGTGATTAAAAATAGGGGAAAGCATATGGCCTGGTACTTGTTAGCATTAAGAGTCCTTGTGTGTGAGAGAGAGTCTTACATTTAAATAACTTGTTGTATTGTTGATAAATTGGTGTGTGTGAGATTTTTTTTCTTGTGAGGAGGCTTTTGAAAAATTTGAGGTAGGTGATATTATCACCTTTTAAAAAATGAGGCAAATGGAGTATAGTGGATTAAAGACCAAAAAGGTGCATCACTTCTTGAGAATTAGTGATTGCTACATTGTTTCTCTTCAAAAGTCTTTTGCCTCTTTGAAATCGCATTTTATGTTGAGGTGTATCATGAGAATAGCTTTGCCCATGTGTAAAAATCTACTTGTGGTAGTAATATAGTTGGAGTCATTATGATCATTGGGTTATACAAATTGGGCATAAATATACATTATCGCATGGTAAGAGGAAGTGTTACTTGAGGACAAACAAAGATTTATGTTGAGGGTGTTGATGAGTGGTGAATTTACCTCTCATTCGAACTTTACTTCTGTGCAACCTACTATGATTTGAATGTCTAAATGAGACAACTTTGTGATTAAATGCACTATCTTCCATATTTTGTAGGCATACAGGTTATGAGAAGGAATGATGTGGATGCAACCTAAAAAGGATCAAAAAGGAGAGAAGAAGTGCAACTAGAAGACCTGAAGAAGAAACCAACCTCAGTTACAGACATTGCGGTCTATGGGTCACGATCGCGGCTAGTCAATCTAGGTCAAAGTACCACTATCATGGCTAAGCAGGAATTTTCCCAAGGGTAGTTTTGTAATTTTACCCATCTGAACCTAATTCCTTTTATAGGCTTAAACCCTTTCTCTTTTAGGGAAATTTACTATTCTAAGGAATTTTCTGCTATCCTTAGTTTAGGGTTTTATGACTTGGAGCTTGGAGCAAAATTTGTACTAATCTTGAGATAAGAAGATATTAGAGTGACTCTTAAGTGAAAAATTAGCAAATTCCATTGAAGATTCATTGGAATTTAAAGTGTGGTTTGCATTCTCTTTATTTTTCATGAATCTTTTTTATGGAAACTTTGATCTATTTTTGTTTATTATTTTATGAGTTGCTAGTTCTTTCTCTTGGTATTATGTTAGAATAGGGTGCAATTATGTGTGGGTTGTGATGTTTTTGTGTATATTCTAGTTTGTTGATGATGGGTTTCACTATTGCTTGATTTAATTAGTTGGGATTTATGGGTGAAAACCCCAAATACCCAAAATGGGTTTGTGGGATCATCCTTAAAAGAGGGATGTGGGTGAACTTTTGGAAGCCATGGAATTAATGAAAGAGTGCTATGGGGGACAAAGCAATAGTGGACAATATAGATGTAGTTTACTATCTTTTTACTATCTTATAAATAAGGATTAATAGAGAGTAGGCTATATTTTAGGCATATTTCTAGAAATAGGGATGCCCAATTGAGATGTTGGGTGGCTTTAATTGACAAACACGTTACGTACAAAAAAGGGTAAATGAGTGACATCTTTGAGACCTTGTTGACAAACTAGCCTAAAGGAATTTCAACCTAGCTTACCACATCATTAACGATTAGAAATTGCACCAAATCGTCATATTCCTATGCATAACTTGCCCTTAGGAAACCATAATCCCAAGATTCATTTCTAATTGATTACGCACTAATTATTCTTATTCTTATTCTTGAGTTAGTCCTTTAGAAGCCCAAAAATAATTATACCTTCAAAAATGTTCAAAATCCCCCAAAATATTTGTATCTTAGGTTTGAATTTAGTACGTAACTTTAATTTCAAACTTACTTAATCCTGAATCACATTGTTCCTTATGGATTTGACCCTGACTGAAAGTTGGGTAAATATATTAACAACGATCATCTTGTACTAAAATTGGTGTGTAAGTTGAGTGTTATCAACAATGGTTCACTTTAAAGTGGTTCCCACCTTAGCACTATTAGGGCCACTTTATTATCACCCATGACTTTATACCGGACCGTGTTAGCGGTCGTGTTGCTACTTTAGTGACTCTTGTACCTTTTTATCCCCTTTTCCACTCGAATTTCTACTATTCCTTCCATTATTTTCACACTAAGTTGAGATCTTAAAGAGAGGAGAAAGTGGGAAACTATCCATATAAGTTAAGGTAAGCTGGTCTAAATCTTCTTGGTTATTTATCATTAATTTTCCCTTCAATTTCCATCCTAATTCATGGTCAAATCCTTAGAAATTGGGTCTTCAATTCCCAAAGTTTCAGATTTATTTGAGACTTGATTTATGCTCCATTAGTGCTTAACTTTTGAGCATAAATCCCTTGTCCTTAGTGGGACCTTATGACGAGTGAAATTTTAGATCCCATAGGTGGGATTTATGGGCCCAATCTTGACATGAAATTCAAACTGACTCTTATTATAGCAATATGGGTATCATTTACTACTAACGAACTTTAGGTTGCCAATTTGATAGCATGATGGCATTTAGGGATCGTCGAGTGAAGACGGACGATTTGTGGACAATTTAAGGATTAGAATTCTTCATCGAGCTAGTGTTCTGTCTACTTTTCTTCTTGCAATATTTTTTTTATATGTTTTATGTTAGATAAGGATGTTAGGATATGATTGTGGATAAAACACCATGACTAAGCAAAAATTAGGAATTTGGGGGCTAGAAGGGTAATTGACCCTTAAGGTAAAATACTTCTTATGCTTCTATGATCTTAATACCTTAGGTGTCTAAAATGTTATGCATCGTTGAGACTAATAAGCCTATTATATAATGTTTAATAGGTTATTGGGTTGATCGTGATGATTTTTCCAAGATTTTGATGCTATGGATATGTTGACATATATTATTAGGCACATGGCCATGTTTATGGAATTGGTTGGATTCAGGGAAGTGTTTTATCCTTGTAAGGGAAGTGGTCATGGTTTATAGACATATTGATGTGTATAATCGTATTGTTTGGATACTAGGGATGGCATACATAGATTTGGAATTTTCATGTTCACTTAGATAGTAAATAGAATGATTCTAACTAAAAATATAGTTGTATTACTATTTTTCCTAAAAAAGAAATTATTCTAACTTTTCACTTTCAAAATGAATTCTTTCATAACAGGAATCATACCATCTTAATGAATAACTTATATGCCCTTGAGATTGAAAATAATGTTTAAAGATTTGACCAAGTCAGATTTTGATCCACAATTTTGCTATTACTATTTCCTCAGTCATGACAGATTTTGACCTTTTTCATAATTTATGCTAATTTAGTAAGGATTTTATCTCTGGAAATAGTTTTATGGATTTTATATGTATATATATATATCAATATCTAGTACTGGACAGAGTTGATTGATGATGATGATAGTTATTGGAAATCTTAGATTAGGACCACGTCAGTGTATACGGTTACTCTCAAACCCCATAAGAGCCTCTTGATTAATGAGCTATTATGTCGAAGAAGAGAAGTCATTGAGCTCGAGGATGTGTATACACTGGGTTACATTATGGTTGTTTGATCTCTTATGGAATTATTGACTTACTTGTCATTCATTCTTCCATGCACATTTCCCATCACCAGTATGCCCTATATCTATGTGCCTTATGGGGGTTCCACAAGTATAGGTATGAGTACTACTTGCAGTATATTTTATGTGGTGCTTGTATCTATCACCCTTATGAGGGGTCGCATAGGTATAGGCTCTGACTGTCATTTGTTGAGTGTTGATTGAACCTTTCGAGCCTATGATAGTGGGGTTTATGATAGGTTCACTTAGGTATTGTTGGTCCAGACTAGCCGGATACTTTATATTATTATTATTCTTATGGTTAGTTTGTGATAGGTTGATTATTGGACTGGTGTTGAGATTTAATGTTCATTTTTGGTTCCTTTATCTTATGATTATTTTATTTTGCATGAGTATCCCATGGTTAGGTATAATGAATTAGGATCCTAATTATGTTAGCACTAGTTCCTACTCTGATTAGGAGGCCTTGAGATGCTAGTGTGATTACTTAGGTTGTACCTTGAGTTAGCCTTACTTGTGTATATGTATCTATCTATAGTTGTTATGGTATTACTGTATTTTTTTTTGTCACATTTATTAATGTTATATATCCATTTCTTGGCCTTGTATACACATAAATACAACCTTCTTTTGTTATTTATTCATATAATAGATAGATATACGATATAGTGCTTAGGGTACTAGATATGGAAAGAATGGGATAGTTCATCCTTATTACCTCTATAGGTTTATTATGTTTGTTTCTTCATTATGAATAAGATAGTTATCCTTATAGCCTCAGTAGTTTTATTATGTTGCATGCTAGATATTTGGGTGTCGTATACATTCCTGCTTGCATGCTATTATATTTGCATTATCTTTGCAGCTCAGTCGGTAGTTACCTACTGAGTACCATGTGTTTGGTACTCACACTACACTTTTGTAGTATGAAGATCATAGTATGGGTTCTTATTGCTGTTTTGTGTGTCGTGCTGAGCAGCTATATTTCAGAGACATAGGGTAAGCTCCTAGCATTAGGAGTATTGCTATTCTCCCTCTTATGTACCAAACTAGTCTCTATGTTGCATTTAGAGATGGGTTGCATTTGTATATTCATTTAGCACTTCATTTTATAACCTTATTACATTCGAAGCTCTTGTATTGATTCCACCAAGTTTTGGGACTAACTTATGTATTTCAGTCTTTAATTATATTTATTTTCTCTTATTCCTTAATATCTCTGGGTAGTTCATTGCTAGCAGTTTTGGACTATGTGTTGGCTTATCTACTAGTAGGTTTTAGTAAGCGCCATCATGACATAAGAAATTGGGTCATGATAGAGGGATTTAAAAAGAAGAGAATTACTGATATTTGAAATAATAAAATGAGGTATCAAATGGAGAGAGAAGATGAGAATTGACCTCCTTTTTACTTGCCTATGTTATGAAGAGGTCATAATATGGAATGAATTACGTAGCTGTACCAGTTACATTTCAGAATTTCTAAAGTAAGGTAAGTTTGACTAACCTTTTAGGGAACCAGGTCCCTCACTAAGCATGTTGTTCTTGTTTTGAATTTAGCCAGTCCTTTTTTTTTTTTTTAAATTTTTTGTCATTTCTTTTCTATCATGTGTGTATACCTACAAAGGTATGAAACAAAGTTAGGCTTGAGTTAGTGAGAAATCACATAGATACCTACGATAAATTTTCAAGCCAATTAGAAGTCTCCAAGTGATTATGGAAGTTAGCTTGACTTCATCAGCCTAGGCCACAATCGATTCTTCTCTAACAGTTCCCTGTTGATTGGCTTGGTGAAAAATCAATAATTTGATCTTCCAAGCTGCAAAACATTATTCAAATCAACCCTTTCTCATTATTGTCTTTAGAAAATAATGTTTGATGTCAATATCTTAAGTTCTTCTATGAACTGGATTCTTGGCCATATTAAGAGAACTAATATTTTTATACATGAAAGACAAATAATCAATCAATATACCAAAGACTTCAAGTATCTTCTTGGTCAACAATGATTGGGCATAGTAGGATGCAACAACTATATATTTTTCTTTATCTGCAAAAAAAATCCATATAATTTTTCTTTCCAGTCCACTTGGAGAGCAATAAAGATCTAAGGAAATCAACTATTCTGAATGAGCTCTTCCTGTCCACCAAGTGCCCGAAATAGTCAATATTTACATATACAATTAATTTGAAATTATCACCTATCAAATAAAATAGGATTTAGGCCTTGAGTTTCATTAAGGTATCTTAGGGTTCTTTTTGCATTCTTGAGATTTTCCTCCTTTGGGAAGGATTGGAATATTACACGATTAGCAATACTAAACATAATGTTAGGTAGTCTAGCAGGGATCTAATGATTCCTCTTTACATTGTTTGATTAACAGAAGGACCAGGTTCCTCATTATCCAACTTTTATGAGTTTCCAATGGGACTACTAATGGGCTTTGCATCATCCATGTTAAAATCTTTGGTATATCCCATACATATTCTATTTACTTACTATGTTCTCATCCGACAATTGTTACACTTGTAGTCAAAGAATGAAACTAAACTCTCCCATCATAGTTATTTCAAATTCACTACCTATTCGACACACAATAAGTCATGAGCAGATCCAATGATAATATCATCCATATAGACTTGAACTATGAGAAAATTTCTTCCCCGGGACATTAACTTCCATCTCGTGAATCCATTTTCAAAAGCCTCTCATTCTAGGCCCTTAGAGTCTGCTTTAGCCTATAAATGGCCTTGTCTAACTTAATCACGTGGAGTGATAGTCAGTATTTTCAAATCCTAGTTGCTGCTTGGCATAAACATCTTCCTCTAGGCACCTATTTATGAAAGAAAATTTTGACACCTATTTTGAAGAATTTGAATACCATGTGTGCTACAAATGCAATGAGGACTTAGATAAGCATCCAATATCACAACATGAGCAAATGTTTTACCATTATTAATTTTTTCTCCTTGATTATATCCTTGAATAAACGGCCTTGCGTTGATTAAAGTAGTTAGACTATTTTTGTCTCATTTGTTCCTGAACACCCACCTGTTTCATATGATTGTTCTGTTAAGTAATCTAAGAACTAAATGTTACACCTTATTTATCTCAAATTGACTCAACTCTTTTTACATATCTTTTATTTAATCTACATCGTTGAGTTTCTATTTGATGTTTTTTGGTTTAATGTTTAGAGATAAAATCTGAGAATGTAAGAGATTTTCTACACTATGATCTTTTTTTCATACTTGAGTCAAGTGGAAAGATGAGATTGTCCAGATCATGGGAGATTTGTGCTTCTAACTTGGCTTTAGAGCTGATGATTCCTTCCTATCGGGACCTAATCCATCTTCTTATTGTTTTGCTTGGGCTTTTTGAGATGGAGTATCTACAAGTTCTTTAGTATTCACAGAGAAAAATGTTTCTTCATCACTTTCAGGATCGTGAGAGCTTGATCAAACACTATCACTTGCATTAGTCTTCATATGATTTTTATTTCATCTTCGAATGTACATGAACTTTTCCATTTCATCTTCATTAAAGAACTCCTTGTTTCCTATGTCAACTTATTCATCATAAACCACATAAGCTCTTTGTTCAACACATTGAGTCCATTTGTTAAGGACTTTATAGGATTTGCTAGTGGAGCAACACCCAAGAAATAATACTTCATCACCTTTGGGACCAAAAGTCATTTGTGCATCCTTTCCATTGTTAAGGAAAAAATACTTGAAGTAAAAAATATGTAGATAATGAAGATTAGGGTTCTCTTAGAATTTTTATTCATGACCTAAACAATCACCAATTCTGTATATGCAAAGCAATATTGACAACCTCAACCAATAAACTCTAAGGAACTTTTACATATAGAAGCATGGCTCTCGCAATACCTACCAATATTTTGTTCTTTATTTTAACCAATTCATTCTGTTGAGGAGTACAAGAGATGAAAGTTGCGACTGATGTTGTTGAGAGTGGAAAACTCATCAAACATTGAATACTCATGTTTTGTATTATGGTCCTAAAAGATCCCTTTAATAGTTCCCTAAAGTTTGACTTTAATTTGCTTGCAATAGTGATAGATATTAGAATTGTGTCATCCTTGGACTTGAGAAACATAGTCCAGGTAAATCTAGACTGATCATTAACAATCACCAAGATACAATTCTTGGCTCTTCTACTAGATATTTGAATTAGTCCACAAAGATACATATGAAAAAGCTCTAAAGGCCCGATGAGATAACGTTCTTCATGGGATTGAAAGAGGACCTAACATGTTTGCCTCTTGTATAGGACACACACATTTGGCCATCTATGAATTTCAAATTTTACAGGCCACAGAACAATTTCTTTGTGATTAGCTTGTTCATCATAGAGTAACTAACATGTTCTAATTCTTGTGACAAAGATCAACTTTATCTTCTTGAGTGCTCAAGAAAGAAAGATCCACTCATAAAATTGAATCAAGATTGTGATGTAGATGTTGTTGCTGCTTTGAGCTATTAAGATCACTTTAAAAAGATTGAGATTAGTTATATTGTAGTACTTATAGATAAACTTAACTACATTTTTCTTATGGGTGATTTGTGACATACTCAACAAGTTATCTTTCCGACCATTAACATGCTACATATTCTCAATAGCCTATGAAAGTGATCTTTCAATCTCACTTACACTAAGTATATACACCTTCTTTACATCTCTAAAGGAAAATACTTCCCCCTTAGATTTACATGGGTGAGAGAAAATCTTCCATTTTTTCAATCCTGTATTTTGAGCATCCACTATCTATAAACCATCTTTTATTGATTTATACCATTTCTTCTTTCAACATTAATTGTTTGTTAGATTTGGTGTCCTATTTTAACTTATGTTCCCAATACGATGGTAGAGAAAGAACCAAACTTTTGCTTGCTGATATGCCATGGAACACATGGCACATTCAATGCCTAAAACATACTTGGACTCGGGCCATTTTGGCTATATATGTTGTGGTTCTATGTGATATTGCAGGTAGTGTAGGTTGACAGTTGTATTAGACTAAAAAGAAGAAATAAAAGTTCTGAAAAGGAAAAGTACTTGTTAAGTTATGAGTCATCAAGTCACCTTATGACTCATAGCCTGACTTGTCAGGATACCAGAAGAAAAAGTGAATCAAAGCCACTAAGTAAAGATTGACTACGACTTATAAGAAACGGATACGGGTCATTGGGGGCACTCATAAGGAGACCAGTGAGCTATGACAAGGTAAAAAATATAAGTTATGGAAGACTACGAGTTGTAATATCAGACTACAAGTCATAATATCAGACTACGAGTCGTAGTGACCAATCGTAAGGAGACCAGTACTTAAAGCTATGATGTGCAAGGCTCAAGTGATAACAAGTGAAGTTCACAAGTCATAAGGATTGACTAGGATTTGTGGTGATGAGTCATAATCACACTAAAAGCTTGAAGCCTTAAAGATAAAAGTTCAGTGGAATGGTTACAACTTGGAACATACGACTCATAAGGAGACCTTATGAGTCGTATGGATTGCCGACCTACTTTTCCTATTTGGTTTCTATTAGGATTTCATTATTGTTTTGAGATACTATAAATACCCAGGTTATTCTTTTATTAGGTTACATACTTTTACTATTTTTTGAGATACTTACACATACTTTAAGGATTGATACTATTGTTTTGGATTTTTGATTTCGTATTCAATTATAGATTTTGGATTTTTTTCATCACTGTGCAATTAATTACATGTCTTATCCATTGATTATTATGGGTTGTTTCATGAATATGAAGGGCTAAATTACTTAACTAGGGTCATGGGAACCTTGGTGGATTAACTGCATAGAGGAAGTGGGAGATTCATCTATTCTATTATAGTTGTATATATCATAATTGTCTTTATATTAATTGTCCCCAGAGCTACTGCAGAAGATTAGGAATTGCCCGTATTCAAGAACATCCTTACAATGGATTTTGAGATTAGGATAATGAGATTAAGACAGTGATTCGAGGCTACCAAACCTCGTCAAATCAACTTGAAACCCACAAGGTGAAAGTTGTACTAGTGTTCTCGATAAGGGACAATAAGTCAACAACCTGAGGCTCACAAGGTTAAGGGTAATATTTATCAATACATTCACAAAAAGGTTGATAATACGTATCTTGTAAACTTTGCATGGAGTGCAGTAAGATAGGTGTGTTGAACATGAGATGTTTATGGAGTTTAGAAGCAAGGGGGAATATAGTCCCTGTGTTCGTCTTCTGTTGTTTACAAATTCAAGCATTCGAGTTCAGTTGCGGGTTACTTTTAACTTAAAATTACCCCCATTTAATTTTCCATACTACTCGTGGATTTTATCAAATTTGAGATACTGTTCAACATTTTCCCTGTGGGTTTGATCCCAACCTTGTTTGGGTTACTATATTTGACATCAACTGAATCATATTTGAGATAGTGTTCAATGTTTTCCCTGTGGGTTCGACCCCAAAATTATGTGGGTTAATCTATTTGACATTGGCGGAATCATATTTCTTTGGAGGTTAGTTTTGGGAGACATCAAATTTTGGCATTATTGCTGGGGGGAGAAGTGTGAATTGATGATTGATGTTGGTAAAGTTCATGGGTTTTATTTTTTATTCTTAATTTGGTATTTGCTGGTGTATGCAAAACACTAGGATTAGAGGTAACCCCTTACTCCCATTTGATCCAGAAACTGAAAGAACTTTACAAACACTATGAAGGATGTCTGAGCAAGTTCATGATGGTGTTCCTGCTAGGGTTCGAGACCCCTAGAATGTTACCTTATCCTCCACCTACTGATCTACAAAATGTTGCAAATACAAAGACAGAGAAATTTTTAGTAGAAGCATCCAAAGAAAGAAGAGTGGTTGAGGAAACTATGTTAGCTCAGTAAGCACTTCTTGCCATGCCAAGACTAATAGCTAATCACTATGCAGCTATCAATGATATTTAGGAGATAGATAGGGGTGACAGAGCTTAACTTTCACCTATATATCAGTGTCTACCGCCATATGATGAGGATGAATCATGGGGTATGTAGAGCCTACTGAGGATGGAGACATTATTCTACCTTATTTACCCCTGAATATCAAATTGGATATTACTAGGGCAATGATTCAGCTGCTGAAACTAAAAGGTATATTCTCTCGGGTAGCAACAGATGATGCAAACATGCACCTAGCTAATTTCACTGGGATATGTACTTTATATAATATCCTTAGGGTCGATTAGGAAGCATTGAGGTTATGGTTATTCCCTTTTACACTGATAGGCGAAGCATCATTATGGCTAGGTAAACTCCCGAGAGGCTCGTGAAATCACGAGAGACTCGATCACGACTTGGCATGAGTTGTGTAGACAATTTTGAATCAATTTTTCCCTTTTTCTAGGATGTAATTGTTATAAGATTAGATTGATAATTTTTGGAAGTTACATATAGAGTCTATGTATGAATCATGGTTTTGATTCAAAAAAAGTTAAGCATGGTACCCCATCATCGGATTCAAGGATCCAACTTGTTGTAGATATTCTATAGATCTTTAAATGTCTTCTCGAGAGCAATGACAGACATGATATATGGAGGTGCACTTATGCATCTACATTAGGAGATGGCCCAAGAGATGCTAAATGAGATTTTTATCACTAACTGAGAATGGCTTACTTGGAAGACTGATAGATGAGCTGGTACCTATGCTATCGAGGCTTCAAGTGACTACAGAGCTAGTGATGATAATGTAGCGCAAGAAGTTCCATAACTCAAAATTGATATTGGGATATTTTCAAAATAATTTGCAACAATGATAGCTAAAAAGGTGAACACAGTGGGGGCACAAAGATCCACATCCAGAACTTATGAGTCTAATACAAAGGAGGAAGATAACGTACTTAGATTGCAAAGTGGCGGGTTTCCAAGACAAAGGGAAATAAAACTAAGGTAGAAACTATTATGTTGATAGGTACCAAGACTAGAGTAGAGAATAATATGGTGATTGGAGGCATAAGGATGACTATAAAGAAAAGAGCTACAAATATATTCCACAAGGTAGCTGAGATATCGAGTCTAGAATAGAAGCAATATTATCAAAATTAGTAAAAGGCCAAGAAAGTCAAGAGAGTTGTCTTAAGAAGATTAAGGTAGAACTATCAGGGCTAAATTAGAAGGTTGAGTTGCATGCTACTACAATCAAACAACTAGAGAAACAGTTCAGCCAAATGTCAACCATGTTAAATCAAAGGTAGCCTAGCACTCTTCTTAGTAATATAATGCAAAACCAAAAAAATGATATCCATTGCCATAGAATTACTTCTTGGAGTGGTAAACTACCATGGATCCACCCGTGTCCATTGTAAATGATCCAAAGAATGATATTGATCCTATTGCTATTGAGGAATAACCTGATGTAGAAGCAGATAAATCATTCAATGTTGAAGATTGTAGTATGGGAGACAAAGGTAAGGGTAGGGTTAAGGATCCTATTCTAAAAACCATTCGAAGAAGTCAACCACCTTATCCTCAGAGATTGAAAACAAAGTAGGAAGAGAGTAAATATCAGATATTTTTGTCTATGTTGAAGGAGCTATTTGCAAACATTCCATTAGTTAAGGCATTGTAGCAAATGCGAGTCTATGCAAAATTCATGAAAGATCTAGTCACTAGAAAGAGGACTGTGAGCAATGAGACTTCTTTCAATATTTATAACACTAGTGTTGTTGCCTCTAGATCATTAGTTGAGAAGAAGAAAAACCCTGAAGCTTTCATTATTCTATGCATTATTGGGTCTTTCAACTTTACTCGGGATTTATGTGATCTAGGAGAAAACATAAATCTCATGTTGCTGGTTGTGTTTAAGTAATTAGGTTAGGAGAACCTAAACCAATATTGATGAGATTGTTGATGGCTGACCAAACTGTGAAAAAGTTGATTGGTATTCTATGTGATGTATTGGTAAAGGTGGCATCTTTCATCTTTCTAACTAATTTCATGATACTTGATTGTGTGGTGGACTTCCAAGTCCCTATCATCTTGGGAAGACCATTCCTAGATATGGGTAGGGCGTTGGTTGATATGGAGTTTGAACTGATGAGGTTCAAACTCAACTGTGAATAGGTAATCTTTAATGTATGCCAGTCAATGTGGTAATCTAATGATATAAGAGTTCTGTGTGTGATAGAAACCATTGATGATGCAGTTTATGCAGTGACTATTCCAATTAAAGAGAGGCTGGATATTGAAGTACTGGAAACAATAATTGTAAATTTCAATAGTGATGAAATTGTGGAGTACAATGAGATGGTTGGTGCTCTGTATATGAAAGTTTCATTTACATATACTCCGAAGAAGCTTGATTGTGATCTAAATATTCGAACCACTTCTGCAACTCGTCCATCGACTGAACAACCACTAGTGTAGTAGTTGAAGGCCCTCCCATTCCATTTGAACTATGCTTTCTTAGGGGCCAACAACATATTGCCAGTGATAGTTATTGTGGATTTGATGGAGACTAAGGTAGAGGTATTATTGTCTGTATTGTATAAGTTCAAACAATCTATAGGTTGGATTATTATGGATATTATAGGTATTCCACTAGAAATTTGCACTCACAAGATCCATCTTGAACTGGAGTGTATCCCGACTTTTGAACATCAGGTATAATTGAATTTTCTTATGTAGGAGGTAGTAAAGAAAGAGATGATTAAGTGGTTGGATGTTTGTGTTGTTTATCCCATTGCTGAAAGCAAGTGGGTCAGTCTTGTTCCTTGCATCCTAATGAAAGGCAACATTACAGTGTACCAAATGAGAAGAATAAGCTAGTGCCAATGAGAATAGTCATAGGCTGAAGGGTGTGCATGGACTACAGAAAGTAGAACACATGGACCCAAAAGTACCACTTCCTAATGCCTGTCAGGACCAAATGCTAGATAGACTTGTTGAAAGGGGTGGTATTGTTTTTTGGATGGTTATTCAGGGTACAATCAATCCATAATTTCTCTCAAATATTAGGAAAAGACAAATTTTACCTGCCTATATGGGACATTTCCATTCAAGAAAATTCCATTTGGGTTGTGTAACACTCCAATAACATTTTAGAGATGCATGATGTCCATCATCTCTGACATGGTAGAAAACTCAATTGAATTCTATGTGGATGATTTTTCTGTAGTTAGTGATTCTTTTGATGACTACTTGATTCACTTAGTTAATGCTCTATGTCGATGTGACGAGTGCGACTTGGTACTTAATTGGGAGAAGTGCCACTTTATAGTGAAATAAGGAATTATGCTTTGGCACGAGATCTCAAAAAGAGTATAGAGGTTGACAAGGAAAACATTGAAGTGATTAAGAAGCTTCCACCACTAATTTTAGTTAAGTGAATTCAAATTTTTTCCTCTATGTAGGTTTCTATAGGTGATTCATCAAGGATTTCTCAAAGATTGCAAATCCCTTATGAAAAATTCTTGAGAAAGAGGTGAAGTATGATTTTGATTAGGCATTTCTAAAAGCTTTTAAGTTCTTAAAGAAACGGTTGGTGTCTGCTCCTATCATTATATCCCCTGACTGGTCCTTATGATTTGAGATCATATGGGATGCAAGTGGAGTAGCTCTAGGTATTGTCCTAGGCTGAAGGTAAGAGAAGATTCTACACCCTATCTATTATGCTTGCAAGGCATTAAACCCTACTCAGACGAATTATACCGTGACTAAATAAAAGCTATTAGCGGTGGTTTTTGCCTTTGAGAAATTTTAGTTTTATCTGATTGGCACTAAGGTTGTTTTGAATACTGATCATACAACCTTGAGATACTTGATGGCGAAGAAAGATGTAAAGCCTAGAGTGATCTGTTGGGTTCTCTTGCTGCAAGAGTTCGATTTTGAAGTAAAGGACAGAAAGGGTACAAAGAATAAAGTTGTTGATCATTTTTCCAAACTTGAGGATGAAGCAATGCAGAAAGTAAGGAATAGGCTTGAAATCGATGATACTTTTCCAAACAAACAAATTTTGGCAGCATTGCAAGGCCTAATTCCCTTAATTACTCACTTCACAAATTACCTGTAAAGTGATTTAGTCCCAAAAGATTTTTCCTTCCAACAGAGAAAGAGATTTATGCATGAGGTAAGGAAGTTTTTCTAGGATGAAACTTACTTATTCTTAATCTGTGAGGATGAGATTATTCATAGATGCATCCCTAAAGTTGAGATGATGAGAATCCTTGAGGCTTATCATCCTTCACCTAGTAGGGGTCACTATGGAGGAACCCAACAACCCATAAGATCTTATAATGTGGGTACTACTAGCCTACAATATATAAGGATGCTCATGACTTTGCTTCAGCCTGTGACCAATGCCAGCATCAAGGAAATATCTCTAGGCAACATGAACTTCCTCTAACCCATATATTATAATTAGAATTGTTTGATATATAGGGTATTGACTTTATGGGACCATTTGTGAGCTCCATTGGTTTGAAATACATTTTTATGGAAGTAGAATATATCTATATGGGTGGAAGTAGCTGAGCTCCCCAATAATAAAAGAAGAAGTGTATCCGCTATCTTGAAGAAGTATATCCTTTCTCGATTTGGCACACCATGTGCAATCATTAGTGATGGTGGGACACATCTTTGTAATCCCTTGTTTAAGATTATGATTAAGAAGTACAGAGTGAAACATAAGGTGACAATGACTTACCATCCGTAGACTAGTGGAAAAGTTGAGGAGCCCAATAGAGAGATAAAGTACATTTAAGTAATGGCTGTAAATGCCAATAGGATTGACTGGTTGAGAAAGCTAGATAATGCATTATGGTCCTACCAAACAACTTTCAAGACTCCTATAGGTGCTTCTCCATATCAGTTGCTGTATGGCAAGGCATGTCACTTGCCTATTGAACTTGAGAAAAATGCATTGCAACAAATGCAAGAATAAGTAAGATGAACAAGTTGGATGAATTTCGACTTTAGTCTTATGAGAGTTTTGCACTTTACAAAGAGAAAATAAAATTGCATCACGATCGCAAAATTGAGCAAAGAAAATTTGAGCAAGGTGACCAAGTATTGCTATATAACTCAAAACTTCGCTTGTTTCTAGGTAAGTTGAAGTTTAGATGGAATGGGCTATTTACTATAGTGAGAATGTTTCCATATGGTACTTTAGAATTGAAGTGTGATGGTGAAACCCTGTTCAAAGTTAATGGGAAAAGGTAAAGCACTATATAGGTAACACTGAGGAGGTTAGAGTGGTTCTTTAAATGAACCTTGGTGAAGCCTAAGTAACCAAGGCAATTGCATTGTTGTCATGCCTCAAATCCTATTGGGGTGGACAGGCACTCGTAGCCGTAAAGGCCCGAGAGAACTAATTTAAAAACTTGTACTTCCCATGCATGTAACTACAACAACTAAAGGTTCTGACAAACATGATATTATCTATCTGTGAGAATAATTACATATGCAAACACAAACTGATATATATCAAAAAGCTATACCAAGTTCCATATAATTAGAACAAGTACAAGAAAAATACGGGATATTACATCCTTCACCTCTTAGAAACATTCATCCTCGAATGTTAGCATAACTGTCCAATCAAAACAAGTTCAAGCCTAAGTTTAATATCCTTATTACCACATAGTACCTATATATTTTACACTTACTTGTTATTGCTCTAATTCAGCATCTTGGACTTTTTCTTCGTATTTGAACAAATGGGGGTACTTGGATTTCATCGCTTCTTCGATAGACACAAGTACCTCTAAATTAATCACCTTACCGCTAAAGCAGCACACACTTTAGCAACCCTTGACCGTTAAAGCAGAGACCATCCCAATGGCCAAGTCTGCTTAAGCAGCTCATGGGAGCTAACTCATGTGCTTCTAAAGTGACTCCATGAGTGTTAAAGCAGTCATATTAGATACCGATATCAAATTTTTCTAAGTCTAAAAATTAACTTCGATCGGGTGCTTGAGATTCATTTGGAACCCCGTGAATGCAAACATACTATGATACTATACCAAATTTGATATTCCAGTCTCAACAAAACCATTAAACATCTCATCTGATATCATTAGACTAAATGTGAGGCCCATACCTATAGTTTCATTTTTTATATAATCCGCCTAATAGCCCAAAATGAGTTAGGATGCCTCAATACATGAAACAAGGGTCTCCCTAGCCTAAAATCA
Source organism: Capsicum annuum (assembly GCF_002878395.1). Taxonomy (NCBI): domain Eukaryota; kingdom Viridiplantae; phylum Streptophyta; class Magnoliopsida; order Solanales; family Solanaceae; genus Capsicum; species Capsicum annuum. The sequence continues at coordinate 81,353,151 of NC_061117.1, read as the reverse complement.
ATTTTTCAGAGCTGATGGTACTATCATAATTCCTATTCAAGGTCATCTACTAGGATATTTGGTCTGATACTAATTCTTGAACAATAAAAACACCAAAATAGGGAATGATCCCGAAACCCGAACGAACTATCTATGATCAAACCAATAATTTTAGAAGGTCATAAATGACCTGTAGCCACTATAAAAAGGCTTGAGATGCTGAAAATATGTGTAAATTAAAGAAATAACCTAGAGGGTCATTACACAACCCCAAAAAGATGCCAATCTACCCTTGAAGGATTTCATTGATATGTGTCTCCCTTTGATATTATCTATATGTTTACCTCACATGTCCATAGTTTCAAAAGCTCAAGGCAATTATAATCACCAAGTTAACAATCTCAAAAGTTAAATAAGCTAAGTAACACAAATCCGTGTTTATGGTTGGCAGCCCAAGGGGTTCTTATACCTAGCACAGGGCCAATCCCAATTGATATGTTTATGGGTGGTAGCCCAAGGGGTTCTTATACCTAGAACAGGGCCGATCCCAGTTGATGTATTTACAAGTGGCAGCTCAGGGGCATAAGTCTAGCATGGGCCGATCCTGATTTTGTTATTTACCACTGATCAGCTGGTCATTATATCATATGTTTATAAAACAAAGGAATGTAAAGCAACGTAATAAATGTAATGTACACGATTCCACAATTATAATAAAAGGTGATCTTCTATACCGTTCCTATGGTTATACATTGATAGTTGGTTTCATTTAAGCTCTTATTTTTCATATGGTCACTTTATGCCTTACATGCTCAATACACTCTTTCGTACTGATGTACCCATTGCTTGGGGGCACTGTATTCATGCCTGCAGTTTATTAGAAGAAAAAGAGGTTCTTTCTGCGTATGATCGAGTTCAGCTGATGATTGGTGTGCTTCGTTCTTTCTGGAGTTGCCGAGTCTAGAACTTACTTTTGGTTTGTATAATTGATGAATACTATGAGGCCTGTCCCACCTAGAGAGTAGATATTTCTCATCTTAGAGGCTTGCAGACGATTGTTGATGTGGGTCAAGTAGTCAGTTACAGTCCAAGTGTCCTTATGTTATACTTTTGTTGCATTTGTGTTGCCGTCATTATGCTCCTTTTTTTTTAAAAATTCAACTTGGCCTTGAGAACCTACTAATGTTATTTGGTTGGGTTTTAAGTTGTATGTACAGTCAAGTGTGGCACCATGTGCTAGTCTCGTCTCTATGATTTTGGGGCGTGACATCTAGAATTCCACAACTTTGAAGGTAGTGTTCCTAATCGAGCTCACAAGAGATGAGGAACTCCTTACCAACTTCGAAGATGGCAACGACCAGCTTGAATACAGAATCAGCAAGCTGAAGGCAAGCTTGAAAATTATCGAGAATCACATACTACAACAAGCATCTAATCTTCTCCAAGGAATGTTGAAAGCATGCTAAGGCAAGAAAACACAATCAATTATAACCATATTGCTAAAGAAGTTGTGATACTCAATTTACCTTTTAATCTCGTTTGTGGTTTTGATCAGGTCAACGACAGTGGAACTGGTCAAAAACACAAACACGAAGGAATGGGATGAAATTTAAAATTCAAAAATTTCCACCTTCTCTTAGATTCCTTGTTTTAACTACAGTTGCTGTTGGCGTAAGTTTTCTAGACTTGATGTACATTATTTCAACCTTTGATGCCCGTGAGGTTGCTTTATTGGTCTTTTCCTATTTTCTATCTAGGTGATAATCCTGACCACGCAGCTCCCTAGCAAAGTGTCCATTTGCATTATTTTTCTTTTAGAGAAATAACAGACGAAATTACATTAACGGATACATTTTCAGATTAGCACTTGATTCAGATTTCGCATCTGTTAAGATAATTCCATCGGCCAGATTCGCTAGAAGTTACTTTCTACCCTGTGTCTCTTCTTCAATTAGCTCTTAGATGATATAGTCTTCCATCAACCATCTATTTCCCTCGAAGGTATTCTCTTACCGCACCTTCTGGCGTATAATTATCACCCCAAGCGAGCAACCCAACCATATTTAGGCTAGGGTAATAACTATATTGGTTTTCCGTTCTTGTTAAATGCAGTGCTAAGCTTCGAAGGCCCTCTAAGGGTCTAATGCACCCTAAAAGTTAGTCCAATCGCTATTGAATCTCTTTACAATGACACTAAAACTAGATCCCTTCACAATGCTTAGCAAATAAACATGAGCAACAACCAACATTAAATCTTAATAGGGTGTGAGAACCATATTCATGGTACCTCAGCCTTTTCAGTTCAAACCTACCAAACTTAACTGTAAAATTACAGACATGATCATCGAACGATCTATGACTAATCAGTAAAAACAATATTCATAAAATCAGTGCACTCTATCTATGTTTCCATGATAACATTATCAGTAATACATACCTCCCACATATGAAGTGGTTCTATCTGCAAAGCATCTTATTTCTCTGAACCCATCTTTACCGCAACCACTTATGATGGTCCGGCAAAAGTTGATCAACTGTTAGTTCCTTATATCTATAAAAAAGAGGAAAAAATTGATGTCACAAAAAGAACATTATCCATCTGTTGCAATAGATCTGGAGTCTGTTACAACAGATGTGGAGTCTGATGAAATACATCAAAACAACCTTTCTGGTGGTTTGATTTGTTCTAACAGTTTCTCCATCTGTTGCAACATCAACAACAACATAAACATCAACAATAAAGAAACAACAACATTTGTTTTAACAACATCATCAACAACAAAGAAGCAAATCCTTTGTTCCAGAACTATCAACAACACCGCACCATAAGTTTCAATAATGCCAACCCCACCAACAACATCAATAACTGCATCAACAATAAAGAAACAAACAAAATACATACAAAAAAATGATACTGCCAACAAGGCTTTTAAACTTCTCCCAACAGATGACTTTTTTCGCATATTGTAATAAAAATTCTCGATTTGTTTATTCAATGCTTAAAAGTTCCTTTAAATTTTTTTAATAAATATGATATGGGTAAATAGTAATTAAATAAAAAAATACATCTAAATAACTTGCAAAGAAAAAGATGAGAATGAAAGAGCAATAATGAACTATACCTTAATATAAAAAAGGGGATCAAAATAATAATTTCAGTTGAGGAAAGATATGGATCGGTTCATATCTGAAAGGATCTTTATGAGAAGAGAAGATAAAAAAGAGAAAAAGGCTGTGACCCTAAAAAGGAGATAAAGAAAAAGATAATGAGATTTGAATAAAATAAACTGCAGCTGAAGAAAGAGATGAGATACTTTCTATAGATGTATTGTGTACATAGACGTGGGGATTTTCAATATTCATTAATTTCATTAATAATTTGAGGGGCACGAGGAAGACTATGAATAGTGACATTAAAAAGACAAGACACGACTAATGAACTCACTTTTGAGATATCCAAGAAACATTTTTTACCGTCTTTAGTAGTAAGTACTACTACTTGATATTATCTACTCGGACTAGAAGCTTACTTTAAAATTAAAATAGAAAAAAAGATTTTCAAACAGATATGTCATCTGTTGTAACATATATAAATATCTCTTTAGAAATCTGAACAACTCAGTCATCTGTTACAACAAATATCAATATCTATTTAAAAATCCCAACAGCTCAGTCTTCTGTGACAACAGATGAAAATGTCCATTTGATAATTAATTAAATTAGATATGTCATATGTTACAACAGATATAAATATCTGTTTAAAATTTCCAACTGCTCAGTCATCTGTCACAACAGATGCAAATGTCTATTTGATAATTAAATCAGATATGTCATCTGTTGCAATAGATATAAATATCTATTTAAAAATTTTCAACAGCTCAGTCGTTTGTTGCAACAGATTTTATTACAATTGATTTAGATGGAATTGGGGATGAATGAATGAGCTCGTATGGTCAACTACAAATCCAATCTAGTCTTTGCAATTGTATGGCGTTGGTATTGCGTTCATCCCGACCTGAGTAGTCGATCAATCATTCTGAGTTGAAATGAGTTCTCGTCAACTCAATTTAGAATAGTGATAGTACCTAAGTTGATTTAGGTAGAACTAGGGATGAATGAATAAGCTGCAGGGTCAACTACAATTCCAATCAAGTTTTTGTAATTGCATGGTGTTGGTATTGCGTTTATCCTGACCCAAGTTATCGATCGATCACTCTAAGTTAAAATGAGTTCTCATTAACTTAATGTTAGGATAGTGATAGTAAAGGTGGGACTAGGGATGAATCAATGAGCTCGTAGGGTCAACTACAAATCCAATCGAGTCTTTGAAATTGCATGGTATTGTTATTGCGTTCATCCCGACCTGAGTCATTGATCGATCACTCTGAGTTGAAATGAGTTCTCATCAACTCAATGCTAGTTTAGTGATAGTACATAAGTTGATTTAGATGGAACTAGGGATAAATGAATGCTGGGTCAACTACAAATCCAATCGAGTTTTTGTAATTGCATGGCGTTGGTATTGTATTCATCCCAACTAGAGTCGTCGATCAATCACTCTGAGTTGAACTAAGTTCTCATCAACTCAATGTTAGGACAATGATAGTATAGGTGGGACTAGGGATGAATCAATGAGTTCGCAGGGTCAACTATAAATCCAATTGAGTCTTTGAAATTGCATGGCGTTGGTATTACATTTATCTCGACCTGAGTTATCGATTGATCACTCTGAGTTGAAATGAGTTCTCATAAACTCAATGTTAGGTTAGTGATAGTACCTAAGTTGATTTGGTGGAACTAGGGATGAATGAATGAGCTCGTAGGGTCAACTATAAATCCAATCGAGTTTTGTAATTGCATGGCGTTGGTATTGCATTTATCCTGACCCAAGTCATCGATTGATCACTCTGAGTTGAAATGAGTTCTCATCAACTCAATGTTAGTATAGTGATAGTATAGGTGGTATTAGGGATGAATCAGTAAGCTTGCAGGGTCAACTACAAATCCAATCGAGTCTTTGTAATTGCATGGCGTTGGTATTACGTTTATCCCGACCCGAGTCATCGATCTATCACTTTGAGTTGAATGAGTTCTCATCAACTCAATTTTTTAAAAAATATATCTTGTAAAATTTTTAAAATTAATTAAGATCAATTCAGACCAAATTAGCAATTTCAAAACTTGTCATTCTTTTCCAAAATTACAAATCAACCCATACAAATCATCCATTTGTGTGAAAAACTTTTCATTTCAAATCTTAAGTTCTCGCTCTTCTCTTTATCTTCCTCTCTCTCTCTCGAGTTCTCCTCTACCTCTTAATAATACAAACAACAACTACTCAATATATTGCTCAACCCTTCAAAACAGGTTAATTTTCTTCCTATTTACGACTACATATAGTTGTTTTTTTGACTTCATTCCCACTTGTGTCCATCATTTTCTATGTCTTCACAGGTAATAACATTCGAGAAGAGTTCTATATTTGTTCTTTATTCTAAAAAATAGGGTTTTTTAGTTAATGATGAAAAAGAAGACTTTTAGTTGTACTATCTTCGAGAATGGGTTAACAATTTTGAGTTTATGCTAAAAAACAGGAAGCACCCAACAAAACCCTAGTTTTTCTCTCAGTGTTTTGTTGAATGTCATGGTATTGTTGGATGGTGTTTGTGGTATTGGTTGTGGCTGTTGTTGGTGGTATTGGTATTTGTGTTTTTTGGCGGTGGTGGTAGTGGTCTTAGTGTTGGTATTGGTGGCATTGGTGGTGGTCTTGGTGGCATTGGTGGTAGCATTGGTTGTGATGGTGGTGGTCCATCTGTTGCAATGGGTAGAAGATCTGTTGGGAGATATTAAATAGGTCTTCAAACAGATTCCTCATCTATTCCAACTGATGGGTTATCCATTGGAGTATTTTCTTGTAATGTGGCATAGAATAATTTATTGAAATTTGTCCATTTATTGCAACAGGTGGAATATCTATTAGGAGATATTAAATAGGTCTTCGAACAGGTTTGGGTTCCCCATCTATTCCAACTGATGGGTTATCATTGGAGTATTTTTTTTGGTTACGTGGCGTAGAATAATTTATTGAAATTTGTCTCACCTTTTTAAAAAAATTATACAGACATCAAATACAATGTATTTTATGTTTTTTTTTCTATTGTTTGTAGTTAAAAGATGTCTCCCAAAAGAAAAGAAATTGACAGTGGAGAAAGTGGATCAACTTCTGATCACCAAACAAAAAAGGCTAGAGTATAGATAGATTCAGAGGAACTTCCAAAATAATCTCAGTCAGGGAAAAATAAAGCCAAGGAAAGTGATAACTCCTCCTCACCAATGAGGCGTGAAATAATATCAAAATTCCAGCATGATTCTGTCAAAACCTTTATTATTGACAAGTTTTGAGTTACGATGCCGATGAATAGCCCTAAAGCAGTATTTGGTGATCTTGTACTTAAGTGTCAGTTAGGGAAACCTTTTGACGAACTTAGGAGTATTATGAAGAGGGAAAACATAGATGGACTTTTAAGAAGAGCTGCTTTGCACACTTTCTTGAGCTGTTTGGGCCTCGCCCTCTCCGTTTCCCAATGATCATGGTATATGGCCTTCTCAAGCGCAGAATTAAGTATGCGGGGGATGATGGAGGTTCGAAAGAGGGTGGAAAAAAGATGGATGAAGTTTGGATCAACTATTGTGGCATGCCGGTTTGTTTGGGATTGAAAGAGTTTGCCATATTGACGGGCTTGAAATGCGATCGTCCAGAAGAACCTTCCATCAAGAAAACACCCCACAAAGGGTCCAATAAATGCAAGGTAAAAAAAGATGGGTTGTTGAGAATTGTTGGACCTAGCTACAGAGTGGAGGATTTGATGGCAGATCTCAAGAATAAACACATACCAAAGCATTACAGGGAGAAATTGTGCTTAGTTTGGTTTGTCCGTTTCATTTTATTGGCAAGAGACGTAGGAAAGTCATACAACATGATTTGTTTGTGCTTGCTGATGATTTTAGAAAATTCAACGATTATCCCTGGGGATATGATAGCTACTACTTGACTCTCAAATATTTACCAAAAAAGCTAAAGCCAAAGACGACCATATTATACGGCTTTCCTTGGGATTTCATGGTAAAATTGATCACTATTTTTACTTATTCATTAATTTATATTGAATATACTTATGACTTTTTTTTTGCTTACTTCCTGTTTACAATTTTTAGGCTTGGGCATCTAAAGCCATTCCTTCCCTCCGAAAGCATTTCAAGAATTACTCGGATAAGGTTTCTCATCCAAGGATCCTCAGGTGGTTGGCAGCAGTAGAGAGCAATAAAAAAAATATTAACGAGGCTGATTTCTTTAACCCTTCGGATGATGTAGTACGTCTTTTTTCAACTAAAATAATTTACTTCAAAGAAAGATATTGAAATAGATGTTCCATCTGTTGCGACAAATGGGTCGTCTGTTGCAATAGATTACCCGTTAACTGCAACTGGTGCAATAGATGGGTAATCTGTTGTGATAGATGATCCATATTTTGCAACAAATTAACCATATGTTGCTCTGGTCTCTGAACCCTACTCAACAGATTAACTATCTACTACAAATTATGCAACAGATGGCTAATCTGATGCAATATATTATCAATCTATTTCAACATATAGATCAACTGTTATGGTAGTTAGATTGTCTGTTGTATAAGTTAGCTGTTTTAACATAATCTGAGCCTCATGTAACCCAACTGACTGTAAATTATTATTATATAATTTAAATTTCTCCTTTTTTTATAGGTTGTGCATCCTTGGATCGTGCCTACCATTGATGAGCTGGGGATGAATTTTTTCCTTACTCTGGGTCTTGTTGATACAAAAGAAAACCCAACGGTGGAGTCAATAAAGAAGGAATTAGATGGAACAATATTCATAAGAAGAGCAGTTAGGAAAGGTTGAGCCTAATGTTGAAGCTCTTCACAACCAACCTCAAACTGTAACAGATCCGGGTGCTTCTTGTGGGGGTGTTGCTGGTGGAGTTGTTTGTGATGGTGGTAGCCATCCTGCTGTTGCTTCTGCTATCAGTCGTGATTATGAGCATGTTGGTGCTCAGCAAAAAATAAATATGTTTGAAAACACCCCTTTCACAGGTCCTCTCTCTCACCCCTACACCGATGTCTCCCACCCTTACAGTGGTCACTCTCACCCCTCTTCACCATTATGTTCTCATACAAATGTAAAGTGTGTAAGGACAGAGAGGATAAACTCCTTGAAAATCTAGAGGCTATTGCTAAAGCTGCTGAGGAGTTGAAATCTAGGAGGGGTGTCATACCATCCAACGAGGTGAGGGAGCTATGCACTCCTATAGTGGAGGTTAGGAGGAAGAGAAGAAAAATTAGATAAATTCTCTCCGTTCTGAAATCAGTAAAAATTACAACTCCCCCCGCTCCAATAGTTGTTGAAGTTCAGGGGCCGCTGAAGAAGGTAGACATATTCGCGGTGCTTGGCAAGGAGAAGAAGAAGGAACTGAAAGAATTCATCTAGATGAAGGTTCAAAAAGAATACACCATGCATTTATTTGCCGCCAAAGACTTCTCAAATATGACAAATATGTGCGTGTGGTACAAGGATAAAGTAAGTTTACTTTTGCTAACCTAGCCTTCCAATCTACTCCACGAAGAAGAATCTACGCAACAGATGTGTAATCTATTGCAAAAACTTGGTATTCTGTTGCAACATAATACATATCTATTGCATAAGTTGCATTGGCTGGGTAATCTGTGAACTGATTCAGAGAACCCTCTGCATCGAATTTTTTGCACTGTGTTTTTATTCTTTACAATTACTAACCTATTTAAAAATTATTTTCTTATACCACAGTATGTTGATGAAATTCTCTGCCTCATGAGGGGCAAGAAATTAGCGTACCTGGATGCTTATGATGCTGCCGATATGATAATAGACCTCAACTTATACAATAATTTCAAGGATAGGTACGCTAAACTCTGTAAGATAGTTAATTTCGATGGCCTGGGATTTGATCAGTTAGTTTCTACATTCCAATGGGATGAAGAAGTGATTAAATATGTTAGAGGGAAGAGGCCATATCCACACGGCAAGAGCTGGGCCAAGGCAAAGAGAATCCTTGCAGTCATAAACGTGGATGTCACACATTTTCTCACTGTTTAGATACTACTATACGAGGGAAATATTAAGGTTTATGACTGCAACTTACCTATCTTCAGCGAGAAGATATTTTTAACCCTTATGCAGCCACTCATGAAGTAGTCGCCAAGTTGTTGACGCAGAGTAAGCTGATGGATCATTTGCCGACTAAAGTCTTGGTGAAGGAATCATGGGATTTTGAAGGTCGAAATAAGAATATCCATCTCCCAAGAAATACAACCAGTGCAGCGTGTGGGCCGTACTCGTTTGCATACATCAAGTGTTTGCTGACTGGCATACAAATGATCGGTATGTGCAATACTGTTGTAGGAAAGATGCAATGGGTCTGGGCATATGGGGTACTAACTAAATGGTTGGAGCCCGTGTATAAAAAAGAACATATACAAATATAGAGACGAACACGATAACAAATTTTCATTTCTAGCCAATTCACTTTACATGTAGTGGCAATGATTTTTATGTCTGGCCAAGTTGAATTTTTATAATACAATAGATTTTATATTTGTCATAACAGATATAGTACCTATTATGATAGATTGTTTGTTTGTTGGAATAGGTTGGTCATCTATTGCATTATGCAGATGTTCCCAGTCTATTTCTTGCAACAGATCGTATCAATAGATATACGATCTGTTGCAACATATAATCTATCTATTATAACTAATTGGTAATCTGTTGGAGCAAATAAAAAAAGTAGGAAGATCTGTTATATAATTTCTAGTAGATGACCTACATGTTGCATCTCATATTGCAATATATGTCTAAATCTGTCTAATAAGATATATCGTCTGTTGCAGCAGATGTATTATCTGTTGCGATATTTGAATCTAGTACTCTATTTCAATTAAAATGTTCAAAACTAAGGATTAATTATATTCATAGACATGATAAAATAAATCAAAGCCTTCGAAAATCACAGACACGACATGTCCTTTAATAAAGAATACACTGATCTGAAATATGAATATATGGCTGGAACTACTGATGTTCTGAATTCTTATATTGGACATGCATATCTGATGCATGGAATACGCGACTGAAGCTACTCATAAGCTGAATTCTCATAATGAACATGCAAACCTGATGCATGGATTTGTTACTGAGTTGTTCTTATGAACGCTGAACTGAATACACTGATAAGCTGAACTTTTTCTATTGGACATACATTTCTAATACATGCATATCTGACTGAACTGTCGTATGAACGTATGTCTGAATACGCAATGAAAACTGGTGTGGAGCTTGTAATAAGAATCTATGCATGCATCTGAATAGGGTATCTCTCCCTTGGGACCCTATGACCCTCTATGAATGCTCAATTCACTAAGATACTCGAAAAACTGAGGCGATGCATAGGGCACCTACGAACTGAATCATAACTGAACATCTGGAATTTGAATTAAATGCATGATGCATGAACTGGGCTATACTCGTAACTACTGGTATACTCTATCTTGGAATAGAAGCATGTCTGAGATTTCGAGTAGCATGAATAAGTGCAAAGGCAAATTATACTACACCCTCATACTTAACTGGAGTATCTCTTCAGCACAATTCTCTAAAGAAATTCTAGCGGTAATAGGGAGCCATGAATCTTGGGTATGGATTACACAAGACATCCAACTGAGAAAATCACAACATTGACACTACTCTGCAGTCTGGACTATAGACATATAACTCCTAAATTAGGAAAGAATTTTCAGACCTTTGGCAATACAACTTCTTATTGTCAGGCTTAGTGCACTTCCCGAATATCCCTTAACTATACTATTCCCTATAAATATCATATTCATTCAACTCAGCTTAAAATTCTCATATGAGCATTGACAAATCTTTCTACTAATGTCAGAAAAAACTTAATCCCTTCGCTGTGATCAAGCCTAACTCTAAGTCACAAAAAAAATACAACATGCCAGACCATGCTATTATTCTAAACCATATAATGCAATCTTCTATATCTCCCTTAAAGATCACATCCTAAGTATAACATGCCTTACCACTTCAATGACTACTTTGAACTCTTAATATAAAGTCGCTAATGCATATTACGACCTTCCACTACAATCCTAAAGCGTCATTCAAGCCGAATTTATAACCACATGTTAACTCCAAGGCAATCACCTATAAATACATACTTCACATAGTTTCTAAACTATTATCAATATAACTCCCTTGCGCTATCCTAAAAACATACACACACCAACTTTTCCACTAACCATCACATGTATCAAAGACTTGGCCGCAACACTTAGTTCCTACTTATGGCCTTATCTAAGCAAGCATACTATGATCTTCCATCAATAAGAACATTTAAATCGTCATCAATATCATTGCATAGGGAGGGTCACTAAAAGGTTAAAACATAAGATTCTGAAGCATGAAAAGATTTTTATATGGGACTGAGCACACTATAAAGAGTGAGTACATGCGTTATGAGTTGCATGACCTTAACTAGAGTTCATAACATAAGGAATGTGATTCTGACTACTTAAATGAACTAGAACTCATTATCTTGGAAATGGAAGAGTACGTGACTATCATATACAGGAATCATGAACTACAATCACGGAACTGGATCGTAAGGCATGAGTAAGCACCCGAATAATTAAAAAAAAATACTGAGGTAGGAATGGATTGAGATTCACCCTCACTTTCTGATGTTCTAAATCATACTGCATCACTACTAGAATCTGAGATCCTTACTTGGTCATTCGTTCTATCATCTTCCCCTCAGCTTTACGTCATCATCTAGAGTTTGGGATGTCCTTTACTAGATTCTAACCGAACTACACTTACTGCACTCTAGGGTCTGAAAAAAATAACAATGCATTCATATCATAGAACTTAACCCGAATGACTACCTTCTGGGATACATTAGTTTGCACACTTATTTCTATCGGATCAACCTTCAAAACTCAAACTTAGATTCTAACACTTAACATGGATATCACCAAGCCTTTGATGAACCAAACCACTTTCGACATAGCGTACTAATATCGCGAATCCCAACTTATGCCTCATTACTATGAGAATCAATATCATATAAAAGGCTCAACACTATCAATCAAAACTCTTTAACCTAACTATTAAGAACCTATATAACATCTACTAGTCTTTCCGTATCTAGCAACTCAACGGTACTACTAGCCACACGCAATATGTAATGGCCTTAGAAAGAATGCCACAACCTCATGTCACCTTACGAATACTTCTACATCACATATACAATATCATACATCATTACGAATCAAATAAACTTAATCTATTGCATGCACCGCTCAAGCCTATTAGATCACTTCTATACAAATGGTATTCATTAACCAAGAAATCTTCACATCCACCTTCATGGACATCAACTATTCAAACTTAATATCTAGTGCTATGCATGATTTACAACCCAACCTTACACAAAATTTTCACTTGGAAACCATAAATAAACATCACGAAACACTAGTGCACTAGAACTTCATAATCACAATAATCGATCATGACCTAACGATTTTCCCTTATCATAATCCATTAGCATGTACTATTTCAGCACCTCAAGCCTACTAACTTAATCCCACAAAACATGTATCATCAAACTCTTGTCACTATTTACCACCACACCATTTAAATTCAAGCCTATAGTTTAGTATCAATCATCTATCACCAATGAAGAATGCAACATAATATAAATATACTAATCCATCAAATTGGGACATTCTACCCACATATCTCAAAATTCTACTACATACCTTCTTACAAGTAGCACTAGTTTACAACTACCCATGAAAAGAGGGTCAAGGGGGTTAAAGCCTCATAATAGACATAGTCAACCTTATCCTTATATTATAACCCCGCATAATCGTATCTACTTATACTGCTTTCATACATCACAATTACTTACCCAAGCATACATTTACAGTACCTTCAAATTCTATAACAACCATGAGTCTATACTTATAACCTACTGGCTAATCTGGCAATTTTCATAGTTCAAGCAAGGACAATTCGCCTTGCCTAATAACCCCTTTTCTATCTTCTACTAATAAACTAACACACAAGGATGAATCATCTCTTTACTGGCCCAATATCATGCAACCAGATTCAGTTATACATATATTAAACCTACACAAGAACAATAAGTTGGACAACAAGTTGCTAGTGAATCAAAATAGGCCTCACACGGCTTCACTAGACTTTGATTTTGTATTTTGAACAAGAAAATAGGATGAATGAAAAGTCAACTATGGTAGTGAATCGAAAGAGCTCCACACGGCTTCACTAGACTTTATTTTTCAATAACACTTTGATGACAATATTTCATGAGATAGAGATTTAATACACAATATTCAATGAACTAAGAATACACATCTTACTCTGTAGAAATAAAATCGGAGTCAAACACTTCCTCCATGGACTACCATACTGTTCACGTATGCTGCTAGCTACCAAATTAGCTTATCACTATAAAGGGGTAAATCATCCTCACTCTGACTTCTAACTTTATGACTTCACATCACCAACTTCCTAGTCTAATTTCATTACCAATAGGTCATGACAACAATACTTTTACACACACTACTATTCGGGTGGAAATATAATTCCAACATTCTGCTACACCTTATTACCTCTGAAGCATGACACTGGGAACATAAGTTCTAAAAAGAACTGAATACACTTAATACTGTAGGCTGAAAAGCATGATTTCATCAAAATCAAGGTTCACACTAGAACCAACGCACTCTGAAGCACTAACGGACTCTTCTCAAGTCCTTGCGAAAATCTTATATGATTCGATCAGAACAAACCATACCATTTAGACTCTAAACTTTTATACTTGAATCGGCCTAATGATGAGACATGTCTGAGAATGTCTGAGTAAGGAAAGAATTGTGATAACTATTACTTTCGTATGGGCGACACCATAGCACGAATTTGAGTATGAAAGAGGAACATTCTGACTCTATTGTACTAACTAGAACATGAAGAAAGAGAGACATTCCTAAATGCCTAGTAGGCTCCTGCTTATAAGTGTGGCGTGCTACACACCCATAAACAAGACTCTACCCAACGCGATTTTGCAGACACCCTGGGACCATGAACCATGCTTTAATACTAAGTTTGTCACGACTTGAACCGGGACCCTGGCCATGACGAGCATTCCGAACCATAAAGGCCCAAAACACCCCTATCTATCTGATAATCATACACATAATTCATGGCAAAAGAAATGTGGAAGATACACAATATAACGAAAACATGGTCAATAATCATATGAAAACAAAAATAGGGAATAGTATCCCATAATCTAAGTCAACATCTCTAAAATCGTCTGCGAAATCTTTACTACATGACTGAAATAATGTCTATCTGAAAACTGGGACAAGGCCCCCAGCAGACCCAAAACTAATAAATGATAAATAAAATAGCAGACGTCAGGCCTTCCGAAATATAGAAGGCTCACCACTCGATTCTGCAATCTGTAGAAAGAAATTTACTGGTTATCTGGACCCCTAGACTGTACCTTCGAACTTGAGAGGGAAGGGGGTTAATACAAAAGTACTGGTACGCAGAGAAATTAAAACAGAAGTATAATATTTTTACACAATATAGGTGAGAGCCATTATAAAGCAGTTTCATATCAAATCATTTGAAAACACATAGACATAATGTAAATATTTTCAATAACAATGAAATGCAGCTGAGCTAGGTGGAATACCCAACATAATTTACACCAACTGTCAAACCCCAGTTTTTGCCAAGATTAGAGTATACGTTAGGGGAAGACACACAAGATCATACAGCATGGTGTCTCAACCCAATGGTAGTGCCCAAGATCACTTAGCCCGGGCTCCTACCTATAATCCCAATTTGGGAATGACATAAACTCAAGTACACAAGATCACTTAGCCTGGTACCAAATTCTCGTGTCGACAAACACGGTTTCCAGCGATGAGCCCTTACACTCAAATTCCTTCTTCGGGCATTCACCTATCTCATGTAAAATTAATGCATTCAAACTTTATTTAATTTAGTCACGTATTATATTTTGTAAGGTATCGTCATACCCGACTTACAAGTCATCAATATCATATCTACATATGCATAATCATGTAAAAAACAAGGTACTTCATCATTTACAAGTGGTGAACAATAATTATTTCAAATTCATGCTCTCTTTTGTTGGTCACAATATAATATGGGGTATCAAGACATTGTCATGGGAATTTTAAAGCAATTTATCATTCATATTTATCAAACTTCCATGGAAAATCTCAAATCATATATGCATGGTTTCAACCATTGAAGTATATAGGCAAACAATTCCCATGACATAAACAAAAATGACTTAGAAATCATATTAAAAGCAAGTTATTAGCATTTGATTGAAAACCCCTATTTAAAAGCATGCATGTTCATAAAAACTACACTCATGAGATTTTAGGATAACCCCACATACCTCTATATACGAATATGATAGTTGCTTCTTGATGCCTACGTTCTGGGGATTTCAAATATGTAATTGGTTTCAAAAACCCACGGCTAAATCTTGAGTTAATTGTGTTTTTATTTTTAAACCCTAAGGAGTGTTCTTGAACAATTTTGATGAATGAAGGTGTATTTTGGGGTCTTTGGGAACTAAATTTCGTATTTAGGGCTAAGTAAGGGTGGAAAAGGACCATTTTCCCCCCAAAACAGAGTTTTTAAGTCACTTGAAACCTTTACATAGGCGCTGCATATGCGATCGCCTATGTTTACATAGTACTGCCTATGCTATCGCCTATGTTTACATAGGCTCTGCCTATGCTATCGCCTATGTTTATATAGGTGCCGCCAATGCTATTGCCTATGTTTACATAGGCGCCGCCTACTACTTTAAAAGGCCATAACTTCTTGTTCGGGTGCCAGATTTTAGTAAAATTGGTATCATTGGAAAGCTAACTCAAAGACCTATCATTTGACACATAGTTGGCTCTCTAATTCGACATATACAGAGAGTTAAGGTTGATGGAAGCTGGTATAAATTACAATGTCCACTAAAACTTAATCGATCGAAATAGTTTCAACTCGTCCTTGAGTTGAAAGACCTCTATTGTCTAAATTCAAGCTTGAATGGATTCTCATACTATGAAAATAATTAACATGCCATATTGGCATAGGATTTATGGCTTCGAGATTATCAACGCATCGAAATCATAGTCTATATTGTAGCCCGAAATGCGGGGCGTTACAAAAAGCCTTGCCTTCTTCAAATATAAACCATTCCCTTGTGTTATGTATAAAATCCAAAATTAGATTATATTCTCTCTAACCTCCCTAAAAAGGAAACAAAAATAAATAAAACTTTGTGAAATCAAATTTTATTAGTTCCCAAATCATTCAAGGATTTTTCTCTTCTCATTATTCTCAGATACTCCTATCCAAAAGAAGCCTTTAATTTTACCATGAGTAAAGAGATGAAAGCTCAAAGCCAGACATTCTCTAGCACCAAACCTTTCTGTTGGAAACTTTTCTCACCAATCTTGTCTACGAAAAGGAAAAATAACTCAATTAAAGGTACTGATGATATTGATATGGTACCTTCAGCAACTCTCAATCTGTCAGGAAAGAGCAGAATGAGCATGAAACCTACTGAGAAAAGAGGCATGCAAGAAAAAAACAATATGGTCAGAGTAGGTTTAGACATCAAGAGAGATACAAATATTAAAGAATTAGAGGACGATATTGAGAGCATGCCCAATGATAGTAAAGATAGTGAGATTGAGAGAATTTTTGAAGGGCTATGTGACTATGAGGATTAGTCACTTAATTCTAATATAGGAGAGAACAAAAGATGAAAGAGGTGTGTAGTTCTAAAGAAATATGAGGGTTTGTCAGTTATCAAACTAGTGTCTACTATTACTAGTAAAAGAGAATGACCATATCAAATTGTTGACAGGTCAAATTGTTGACAAAGAATTATTTTCGGGCTCAAGCTTGTCCAAAAGGGTAAGGCATGAGATTCTTAAGGATCAGAAAGTCCTAGGTGGAAGAGTATTTGACTCTACTATGGAGATACACAAAAGGTAAGAGAGTTGCTTAACATCGTGCAATTTCAGAATTGGGAAATCTTATTTGCATCTGGTGTGCTGATGTATATTAGGAAGAAGTACGAATGTTTTATCATAAGTTGAAATCTATGATGATGGCCTCCGCCTGACTACTCAGGTAAATGGGGTGCCTATAAAGTTAGATAAAGAGACACTCTCTGAAATCCTTAGTGTTCCAAAAAAAAGGAATTAGATCTACTAGAAGATAGAAGAGGTCTACTTAGTTTCTATTTCTATATGGTACTATTGATGCCTTTAACATTCAGAATTTTAAGAAAAGAGTTCTCACGGGGGAACCTCAATTACTGGTTAAGCTGGTGACAGGGGCACTACTTCCCAGGTCTGACATGGAAAGTACTCTAGCAGACTCTGATATACATCTAATGGAGAAATTATTTAAGTTTAAGAGAGTTAATATACCAACCATTGTTATTGGATAAATAAACATTGTCATCAATGGCAAAGATAGAAGGCATGGTCTACCTTATGAGTTCTGGATGAATAGAGTGTTTGCTCATTTCAACATTAAGTGTGAGAAGGTGAAAGCTGACTCAATAAAGGGAATGTTTGGTATCTTAAATATTTAGGAAAACAAATCCATTCTCAGGATGAGTGATAAAAAGTCCAAGTCAATGAAAGTTGACCTTATAGACGAACAAAAATAATTACTGAAAGAAATAGAGACCCTCACTGCTTTGCTCACTTTACGAGATACAGAGATAGATGTGTTGAAGGAAGCTTCTGAAAAAGAAAAATGAAGTGGGAAAAAATCTCAGGGAAGGATGCGTGTGTTGAAATACTGCCCTACAGGAAAGGGTTAGGAATCTAGACACTAATTTCTCCTTACTTAAAGAGCTCTTTCTTGGAATCATATCCTACCCGATCTCCTACTTTCTCCTTTCTCTTAGCTATCTCCATAAGCCATGTTATTTCTGACTCTTATTCTTATTCTTGAAAATGTTATTAGCGTTGTGAAATATTGTCCTCTTTTTCCTCGATTCTTGCCTCTAGTGAATGCTTGGCATAACTAATTTAATATTGTATGATCACTATTTTTGTGACTAGTTTTTGGTACTAATTGGTACTTTAATGGATGACTTTTCTCTTGTTCCATCACTTCTCTTATTTATATATAAACTTCTTTTGCTCATGTTAGTGTTACCTCAATTGCCATGAATTAACATGTATGACTTGTCTATGCTTGGTTTACTGACTAACCTTTTCAATGATGTCAAAAGAGGGAAATAATACTGCATTTATAGATTTGTATACGCATATGTGTAGAATGTTGTTGTGCTTAAATATGGTGTGTAAAAATATGTAGTAGCTTTAGAGATATGTAGTCTATGAGGTATGTTGATGCGGACAGGGGTTCTCTTATTTAGGAGAAACCTAATACTCATAATAGGAGGAATAAGGTAGAGGATGCTCGTATTCTTATAGGCATCAGTGATAGAGGGAATTGGTTAGGCAAAATGGTCTAACATGTAATTTTATAGCTTATGTTGTGTTGCTAAAAGGATAGGCTGGCTGTGTAGATATTGATTGAAGATGCTGAGTATGTTGATCTAATTGTATAGGTTTGTCATCATAAAAAAGGGGAAAATTGTTAAGTCCTTGGTTTTGATGATTGACAAATTCATAATTTGGGACCTATTTCTTGAAGATTTTGTTGTGATGACAAAGGCCTTTAGGGATTAGGAAACAAGTTGGGCTCACCTGACACTGTCACAGTCAACTTTTCAGTTGACACATAGTACAAGAGTTGGTAAAAAGTTTCTACCACCTTTTTGCCTCAACCAATGAGAATGGTTCTAGGTTTTATTCTATTACAACATATAGTACTCATCTTCCTCAACAAAAAAACCATCACTTCCATATACTTACAATTAAAGATCTTTCTAAAGTGATGCAGCACTATAAATGAAAGGCTATAACTATCATAGGGAACTTGTTGTTCATCGAGTTGTATCCTTATTTCCTTGTTATAGTTGAGTCTTTGTAGTCTCTACTTAAATTCTTGCCTACGCTGCTTATGATTGTCAGTAGGTGTGATGTACCATTGCTTTGGGATCATCTAGAGTTAGGTGATTGTGTCAAAGATTGAGTTAGCTTGAGGAGTCCAATTAGAGGTAGCTGGAGGTGAAAGCAGCATAGTTACTGCTTGGTTTCCTTATAATATAGTTATTGCTAGGAAACAAAAGATTAAGAGGTTAATCCTTGGAATTTGTATTCAAGATATTTCTTGAACATAGTGGAGCTTGAAATCCTGATGGTAGGTTATGATTTTTATTTCTTGAGCAAGAAGTTTTCACGTAAAAACCTCGTATCTTTATTTTTGTACTCCTGCACTACTTACTGCATTTTTCTCTTAGTTTTTTTTACATTTGTGATTCTGGGAATAGTTCCCTAAGTCGAGGAGCAACCCACCCCAAACCCTTCATAAACTAAACTAAAATCGTTTCTTATAAATTCAATCCTTACACATAACAGCAGATGGTTGTGTGATATTTAGGTGGTTGCATATGGCCATTAATGCCTTGTGTACTAGTTTCTTTGTATACCATATATTCTGAAACACCTTTAAATTTGACTTCTTTATATTTGAGTAAACAAACTTGTTTACAGGGAAATCAGTACAGTTAAGTTTGTTATAAGGTCAAGGATATATGTCTTGATTAAACTCATTTTCTTAGTGTATTAGCAGTTAAATACTTTCTAAATGAACTCGGTAAAAACAGTAGTGGAAAGAAAACAATTTGAATGAAGGAGCTAAGCTCCATTGTGTGATGTTTGAGCAAAACTCGGAGTTCAAGTGTAATCCGTCTCAGATTCAGAATTAAGTTTTATTTCAGAATGATTGAGAGTTAAACTTACTAAAATATAGGAATTCGAAGTTGGTTTTAATTTCTGAACTAGTTAAGGGGGTAAAATATCAATAATGTTTAAACATAAATTAGATAGAAGTTGTATTTACAAAATCTCTCTATCTATCTCTTCTCATAGAGAGAATGTAAAGAAAAATTACAGCATTAATCTTATGAGTTAGAACTTAATCATTAAAAGATAAAAAGGAAAAAATAGGAAATCAATGCATAATTTTTGAGCTCTTATCGATATTTATTTTCTCAAGCCGATCAGCGTGCAATAGATTTAATCTTATTCTTCAAGTTAAATAAAAAAATTAATGTAATAAGCGCCGAAAACATTTTAGAAATAACTTAAAAGATAGGTCATTTCTATAGTATTACAATGTCTTTATTTACAGGACTATGATATGACATACAAAAAAAATGTCATGAATATGACTATTAATAACTTTAGGAGTTATTATAATAAAAAGAATGTAACTAATAAAAATAAATATCATTAAATCTTAATTAGATAATATTAAATGTGGTTAATTGGCATATTTAATATTTTATGATAAAAAATAGAGAAATAGTAGAAAAATAAAAAATAACTAGAATTTTTAACCAAAGATTATTATAAAGATGGAAAATTAAAAAGACTCATGACATTATACTGTAGATTCTTTTTAGTGTTATCTAAAGCTTACAATGAAGGGTTTGTAATTGGAAACTCAAGAAAAATAAAATAAATCTAGACATTTTTAAGGAAGTAAAATAAATAACCAAAGAGAGGAGAAAAAAGATAATTATGTCCAAAAAAGTTATAAGTTTTACTATTTTGAATCAAAAGCAATTAAAAATTTATGAAGATAAAATATTTCATATAAAATACAAAATAAAAATAAAATATATCAAAAAAATAAAATATTTGTTACTTTTGGTAATAGGTGAAATAACTTGATGACAAGATGCTTTTATAAGGACCTTCTTCCAGTCTGCTTCTCCTTACATGCCTTGAGAATCAGAGTATCAATATATCACACTATGTTAATTAACAAAATAGTCATAAGTTCTCATCAAAAATTAAAGTTTGCTTTTTTTACCTGTCGTACTTATGGGGCTGGTTGGGTTCTTGTCTATTATTGTGGATCTTTCGAATTTATAGGGGCCTTGCTAGGTTATTGTTGATTATTATTGCATATATTACTACTGCATAACTGGCGTCATGATAGCTATGAATGTTTTACTTGTTATGTAGGTATGCCTTATGAACTCCCGTTCTATCATTTCCATACTTAGTATTAGATTATTTTTTCTTTTTTCTCCTAGTTTGGATAGATACTCTATGCATACTACTATTATCATTCTTACCTAATTTGACCCTTCTTGTGTTAGACTGTTAGACTAGCTTCTATAGGTGAATACCTTTTTTCATGTTGCTTATATTATAAATCATCTCATTTCATATTATTTATACTTTACATTTATCTATCGAGCTCAATTGCCTATGATGCCTATTGGGTGCAACGTGTGTTGGTACTCATACTAAACTCTATATTTTTTTATTGATGTATATTCTAGTATGATTTTCACTGTTGGCATGTACCTAGTGCGGAGCTGTCTCGAATTGTAGACTTGGGTGAGATCCTAATGTCCGGAGCTGTTCCTTCTCCCTCCCTTTGCGTGGATTGATCTTTATTTTGTATATTCAGAGACGATTGTGTGTCTACTATATCTACTTAGTACTTATATGGTGTTTAATAGCTCATGTACCGGCTGATACCAGGTCTTCAGGTTTGTATTGCATATTTTGTTCCTTCACTCTTTATATGTACAATTTATAGGCCTTATTCTGGTGTTTATATCTTTATTTGGCCCATCTATTTTATTATTTATTCTTTCATTCTATTAGCCCTTTACTTGCTATTTCGGGTTATGGAGTGCGACTTACCTATTGGTGAATTTTAGTAGATGTCATTATGACCTGAAATTCGCATTGTAACAATACTTTTAACAAGTTATTACATATGCTATATCACCCTCATAGTATAATTCTTTCCACCATGTTGATTAGCTAAAGTTCAAGCTTAGTGTCTAGTACTATACATGAGTAGCATCTATCATACTATATAAAATTATAGCTACTAAAGAAAACTAGGAAACAATATTCCATTGAGAATCTATGATAAACTATTTCATCCTCATCATACGGTCCTTCTAATTACAACCTCAAAGGACATTCACTTTTAATAAATTCATTATTCCTATTCATTCATTATAAATTCTTTCTCTAAGTTAGTTCATAACCTTACAAGTTTTATAGGGTCCTCTCTTTAAAATCAAAAACTATTGCCTAAATTTGTTAATTCCTGACTACTTTATCCTCTCGTTCACATTCTATATTTGATCTTCGATAACACCATGGCTTACCATCATGACATTCTACCCTAGTTTGGGTATTTTCTAAGTGATCTTAATCAGTAACCCTTCCTCCACTTATTGCCATAAAATCTACAAAAGTCTCATTGCATCTTAGTCAACACCTTAAGTAAATAGCCATCCCATAATTACTCAACAAGTTTATGACTCTAGCTACATATTTCAATTAATCACTATCTTCAGTTTTTTGACTGCTACATTTCTGACTTTATATCTTGGCTCTAAAATTATTCTACTATTTATGGATTATAAGACCCCAAATTACCCTATCTCTTGAGAGGTGATATTACCAAAGCCTTAAGACACATATTCTCCCTCTTTAGAGGGTGTTATTCACATTAAAATTTTGATAAGGACTTAGATGCAAATCTTACTATATGAGTGTATCCTTTCAAACAATATACTCAGATTCACTAATGTACTTCTCACAAGCCTTTGTGTAGCCTCTTGAAACTTTAACGACTCTATTTGAGAATTAGATTAATAAGAACAAACTTTACTCTTTCTATCATCTAGAAGGTAAGTCATAGTCCACCAAAATAGACCAAAACACCACTCTGACTAAATTTCTTATGACATATCTTTCTTGCAATATCTAGAGTATAAGAAAATAAGAAGCTTTTCTTAAATGTCCATAGTCCCTTATTTATAGAAGTGGGGACCTCACAATAATAAATGAGTTTCTACAGAAATGACTTCATAGACTCCCTATGAAACTTATAATCTAACTCTAATAGCAAGTTTGTCATGCCCCGACCTATGTGGCTACCCCTGATGCTTTTGCTGGCTCGAATATACTCATAACATGGTGTGAAACATTAGTGTATGAATAAACATGAGCGAGAATATGACTCAAAATTCTAAAGAACTAATATTATAAAGGAAATAATAACGTATTAGAAGGTCTTGAAATTCATTAAAGAATGACATGAAGGTCAAAATTGAAATGCATAACTGACTATCTATCAATGGAATACTAACTATCGGGACAAGGCCCCTAATATACCTTTAATAAACCAACATAAAACTATACACTAAGCCCTTCAGAAGTAAGGTGGGTGCACCAATCATTAAAAGTGAGGAGCCTAACATAGTGTTTGATCACGAGCCTATATGCCTGAGTCTTCTTCAATAAAAATATAGCACCAAATGATGTAAGTACGTGAAATATACTGTATTTAAAGTAAATGAATGAAATATGAGATAAATGTATGACTACTTTATGATAAAATTGTATAAATGAGTCATGAAACAAATCATATGTCAAGATCGTGAGATAGATTTTTGAAAATGATATATGAAATAGATTGTATAACTAAATCGCAAGATAGTTTGAATATCATAAACATAAATAAACTAAATATAAAGTTGTATAATTTTTTTAAAATAGGTGGCCTTGATCCAAAAATCTTCTTTCGTAAATGATAATTAATAAGAATAGTTTTTCATTGAGAAAAAATACTGACATAACCCGAACTAGGGCCTAGTCGTGATGGGTGCTTCAAGCCCAACCGGGACTGGAGACCACCCCAAATACCCCACCATAACTGTCTTACATCCCATATCAGATGAGTTCTATATATATATATATGTGTAAAATCCAAAATAAAATGGAACAATCATAAATCAAATACAGTCAACCTATATCAACCATAACACCAATACCAAGGCTGATACTAATACCAACACCGCCCATACCAACCTATAGTAGTCTCGCAAAGCCTCTATTCAAAAGTAAACAAATATCCGGTCGGGACATGCTCCCAACCATAGCTAAAACCAAAGTCTATGAAATGACCAAAGTGTGCAAATAAATCTATGACATGAAATGGAGCCTTCTGGAGTATGAAAGCTAATCACTTCAATACAACACAAGCTGATTCCAAATCCAATCATTGAGCAGGAGGAGTAGAACGGCCGGTTCCTTCATTGCATGGGGATACAATGCTCGAAGATGGGTTAGTTGGTGAATGCTACCAGGTACTCAGGATAAGAATAAAATAATTCCAACCTTTAAATCCAGGTAAACAACCATATGCATTTAGATCCATACATATATATATATAATCCATGACGGGAAAGGAAATAGGGTTTATCTTGCTTTTATAATCATTAACCTGGGTATGTGAAGCTTAACCATCTTAGAACTACCCAAGGCTATATGGGTCCATTGTTACCTCCTGGACGGGCCTCGATGCGTGTAGCCGTATGAACCGGAGATACCATAGGAGTATAGGAGTCTCATGTACCCCTTGATCTCCATGATACATATATACAAGTGTAACTTAAAGGAATCCCGTTTACCCCATAAGTATATGGTCGCCATGACCAATCCTCATGTCGGCAAGCATGAGTTTTCAGTGTTCATCTATTGGACTTGCACCTTCACGATTAGCTATCATAACCCACCATTATTGCCTAATTAAAACCATTAACACACAACCAAACCACCACTCAATTTATTATTAACCAAGGCTATAAGTAGTGGTATCGTCATACCGACTATAGTTTGCAAGCAATGTCTTTCGCCAACCATTTTAAGGAAAAGGGATTCCAATGTACCCAAAGATTCCATTATTTTTAAGTTTACTTGGGGGATTCCCATGTACCCCAAAATTAGTTCATTATTATGTTTGCTTGGGGGATTCCCTTGTACCCCACAAGGATTTTAATTAAACCAAACTAAGACCTTATCATTTAACCATTTAAAGCCATACAATCCAGTTTAAGTTCCATTACCAAGTTATACTATACAAAGTTTTTAATTAAAGTTCCACAATATAACAAAAGCATTCTCATAGGCATTTTATCAAACATATTGAGGGCATATAGTTTTCAAAACCAAAACCAAGTACCAATTAACCATTCCTATTCAACCACATGTACAAACCACCATTAAAACATGAAAACCATAAGTAAAAGACATGGGAAAACCATAACCAACCATTATAACCAAAACCCCAAACATCTATTTTAAAACCCAAACTGTACTACAATTATGCCATGAAAACTATTCATAAAATATGCCTTTAGTTAGAAATAACAATAAAAGAGGAGTAACATGATTTATATTACAAAGAAGAAAGAGAGAAATCACCCTTTAGAGCCTTAATTGACCACCTTGGAGAAAACCCTAGCCTTCACTTAACCTAAGTGCTTGAGAGTGTTTAGAGAGAGTTTTTGAGTGTTAAGATTAAAATAATAGGGTAAATAAAGTCCTAATAGTGTTTTAAGCCATGGAGTCATAAGAGGTTAAGAGGAAAAATGTCCAGAATACCCCTAACTTAAACTGTATAAAATTTCCATAGGAGGGTATAACCACACCCCCTCCACCATACCCTACCATATGAGTGGTACACACTACTCGTACCTTAGGCAGCCCTTGGACCCCAACACTGTCAAACTTATGACCACCAAGGACAACTCATATCCAACCATACGACATGTACCCTAGAGCCATACCTTAGGTAGAATAGAATCACTAGTCTAAACATAAGGCATCATACCACTAGTACCCTAACATATGACTAGTATGATCTATTTAGACTTCAAGGAGTAATCATAAAACAATCACTAATACTCAAAAAATTACTCCTCTTTGATGTCAACTACATTATACTCATTTTTGCCTCAATTTTTGGGAGATGACAAAATCACCCGCTTTTACTTATTCGTATGCCTCCTCACAAGAAAGAAAATTCCACACACCAAGTTACCACATATACAACAAGGAATTTAAGTGAAAATCTATCCCTTGCAAAGGAACTCTCTATGTTAACAAGTGTCATACTATAGGCTTGCCCCTATTTTCAATCACCACTATAAAGAAAGTAAATGGTTGGAGACCTCGAAGAACTTTTTAAGCTTATAACATAGGTTTGGGTTAGGGTAGGATAACATTTGGGACAACACGGCTATACCCTCCCTTGAATATCTATATCACACTATTTAATTTACTTTTTTGACTATGGGCCACTCCTTTTTGTTTGCTCTTTTTTACATATATGCCTACTTTTTGCTTCCATTGTTCACCCATTTTCTTCTATTTCTACATCTTGCAATTTTCATGTAATTCTTTTATTTGTTGAATCGTTTCTTTTTCTAGTCATTTATTTTCAACGCTTAGGCAGTTAGCCCATACTTATTTCTATCAATCTTTCCACCCCTAACTTAGGCTTTTAGCCTCGAGTTGCATTTTCAAGTTCAAGAAGGGTATGGTTCAAAAGAGGGATAAAAAGAATGGTTCACGGCTTGTAATGTGTTTGCCAAAGAAAGGTTCAAAGGCTCAAAGTGTATAATTAGGGGTTAAAATTATGGAGGTGTCGGATTTTTAGGCTAAGTGGGGTTCCAATGTCACAAAGATGGCCTACGATCATTTCTCCAGTCAAATACAATCAAAATTAGCTTTGAAAGATTAATGAGGCAAGGACTAGATGTCACAAGTTATAAATAAGATATAGACAAATTAACTCACCACACATGGCATATGAACTTTCCAAGGAGGCTCAATTTCTCCTCTTGCTAGAGACAAAAAATGGAGTATCTACCAATTTTCATAAGTCAAAAATTTAGAGTCATAAAAAGAGAAAAAAGAATTGTTATAATGTCGTTCACGTCCATGCCCTTGATTTTCAAAAGTTTTTAGATAGGGGGGTGTATTCTTTGCATTTGCACTATGCACAAGTTGCTAACCAAGGCAACAACCCAAAATTTGGTCTCACATTTTGGCTTCATATGGGTGAACCAACCATATGGCTACTCAGACTTCACCAATGGTATACCTGTAATCCCAAATCCACAATACCACAGGTACTCAGACTTCTCTTTCATCCATAGCTCAATACTTAATCATGACGCTTTTCCCTTAAGATTGTAGTCAAATCAATCCATCATAGGGAAAAACTCTTCCACCATTATTATCAAAAGAACAAGAAAACTACAATTGAAAACAATCAATTCACAAAATTTCCATGCTTCGTGTGCCTAAGTTCAAGTATTGCAAATCATTGAATACACATAAGGGTAGGGTCACACCCCCAACTGTAATACTTGTAGTTCCCTCACTACAAACATAAAAGTATAAGAAGGGTTAAAGTGATCCTTGAAACCGCATTGATAACCAAGGTAGAGGCTGGAAAGACTATCACGATCGTGACATATATGCTGCGATTGCGGTATCGCGATTTTAATCCTCAGGTCATGATTGCGGTACCTGAGGCATTTTACTTCCCTGTTTTACCCTATTTTCTCTGGGGCTGCCATACTTCTCAAACTTGGTTTTCCCCTATTTTTTGGCTTCCAATCCTATCCAAATTACCTATAAAACATCAAAATTATATGACTTCTTAAAAAATAAATCATGTAAGCATGAAAATAATGGGTTGCCTCCCATCAAGCGCTTGTTTTAACGTTGAGGTATGACGCCTCTTTGATCCTTATTTATGTCTCCACTTAGAGGATTTAAACTTTCTACCCCTCTTTTGGTCATTCAATCCCCGAGGCTCTTGAGAAAAAGTAATGGCGCAGTGATGCATGCTTGATCACGCCACTTTGAAGACTTGAATCGTTTGCCTAATTTTGCATCAAACTTCTGTATGGGTTCATTGGGTAATGCTGAGAGCATTGGAAGGCTGCTACTTGGGCATCGGTCTTTAAGATTCTTCGCCTTCAATATTGGGGCTTTAGCATGCCCATTTGGAAGGTTAAACTCTAAAATGTAAGAAAATTTCTCCTTCTCTCCAATATTCATCACGTGCTTAGGTGGATTGACTTTCAATAAATCCACCAAACATAATATTGAAGAATGGATAGAATAGGGCTTTTCCTTTAATTTTGGAGTTGCATTCCGTTGGTCATCTTCATCCCAAAATGGGCTAAAGTCTTCATAAGAAATTTACTTGATTTCTTTTATCGACTCTAGCACCATTTCCTTTATTTTGGTATATTCAGCTATATTGAGCTCAGTTGGTTGGGAAATCACCAAGGATTCTTAATGTCAAGCTTATTTAGAAGCCTGGACATGATCGTAGTATTAGAATGATTGACCTCTATGCCCATGTCTTCCATATTCTTGTTTTCCTCGTTACATACCCCTATGGATTGAAGTATAAGAGTTGCTTCCTCCTCTGCAGTTGTTGTCAACTCCAAGATACGTTGAAGCATTACTTTAATGACACTATTTTCTGTGCTTTATTCTATTCTTTCTTCATCATAAGACCTATCAAATCCACAAGAAGAGCTAGCATTTGGGTTAGAGTAATAAGGGAAGGGGGCTTTTATACATTCACTGCCCCATTATTTCCATTGCTTTGTTCTTTCTTTTCTTCATTACAAGACCTATCCATCAGAAGAAAAACTAGCAATCGGGTTAGTATAACTGGGGCAGGGGGAATTTTGATAATCACTTCCATGTCCATCTATACCACTACATAGAGAACAAACATACTCCCTATAAGATCGAGATGGTGCATACATCTCTCTCCAAAAATAATATCTATAATTTTTCCAAAAGTGGTATCCATTACAATATGGACAAGGATTATCACGATAGGATTTCCAACCACCGAACACACATTCATTCCTAGATTCCATAGTAACAAATAAGCAAAAATAAAAATCTACCTAAGGAAAAAAACAAAAGAAAACAACAAATAAATATTTACAAGTTTGAACCAAATCAAGTAAGCTAAAATTCCTAACTAACTAAACACGCCAAATTGTTCTCCGACAACAACACCGTTTTTGATAATGCTCAACTTACATGTCAATTTAAGTGCAAAGTGGTAGTTGTAAATATATTTACCCAACTACGAGTCGGGGTCAAATCCACTAAGAACAATGTGAGTGACTGTTGAGTAAGTTCAAAATAAAATTTGCTTGCTAAGTTCAAACCTATGGTACAAAATAGTTGGGGGTTTTTAATGTTTGCTAATGTGATAGTGATTCTTGGACTTCTAAGTGACTAATTTGAGACTAGTAATAATTACAGTATAATCAATTAAAATGTATCTTGGGACTATGCATTCCTAGGGGCAAGATATGTATGGGAGCATGATAATTTAATGCAAATTCTAATCATTGAAGATACGGTAGGCTAGGCTTAAGGTCTTTGAGGCTAGTTTTTCTACAAAACCACAAAGATTTGACCCTTTTGAGTACCTAATGAGTGTGTCAATTAAATCCACCCAATACCTCAATTGGGTATCCCTATTTCTAGGATGATACCCATGGTATAGTTAACTTCGCAACCACCCTTATACCTAAGATAGTGATAGATTTAAAAACTACATACATAATTATTTCCCATTACTTTGGTTTCCATATCCCTCTTTTAAGGATGATATGGGTTCCTAAAGTTCATCCAAAACCCTTCTTTTGAAAATGGCTATGGGCTTTCTAAACCTTGGAGTTTTCACCTATCAAATCCATGTGGGTATTTGGGGCTTTCACCCACAAATGCCAACCAATTTAATCAAGCAATAATAGAATCCACATCAACAAACTGAAGCATACAAAAATAAATCAAATCCCATGCATATTTACCCTCTAATCTAGCATAATCCCAAGAGGCAGATCTAGCAAATAATAAACATAATAAACCTAAATAAACCTAAATAAACCAAAACTTCCATCAAAGTTATTCATTAAAAATAAAGATAGGGAAAACTATACTTTAAGCTCCAATGAACCTTCAATGAAAGATGCAAAAATATACACTTGGAAGTCACTCTAATATCTTCTTAGCTGAAATTAGTACAAATCTAAGCTCCAAGATCTAAGAAATTACAAAAACCCTAAAACTATGAATGGGAAATAGGGTTATAAAATCAATGAAGGGGTTTTGAGCCTTTAATGGGATTTGAGTTCGGCTATTCAGAATGATATTTTTGCCCTTGGGCCATTTTCTACCCTCATGTGATCGCAAAAGATTTGTGGCGATCACACTCATTGCGATTGCGATTAGTCCATCATAATCTTAGTTGGTTGACTAGCTTGACTCGGTACGATCGCGGGCATCAGCCCGCAATCATCAAGTTTGCTTCTTTTCTTCTCAGCACTTGTATACCTGCAAAATATGGGAATTGGTGCATTTAACCCTAAATGCGTCTCACTTTACATTCAAATCATAGTAGTGTACATGAATATTGAGTGTAATGGATTAGTAAATTCACCACTCATCAATCGCCTCCATGCCGTATTGCAAACTTTGAAGGATTATCATTTTTATGCCAAGCTCTCTAAGTGTGATTTTTGGTTAAAAGCCATAGATTTTCTTGGTCATGTTATCTTTAGTGAAGGGATCATGGTAGACTTCCAAAAGATTACAGCGGTAAAGAAGTGGCCTAGACCTACAACTCCAACCGATATTCAAAGCTTTTTGGGTCTATCCAGTTACTATAGAAGATTTGTAGAGAGTTTCTCTACTATAGCTACCCCATTGACCAAGTTTACCCAAAAAAGGTCAAGTTCTTGTGGCCCAGTATGTGTGAGGGTATTTTTGAGAAGTTGAAGGATAAATTAACTTCGGCTTTTATTTTAACCTTGCCCAAAGGTAGTGATGGTTTTGTGGTTTATTGTGATGCTTCTTATATTAGTCTTGGTTGTGTGTTGATGTAACATGGTAGGGTGTTGGCCTATGCTTCTAGACAATTGAAAGTTCATGGGAAGAATTACCCTACTCATGACTTAGAGTTGTTAGTCGTGGTATTTGCGTTAAGGATTTTGAGACATTATCTGTATGGGGTTTATGGTGATATCTTTTCTGATCATAAGAGTCTCTAATATGTGTTTACTCAAAAGGAGTTAAATCTCTGACATAGAAGATGGCTTGAGTTATTGAAAGACTATGATATGAGTCTTTATTACCATCCCGATAAGCCAAATGTGGTCGCCGATGCTCGTAGTATATTGTCCATGGAGAGTTTGGCCCATGTAAATGAGGATAAACCAAAATTGGTGAAGGAAATTAACCGTTTATCTAGTCTTAGAGTTTGACTTGCAAACTCCAAAGATGGTGGTGTATTTGTTCTTTCAGTATTTCAGTCGTCTCTTGTTGTTGAGATAAAGGAAAAGCAAGCATTAGAAACTGGCTTGATAAAGATCAAAAGTAATTAAAGTAACAAAAGTTATGGACGTTGTGATTGGTGATGATGGTATCTTGATATACCAATGAACGCTATGTGTTCCCAACAATGATGGATTAAGAAAAAGAGTCCTGGCCGAGGCTCATGGATCCTATTATGCCATTCATTCTGGTTTTACCAACATGTCTTATGGTTTTAGTTAGTCTATTAGTGGGGTAGTATGAAGAGTGATGTGGCTGGTTATGTGGCCAAGTGTATGGTGTGTCAATAAGTGAAAGTTGAGCACATGAGGCTCGGGGGCTTGTACCAAGAGATCCCATTACCCGAATGAAAGTAGAGGCAATTAATATGGATTTCGTTACTGGTTTTCCTAGATCGCGGAATCAATGTGATTCCATTTGGGTCATTCTTGATAGAATGACCAAGTCCACTCACTTTTTGCTTGTGAGGACTAATTTCTCAGTGGAAGATTATGCTAAGTTATATCTTGCAGAGATTATGAAATTGCATAGTGATTTGGTTTCTATTATTTTGGATCGTGGTCTTCCATCATCCTACATTCGGAAGTCATTCCAAAAGGGTTTGGGTGATAAAGTGTGCCTTAGTACCGCTTTTCACCCACAAATGGATGGGTAAGCAAAAAGGACCATCTAAATATTGGAGGATATATTCTGCGCTTGTCTGATTGATTATAGCGGTAGTTGGTACGACCACTTGCCTTTGATTGAGTTTACCTATAATAATAGTTGCCACTCTAGCATCGGCATGGCACCTTTTAAGGCATTGTATGGAAGGAGATATCGATGTCCTATTGGGTGCTACGAAGTTGGCGAGGGTAAATTGTATGGCCCCGATTTAGTCCACCAAGCCTTAGAGAAGGTGAAGGTGATTCATGATAGATTAAAAACTGATAAAAGTAGACAAAAGTCCTATGGGGATATGAGGTGTAAGGACTTATAGTTTAGTTTTGGCGATTGCGTATTCTTGAAAGTATCTCCCATGAAGGGAGTGATGCGATTTGGTAAAAAAGGGAAGCTTAGTCCTTGATATGTTGGCCCCTACTTGATTGTGAAGAGGGTTGGAAATGTCGCCTATGAGCTGGAGTTGCCTTCTAGTATGAACTCTATTCACCCAATTTTCTATGTCTCTATGTTGCGGAAGTGTGTGGATGATCCTTCGTTAGTTGTTCCCTTAAGGGATGTTGGCATCAAGGAATCTTTGTACTATGTGGAGATGGCGAATGAAATAGGTGGCTTCGATGAACATTTTATAGAGAAACCAAAAGTTCGAGAAAGCTATGTGGGAAGTGGAAGAGGACATGAGGTCCAAGTATCCGCATTTGTTCCCTATTCTAGAAATTTGGGATGGAGGTATGTGCTGATCTCCTTGCTTTGATTTTTGTCTTTGATAGACAATGTATTAAAGTCCCCAATATTTTGAGTTGATTTGTATCTTGTTAGATCATAGGTTCAAGTCCCTAATGCTTTAAAACTATATGTGTCCTTATTGTGATGGGTTTAAGTCCCTAGTATCAGGAGTTGAATCATGTGTTTAGTAAATGATGGGTTTGAGTCCCTAATCCTTGGATTGACCAAGTGTCCTGATAAATAATGGGCTTGAGTTCCAAAGATGATGATGTGAATGATTGATTGATAATGAGCATGATGTGTGTTAATCCTTGTTATATGCTTATTCTAACTTGTTCGAAGGTTGTTTTAATATGTGATAATGTGTTGGCTTGTGTTTATTTCTTGACTTACCCCTCATTTAAGGATGAATAATCCAAGTAGGGGAGAATTGACACCTAGATTTTGAACCATTGAAAATTTCCTTCATTTGATATCTCGGGACTTGGTACGACTAAGGGTACCACTCGTACCCTTTGGGTATGAGTTGGTGACCACCTACTGTACCCTAGGCAGTTTGGTGAGGTTCAATCATTGTCCTAGGTATGGGTGAGTCTCCAACCAATTGTACCTTAAGGTATGAGTCGTACCAAGGCCAATCAGATAGAGGTGTCTTGAAGCTTGGAGTAGACTATTTGGGGTATGGTCGATGGATATGAGTTAGGGTTGAGTCGTACCATTTGGATACAACTCAAGGGGTATGGCCGTACCCTTGATAGTGTGTATGTCTTAAGAGAAGCCTAGGGTATGAGTCAGGGTACCATTTGTACCTACCCTAGGGTACGACTACTTAAGTGAGTGGTATAGTGAGTCGTATCTCTGGATGGGTTTAATTTTCATCTTTTAACTAAGGTATTTTTGGTTATTACCCATGTCTAAAACACTAAGACCTCTCACTATATAAGTATTTATAGCCTCCTAAATATCTATTTTGATGGATCAAACACCTGAAATATTCTCTTAAGCTCATCTTTGAAGAATTAAAGGCTAGGGTTTCAAGGGTGATCTTCAAGAGGCAAAGGGAATTCAATATTCTTGGTGATTCATGTATAGTGTTGAATTGGATAAATGGGTTAAGGTCCTTATGTGTGGAATAGTGAATAGACAATGGGTTAGAGTCCTAATGTTGACTAATGGTGGATGTGATAGCTTAAGGTTAAAAGCCCATGCCTAATTAAATCGCTTCTGGTAAAAGTCCCTTGCATAATGTGATCTTAAGAGGTTGAAGTGCCTCACTAAATGAATTGGCTTGGGGTTAGAGTCCCCTTTCTAATGTGTGTGAGTGGTTAGAGTCCCTCAGGTGCATGAAAGTGTGTGAGTGGTTAGAGTCCCTCACTTATATGAATGTGTATGAGTGGTTAGAGTCCTTCACTTACATGGATGTGTGTGAGTGGTTAGAGTCCCTCACTTAAATGGATGTGTATGTGGTTAGAGTCCCTTACTTGATGATATGTAAATACGGTTAAAGTTATATGACTAATGAGAAATGCGTGAATCTATAAGTGGAGAAGGTTGGAGTCCTCCATTGCATATATGATGAGTGAGTGCTTCCAAAGTGTTGATAAGTCTTATCCCCATGGTTAGCATATGATATGTCTATATGTATGAATAAGGTTATGAATGTGATTGTATACGATATATATTGACTTGGAGTTGAATAATGCTATATTATTCTTAACCTTGAGTTGCATGCTAGCATTCCAACCGCTAACTATCTTTGGATGCTATGTTACCATATGACATAGGGGCTGGAGCATCATCTTCTCTTCCTGCATAGTGATTAGGTGATCAAAGTTGTTCGTGCATTGACTTGGGAGTGATGATCTTCCTTTCTTCGGAAGACATCTATCCTTGGTCTCCTATCTTTAGACTTAGTCATTTGACTTGGTTTGGATATTGTTGGGGGCTTGTCCCAACATATACATTTCTAAACTTTGGTTGTATAGAGGTATTGTGGATGACTATGGACTTGGGTATATTGGCTAGTGTGTTGATATTTATGGAATGGTTAGACTTTGTTTAAGTTATAACTTCTAGTATTGTTTCCTCTATCTCATTATATGGTCAGTATTCACTCAGCCCATATTATTGATGTGATGATTATGATAGGGTATTGAGGCGAGCTTCAATTCATATGGGCTTGAGGTGCCCCTACGACATGGCTTAATTTTGGGGTGTGTAGGTGTGGGACCCATATTTCATCAAAATGACATTGGGCATTAATTTGAATAGCACCGTTGATTCTACACTGTCGAATTTTATAGGATAACATAGTTCTTTTATGTTCAAGAGATTCCAAATGAATCTTAAGATTTTGGTAAAAAAACTTGGTAAATTTGTAAGTTGTTGGTGTAGCTTCAACTGGTGCAGGACAAAAATGACCTTCTCATTCATGAGGCCATGGCCATGTTCATGAAGGCCAAGGTTATCGTCCATCACCTTCGCGAGCCAGCCTTCGCATACACGATGAGTCATTTGGCAGACATGCCTGGTTTTTTCCTTCGTGTTCACAATAGACTGGCCAAATTCATGAAATGTAAGCTGGGTGAGGCATTGCATTCGTGATAGGGTCCCCAAAATTGCAATGAAGGGACCTCTGAAAGCATTTAAGGTTCTAGAGACCAATTTCTTTCCATTTTTCTTAAGTCCAAAGTCCATTAAATACCCTAGAGAGCTATGAAAATGTGAAGATCGATCGTTAGGTGTTCGGGGTGAGTTGGAGATATGGGTTGGTCATTCTCTCACCCCATATATCCATAAGTCACCATAAATTTCTTGTTTATATCCAATTTAAAACTAAATCCCTAGTTTACTTTATGGACAGATTTAGGGTTTTTTTGAGCTCAAATCTCACCTATTTTGAGGGTAACAATTCTGAAGCCTAGAGGGACATTCCGACTGTTTCAAAATGGTGAATCTACAAGCGGGCCCCACATGAGATTTATAGCTGAATTTTAGATCGAGAGCATTTATATGCAATATGGGTATTGTGATTATCATGTTAAAAATAGATTATTATTTTTATAGCATGGCATTGCGCGAAGGCTTCTCAGAAGGGAAAAGCCTTAATTTAGCAGACTTTATTGAGCTCTATGTGACATTCAAGTAGGCTAGGCTTACTTCTCTCTTATATTAATCATTATTGTGACATTAGTGTCGTATTAAGCTAATAATGGGTAGGGTTTTATAATTGGTGGTAGCTTAGTGACTTTTAGATTATTTAGCCTCTTAGACAATCATTTTAGGTTTAGTTTGGACTCATATCGTCCTTGGTGTTAGGTTTTTATATCAAGCCTAGTCTCGACGTATTTAATATTTTATCGTGGAACCTTAGAGGCTTAGATTTGTTTTGGGTAGAAACTTGCCTTAGAATGAGTTTTGGGGATTAGTAGTGGGCCTCAAAGATCCTCCTTTAGGTCAAAAATTTAAATCATCCCTTCTTAGACATGGGAAGTATTCTCTAGTCTCCCTAGGAAAATTCTTGACCCTTAGAATGATTTAGAAACCCTTTTGATATTTGTCTAAACTTGTGACTTTGTGCTTACTTTCTACTTTCAGTTCGAGTTCGACCATTATGATTCTTATGTCATACTTAGATATAATGGTGCAATACACTTGTTCTGGTTCAAGTCTGGTATGCATGACCGGTTTATGAAATTATTTTGATGATATTACTCTCTATTTTTGCTTCAAGTCCGGTATTATTGTTTAAAGGGAATCACAAGTATTGTCTCATTATTTTTCACTTTTGTTGCATTCACGAGGCTTATGGAGGCTCAACAAGGTTTTTCCTTATTTGTTTACATCTTCTGCAATTGTAGGGGCTTGTTAGGTTATAGTTAGGTGGTATTTAGTTTGATTTACTCATTGTGACTAATTATCACTTATTCTCAAATTTGCTGTAGTAAAGACTATTATAATTTTATTCCATGACTTCATATTACTTTCTCATATTTTATCATACTTTTATTATGATTAGCTTAGTAGGAAAATGATACCTACTAAGTACCTATTATTTTTGTACTAATGCTACACTTATACATGTTTTTCTAATACAGATCCATATACGAGTCACTGCCACTAACATTCTATCCAACATGCTTTTGGAATTTAGAGATAGAGTGAGCTTTTAGAGCTGGAGCTGATCCTCTTTTCTTCTACTATTCTTGGATAGTCTTTACTTTCAATACTACATGTATATTTTACACTTTTAGTACTCTTATTTTTTGGTTTAGTGGCTCTTTTCCCGATCTTACTAGGTCGTAGGATATTCTTTTGTTCTCTCTCTCACATTGATATTTGTACAATTGTACTTATGTTTCCACTATTTTTTTAAACAATGATCGAGCCTAAATCCCATTTATTGGTAAAAGAAAAATAATCTGTACACCAAAGAAAGGCCCAAAAAACATGGAAGCCCACCATTACAAGCCTAAAAAAAATTTGAAACAAAAAGAAAATAATCAAATGCCAAACAAGAAAAAAGGAAAGTGAAAAATCTAGAAAGGGAAAGCCGCTTCTTCATATTCATCATCAATTTCATTGAGATTTCACTTGTTCCTTGAAGAAGTCGATGAAAATGGTAGAATACTCAAATAATTACTCTCCTACACTGATCCCAATCTTAGCTCATTAAATTAGGAAGATAACTTATTAGCCACTCAATATTCTCACGAATGCTAAGTCAATCCGATGCCATCAAAGACTTCTTTTACTCATAAGTTGTGTATCTAGTATGTGTGGAGTCAACAAGAGGTTTAACCTCCCATTTTCTCAAATTACACAATAAATAATACCAATTTGGACTTTTGACCATGTAGCGACCTTTCACTTTACTATCGATCATTATTGATATAGTCAACTGGCTAGTATGATCCAATGCTAATACCATTATGTAAATATCCAAGAACAAGTTAAATCGACTATCAAATAATAATTTTATGATGATTGTATTGACCATATTACCTGTGTTTTTGACCACTTCTTTTATGCTCTTCTTTCAAGCTGTTGTATCCCAATTTTATGACCCTGATATAATATTGAAATCCTGATTTTGATATTTCTTAATTCTAAGATTAGGCACTTGAGATTTGTAAATTTCTATAATAGTTTTAGCTTCTCTTGGTAATTCCTATGGTGTTGTATATGTTAATAACTAATTACCTATAAAACTGAAGATGTGGTTAGAAGTAAAATCAGCAAGTTGCCTTCCCTGAATGTGCTCTACCTTCACCACTGCTCTATCCATCAACTCTTTAATCTTCCTTACTTCCATTATTATACCCCATGGAACCTCCCATACCATCCAATACCTTTTTCCAAACGAGTGAGTCAACCTCTAAAATCAAAGGTACATATTGATTGTTCAAGAAAAATTCCACTCCTATCCTAAAGGCTTTGGCTTCAGCTACAAGACTAGGGCCATCCTCGAGCCTTCTTATTTCTATAACTACAACGTTCCCTTCCCAATCTCTGATGTAGAATGTAAAAGAACTATACACTGCCTTACCTTTAGTGGAACCATCAATGTTACATGTTTAAACCCCATTTTAGGCCTCATCCATCTCACTATCTGATATTTCATTCTTGGAACATAGTGTTCAAAGAATTGAAATATTAAGGACCAAGTGGATGGTAAATATAGCAGCCAAGGATACTTCACTTTAGCAAACATAATAATATTAGAATTCATCTCAAGTTCCAATCTCTAGTAAGAGTGATTCCCTCTATGAAGACTGATATTCCCAGCTTTCTAAACTTTCCAAAGTAGCACAAACATAACTCGGTATAGTGACTTTAGTTTTGTAGAACAGTTAGCATTCCAACATCTGTAAATAGAATATTTTAACTGTAAATAAACCAATTACCCTTGCAATGCCAGCAAAAGTCTGCCATGATCATACAGCCTAGGAATGTTTGAGGAATAAATGTTCCTATGTTTCTGGAACCCCTTCATCACAACAACATCAAATCACTTCCTCATTGTTACCCATCCTCCTAGTAACCTCGCCAATGGGAATTCATTTTTGTGAAATCTCTAGAAGAAGTAATTGGTTTTGAAAGGCACAACTCTGATCTAAATTTTCCTGTATTCATCCTTCTCATCACCCATTTTCCTAATCATCTCCCAAGCACTATACATAGAGAATTTTCTAGTGCTAGTTTTGATCCAACAAGCATAATCCCAATCATCTAAATCTGTAATTTTAATTTCTTTAAGAATGTGCATACATATCACATCCAAAAATAATTAAGACATTAGTTCCTTATTCAGTCCTCCTCCTTGTCTCAATTTTGGTGCCTCATACACTTCAAAATAAAAATTATGAGACACTGGTAACAAACGATAAAGGCCATCTAGATTGGTCCAATTGTTAAACCATATATTAGATTGCCCACATCTTGGCTCCCACAAGATTTCTTAGTCAATGCTATCGCTTACTTCTAACATGTATTTCCAAGTATTAGAACCTCCTCACCATTATGCCACCTGAGGTTTTTGCTTCTTACATTATTTGTTCCACAAGAAATCATTCCATCTATAATTTTTAGTTCTAAAATCCACCATAACATAGAAAATAGTTCCTTGGAAATATCAATTAGGGTTCTAAACCCTAAACCACCATCCTCGATGGGTAAAAACATGTTATTCCAAGCCACCCAATGCTTATTTCTGCCAACATCCTTAAAATTCCATAATCTAGCCAAAATTTTATATAGATCATCAAAAAAACATACAGAGGGTATGACAGAGGGTAGGTAAATAAGGAAGCTCTATAACACACTTCTTATAAAAACATACTTACCTCCAAATGATAAAAGCTTCCTTTTTCATGCTTGCAACTTATTCTGAATTTTCTTCATCAACTTTGAGAAATGATTCTTTCTCTTCCTAGCATGACCAATTGGGCATCCTAGATAAGCGAATGGGAATTTACCTCTTGTGAATACTATAATGTCCTGAATCTCTTGTACAATGGCTACTGCAGTCTTGGAATACACATAAAAAACTCTTCTATTTGTTGATCTCTTGTCTTGATCGTATTTCATATTCTCCAAGTGTTTGAATATTTGGTTGTAGACTTGACATGACCTGAACCATGTCCTAGTAGTGTTGGGCATCTCAACTCTAACCAGGATTGGAGACCACCCCCATTACCTAAGCGTAACCGCCTACACCCTATGTCGGATGAATTTCAAACATATAACAAGATAAAATAATAAAAATTTAAGAACATTAAATAAAGTCTATAATCTTAATCCAACAACCTCAACCAATTATCAAACCGATGCCAATCCCAATGCCAATACCAATTCTAAGGATGACACTAATATCGACACCGCCCATGCCCATAGTAGTTTAATAAAGCCTCTAACTAGAATCAAATAACATTCGGTCGGGACATGCCCCCGACCATAGCCAAAGCCAAGCTCCAAGAAGTAAAAATAATGAAAAAAGTCTATAGCATGAAATGAAGCCTTCTGAAGTGTGGAAGCTCACTACTTCAATCTGACTCAAAGTTGTCCTTAAATCCAAGTCACTGAGCAAGAGGAATGGTAGTATGGCCGATTCCTACATCACATGGGGATACAATACCCAAAGATGGTTAACGGAGTAAACACTAGCATGTAACTCATAGATAAAGATAAAATAATGCAATCATTCAAAACCAACTCAAATAACCATATGAAATCACATATATACATATATATACCGTGCCGACAAAGGTGACAAGGTTTAGCAAGCATTTAAAACCTTAACCTGGGCTGAGTAACTTGACCATCCTAAAACCACCCACGTGCAATATGGGTTCAGCTCCCCCAGCTTAAAGGATCCCAGTACGTGTTAGCCACACGACCGTAGAAAAGAACCTGAGATGACTATACATCTCCCCAAATATAAAGTGTGACATCATGCACACGATCACCAAGACTGCCCTCATATCGGCAAACATAACTTTCCAGTGTTGGTCCCCCCTAGGACCCCCATCTTCATAGCTTTTCTACTCGGCTATCTTTAAGCCTATATTAAAACCATTTACACATTCCCAATCATTTACCAAGGAGTCTTTTAATTAGGAATTAACTATTGGTATCATCATACCAAAATTAAAGCTTGAAAGCCGATTAGCTTATGCTATATAAACCATGTTACCAAATTAAGTTCCATCCTTTCCAATTGACCAAAACAATTAATAATCAAACCATGGCCACCAAGGCCTTTCCAAAACCATAAGAAAACAACCAAAACTAATTCATTTTCCTTTACCCATTTATGTAATGCAAGGATGTCAAAAGTAGTCAAACCATGTGACAAAATCATTCTCATTGGCATTTTAACAATCAGGTTGAGGGCAATAAGTTTCGAAACCATAGCCAAGTAATTTAGGGAATCCATAATACCTTGAAATCCATTTACCAATAACATGTATTCCACAATGTCAAAATAATACAGAAGCATGATAGAAAACATAATTAAACCATGAGAACATTATTTAACCATGAACATCCAAAACCCCCACCATTACTTCAAACCATTACAATATCATAAAAAATATACATTAAAACGCATGCTCTTTGTAAAATAACAATGAGGGAGGAGTAACATGCCTTAGACACCAAGAAAGATGAAGAGAAACCACTCTTGAAAGCCTTAATTAATTATCTTGATAAAATCCTAACCTTTTACTTGAGAGATATTTTAAGAGTGTTTGATTAGGAATAATTAGTTACTGAAGTCCTAAAAGGTGTTTTATGTCATGGTATTAAAGGGATTTGAAAAGGGGAAATGTCCGAATTCCCCCAACTTAAAACTATAAAAATACCACACGTGGTTATGAGTCAATCCCGTGACTCATGACGTCAACATACGACTCGTATAATTGAGACTTCACCAATACAGTGAGTTGGACACCCATAGACTGTCTACCTTATGATCCTTGATCCCACTCTTTACCAAACCCTACGAATCACATGGCCTACTCATACCCAAGACAAAATCTAAAAGGGTTGACACTGGACAACATACGGCTTCTCAAAATGACTCATAACCTATCCTCATGGCTCTTAGTGAGCTACTTATACTCAGAGCTAAGTCAAGTCACTAAGTTTCTGATATGATGAAGGATCATCCTAAAGACCTGTCACCACACCTAACTATCCATACCACAAAACTGTAACCATAATAAAAACCCAACCACCATCCACTGGATTTCTTATGTCAAGGGTTACCTTACGCGTACCTATACCATACGACTCGTATGCTGAGTCATTACTAGGACAGTGATTTCAAATATCAGGAAATTTCCAAGGGACAAAACCCAGGGTGTCGCAATTCTCTGCCACTTGGATCATTTATCCTTGAATGATAGAATATGGCATTGACTAGCACGATTAAATCGCAGATGCCTCTACTCTGACCTTTAACTAAGTTAGAAGACAAAGATGGTAAGAATAACACATACTTTATGCACGATCATACTGAGTGAAAAAATAAGATGGATACTTGGACTTCATGTCCTCTTCAGCTTCCCTAGTAGTCTCTTAAACCTAGTCATTTCTCAATAGAACATTTATCGAAGCTACGTCTTTGGTACGCAACCGACAAACCTGCTGTTATAAGATTTTAATTGAGACCTCCTCATAAAACTAAGAATCCAAAATACTAATATCCTTGATAGGGTTATCTACGATGGATAACCCACACACTTCCTCAATATAGAAATATGGAATACCAGATGAATAGAGCTCAAACTTGATGTGACCCTCCCTAGGGACGTGTCCTAATGGACATCCCAAGCCCGACCA
>NC_061117.1:81160481-81307342 GCF_002878395.1 Capsicum annuum | reverse complement strand
ATGGGAGTAGAGATTAGCACCGAATGAACCAAAGGATGGGAACTCACCCGCTAGTTCAGGGTGTGATTCTTAGTAGCAATCCTTGTGTTCTAGAACTACGTAGCCAGCGTAGGTTGAGATATCTTAACCCGTCAGATTAGGGTTGATGAGGTGGCTTAACGCATCAGTTTAGGGTACCCACCATTCTCATTGAGTACCCACCAGATAAGGGTCACTTACAGGCTATCCTTACCCGTGGCACCGTATTAACACCCCTCCAGTCGGGGCAGAGATTGGACCCCAGCTTATCCATAATGACATACATGGGGCATGTTTCCCACAGTTTTAGTATCAGTCTCAGTAAAAGAACTCAGAGCGTTCTTCAGATTTTAGTATATACAGAACTGTCAGATACAGTCGTCCATGTTATCTGTTTCAGTATCAGTCTCAGTAAAAGAACTCAGAGCGTTCTTCAAATTTCAGTATTTATCAGACTGTCAGATACAGTCGTCTATGTTATTAGTTTCAGTATCAGTCATTATAGTTATCAATAAACCATGTATTAGCTTACAGGTTATGCTATCACGTATTCACGGTCCCAGTTTCTATATATGTGTGTTTGCACTCCCACGTTCATATTAGTCAGTCAGTGTTGTTCATGCATGAAACCCTTTATGTTCAGCCTACCTTCCTCGTATACTCAGTACTCCAGTTGTACTGATGCATTTCCGCTATAGTGATTTCTTTTCATGTTACACCATAGGTTCCGAGAGACGAGCTCTAGCCTAGCAGTAGCGGTGGCGTTCCAGTCGCAGAGACACAGTGAGTCCTCATTGATTCGAGGACAATATGATTTGATTCATTTATTTATTCTTCAGATCAGTTTTATGGAGTTAGTTGGAGACATGTTCCTTCAACTCTTTATTCAGAGAGTTTAGAGGGTTTCATATTTACTTTTAGATTTACATCTAGATTTAGTTGTTTTGGGTATTTTCGCCTACATGATTGTATTCAGTTGAACCTTATGGCCTTACAGTTCCATGTATTCCGCATTATTATATTATGATTTGCAGTATACAGGTACAGATATCAGT
This sequence comes from Capsicum annuum, assembly GCF_002878395.1. NCBI lineage: Eukaryota > Viridiplantae > Streptophyta > Magnoliopsida > Solanales > Solanaceae > Capsicum > Capsicum annuum. Next base: position 81,306,269 of record NC_061117.1, on the reverse strand, counting down.
CATGGGTTGGCTTGTGGTCCCTCGGGGTCATGAGCACCGTGTAGCATTCCGGTTTAGCAAATCGGGGTGTTACAAGAACATTCTTGAAAGCAAGATGATGATGGAAAGAAATCAACAAGACAAGCCCCAAATTGATCCTTTAGTTGAAACCCTAGCTTCCCTTGTCCAAAAGCTCTTGAGAGAATTATGGAGTGTTTTAGAAGAGTTTCTATATGTTAATTAAAGGAATAACTGGGTAAATAACCTCCCAAAATACCCCCACTTAAGTTTCACAAAAATCCTTTCATAGGGATACTACTGAACCACACGAGTCGTAACCTCTGATACGATTGGTATCCTCCACTCGTATCATGGCCTCAACCCTTGGATCCAACGCTGTCCAATTTATGACTCATCCAACCAAGGTGTATTGATAGCATACGACCCATACACTTCATCCATACCCCTGGCAGATTTATACCGAAGAAAAATTTTGACACTGTCCTCCATACGAGTCATGGGTACGACACACACCTTAGCTTACGGCTCATGGTGAGCACTTATACTCAGATCCAACCTAAGTAACCAAGTCTAAGATTAAGTTAAGGAACCAAATGATCTATAACCACCAATATGACTCGTACCCCTAAGCTGTACCCACTCCAGTAATCAAAATCCATCTCACTAACCAACACTGGTCAGTATACGACTGGACCTTTCCATCCGTGCCCTAAGATATGACTAGTACTTATGAGTCATATTGGGTCCATGGATTAGAATTCCAGGAAACTTTCAAAGGTCCAAAAACCAGGGTGTTTCAGTCTTCTCCACTAGGAACATTCATCCCTGAATGACGAACAAGGTAGGAGTAACCACACACAAGAATCATTTACATTATCAAATATCTTCCCAGTCTTTAACAATGTTTGAAAACAAAGAGGTAAAGATATTAATCTTTCCTTTAACAAACTCTGAAATAAAAGATATGTTGAAGACACATATCTTCTGCACGAATCCCAGGAGAAGAAAACAAATATAGATATTTGGACTTCATGTCCTCTTCCGCTTCCTATGTAGCTTCTTCCATCTTATGGCTCCGCTAAAGAACCTTAATCGAAGCCATATTCTTGGTCTGCAATCGATGAACCTACCTATCCAAGATCTCAACAGAAACTTTTTTATAAGACAAAGAATCCATAATACCTAATCCTTCCAAAGGAATAACCGAAGAAGGATCACCAATGCACTTTCTCAACATAGAAACATAAAAGACTGGATGAACCAAGCTCAAGCTAGAAGGCAACTCCAACTCATAAGAAATATTGCCAACTCTCCGCAAAATCTCATAAGGACCCATATACTGAGAACTGAGCTTCCCCTTCTTGCCAAACTGCACTACTCCTTTTATGAGAGATACCTTAAGCAAAACCCTATCCACAATGTCAAATTCCAAGTCTTTATTCCTAACGTATGCATAGGACTTTTGGCAACTTTGGGCAACGTTAAGCCTATCCTGAATCACCTTTACCTTGTCCATATCCTGGTAAACCAAATCAGGACCAAACATATCCGCCTCACCACACTCAAACCAACAAATAAGAGATTTGCACCTCATACCATATAATGCCTCAAAAGGGACCATACTAATACTAGAATGATAACTATTGTTGTAAGCAAACTCCACCAAAGGTAGATGCTCAACCCAATTGCTACCATAATCAATCACACAGGACCGAAGCATATCCTCCAACGTCTAAATAGTTCTCTATTCTTGCCCATCCATCTGCGGATGGAAAGCAGTACTCAGACTCATATTGGTCCCCAACCCTCTCTAAAAAGACAGCCAGAAGTGAGACGTAAACTATGTGCCACGATTAGAAATAATCAAAATAGGCACCCCATGCAATTTTAAAATCTCTTGAAGATAAAACGTAGCATAATCCTCCACCGAGAAGTCTATCATTCCAGGAAAGTCGAATTGGAGCCGAAGTTGACTTATCCTTCAAATTCTCAAAACTCCCTTCATAAGCATCTGACAAAGAAAACTTAACCTTTTTTGACTTAACTTAGTCAAAGGAGCAACTATCGATGAAAATCTTTCCACAAACAACCTATAATACCCGTCTAAACCTAAGAAGCTTCGAATGTCGGATGGAGTCATAGGTCTAGGCCACCTCTTCACCATAACAACCTTTTGCGGATCCACCATGATCCTTTTACTAGAAATAATATGACCCAAGAATGTTACAGCGTTCAAACAAATCTCAAACTTGGAGAGCTTGGCATATAACTATTATTCCGTTAAGGTCAGCAACAACACACGGAGGTGATTAGCATGATTCACCTCACTCTTCGAATAAACTGAAATGTCATCAATGGACATAATAACGAAGAGATCCAAATACTGAAAAATTTTATTCATCAGATCCATAAACGCCATCGGAGAATTAGTCAACCCAAATGACATGAACCAAACTCAAAGTTCCCATACCGAGTATGAAAAGCCATCTTAAAGATATCCACCTCCCTAATCTTTAGATGATGGTACCCAGAATGAAGATCTATCTTAGAAAAGAAATTCACACCTTGCAACTAGTCAAACGGATCATCAATCCTTGGCAGAGGATACTATTCTTGACCATCACCTTGTTCAACTGCCTATAGTCAATGTACATCCAAAGGGAACCATCCTTCTTGAACACAAACAACACTGGTGCACCCCAAAGAGATACACTAGGAAGAATAAATCCCTTATCTAGAAGATCCTTAAGTTGCTCCTTGAGTTCCCTTAACTCAGCCGGAGCCATCCTATATGGAGGAATAGAAATTGGACTAGTGTCCAGAATTAGATCACCACCAAACTCTATTTCCCTATCCTGAGGAACACTTAGAAGATCATTTGAAAAGACTTCATGAAACTTATTAGCCACTAGAACTGACTGGGAAGAAAGACCTTCCGAGTTTGAATCTTTAACCTGGACCATGTGATAAAGAAAACCTTTGGAGATTATCCTCTGAGCTCTAAGATAAGAAATAACCCCCCCCCCCCCCAGGATCTAAAGAAACACCCTCCCACTCTATAACCAATCCACTAGGGAACCTAAAGATAGCCCTACGGGTCCGATAATCCAAGGATGCATAACAAGAGTGTAACCATTCCAAACCAAGAATGACATCAAAATTCACCATATCCAACTTAAAAAGAACCACCAAGGCCTTCTTGCCACCAACAGATACCACACCCTCTATAGACTCTCTTAGAAATAATCGAGTCACCTACTGGAATAGAAATAGAAAAAAAATCTAAAATAACTTCCAAATCAAAATCAAAAGATACAACCACATAAGGAGTAATATAGTAGAAAGTGAAACCCAAATTAAGCAAATAATATACGTCATGAGAGAAAAGCTATAACATACTAGTAACAATATTAGGTGATACCTCGGATGCCCATCGAGATGTCAAAGCATAAAACCTATTCTAACCAACACTAGAACCAGGAGTAGTAGCAGAAGCAGATGCAACACCGCCACGTAAAGGAGCAAAAGATGAAGCCACTGGAATCTTATTCGCCCCCATAACAGCCTTATTAACCAGACAATCCCTGAGTTGATGGCCTGTTTGGCCACACTTGAAGCATTTGACCCTTCCTTCATCACAATAACCCCAATGAGGATGACCACAAAACTAACAAAGAGGGCATAAAGAAACTGATTAACCTTCGCTTTCTTGAGATTGGGCACCTTGTGCTCTGAAATTGTCACCACTATGATGATGCCTATCACCCGATTGGTAAGGAGCACTAGCAGCAGAGTAGGAACCAGAACTCCCCCACTTTATTTTCTACCATTTGCCACCATCTTGACCACCCTGAGACTGAGCACCTCCGTGATCAGAAAACCTGATCCTCTTACCCTGGGTATCCGTAAACTTCATCTGTTTTCTCTTGTCATTCTCCACCTACTTCATATGAACAGTCAACCTAGAGATGTCCATATCCTTAATCAGCAAGGTAGTCTCGATCTCCAAAATTATATCTCAATTCAAACCAAAAGAGAACTTCCTTAGTCTAGCTCACATGTCAGCCACCAAATCAGGAGCACACCACTGATATGCAAACTCTATCCCTATAATGATGACTCCTTCATATCTTCTCTATTCCTATCCCTCTCTTCATACAACTAATATGCAAACTCTTTGACCTGATAAGTTGTAAATTTTACCCCCTGTACATTTGTAGCCTACATCACCCAAAATATCTTTTCCATTTTATCCAAGAAGACCTGCGGATCCTCCTCCACCTTCACTCAAAAAAAGTGGAAGGACTCATCTTCATAAATTGCCAACCTTTGTGGCCTCATCGGACAAAGCACTGACACACCCCACTCAGCTTGAGCAGCAACCAATTTAGCAATAACATGGATAGACTAAAGGACTTCCACATTAGTCACCTCACCTTGAGGAGGACTAATAGCAATTGTGGAACTCCAAAAATATTAGGGATAGGACCGTAAGATTAAAAATAAACCCCAGAATTAGGATGCACCCCTTCAGCATTACCCCCAGACAGGAAAGAAGAATTTCCTTGTGTTCCAGATCTACGAGGCAAGATCTGAAAGATAAACAAACAAGGATTAGAGAAGATTCCAAGACTGAGACTCCAAGCTTGAAAATAGAATAACAAGAAAGTAAAACATTCCTAAATACCTTGTAGCCTCTCCCTTATGAGTGTGGCGTGCTACACATCCTTAAAAGAGACTCTACTCGATACGGCTTTGTGGACTCCTAATTGACAATTTACCTAGGATCTGATATCAACTTGACACAACCCATCCTGGGTACTTGTCGTAATGGGCATCCCATGTCCAACCAGGACCGGAGAACACCCCCGTTACCCTACCCAATATGCAGGTGACTACCCTGAGTTTGCTAAATTTTGAATATATAAAAAGATAGCGTAAAGCTCAAATAAAGACTCTGGGAATAGATCACAATCATGACTGACCTAACCAAGTCCAACCATCCCATACCAATAATCCAACCATTAAAAACCAAGGGCCATAAGCCAGGCCATAACCAAGGACGTTCCAAAATATAGTATAATTAATCCCAAAATGAAATAAGATAGAACAGTGAGAAATTATGTCCAATGGTGCCAGCCTCCCAGCTTATTCCAATGCCAAGGCTGAGACCAATATTGATCCCTTCCATTCCAACCCATAGAAGTACCACAAAGCCTCTAACCAAAAGAGTAATGAAATCCGATTGTGACATGCCCCCAACCATAGCCAAAAACAATATCCAAAATAAAACCAAAATGTCTAAAAATATCCATAACATAAAATAGAGCCTTTCGAAATGATGGAAGCTTACCACTTTAGTCCAAATGCTGATACCGAGTCAATAACTATGTAGGAGAAGTAAAATGGCCGGTTCCTGCATAGCGTGGGTATACACCCGCCAAAAGATGGGGTTAGCAAGTGACTACTAGCATGATCTCAGGGTAAGGATAAAATAATGCCATTTATAAAACCAACTAAAACCATTCATATGTGCACAACCATAAATATATATGTATATATATATATATACATATATATATATATATATATAAAACCGTGCTAGGAAAAGGGATCGGGTTTAGCATGCCTTTAAAACCTTTACATGGGCTGTGTAGCTATGCCATCCTAAACCACGCACGGGCTATATAGGTTCAGCTCCCCATGCTGGAAGGGCCTGCGTGCATATAGCCACACTACCAGGGAATAAATCCTTGGGATGACAAGTATATCCCCCAAATATAGTGTAATATCATGCACACGGTCACCAAGATGAACATCATATCAGAAAATATGAGTTTCCTATTTTAGTCCCCCTGTGACCTCCACCTTTCACCATTTTGTTACACATCCCACCACTATTGCCAAATTAAAACCAATTTCCAAATAACCAAGCTATTTTCCATTTATTAACCATGGCCATTGATATTGGTATTGGTATCGTTATACCAATCCTTACATGCAAGTATTATCCATATCCAACCATATACAGGTTTAAGGAGACTTTCAAGTGCCCTTTCTATTTACTATATTAAAACCACTTGGGGAATTCCATGTGCCCCACAAGCATAACCATTAGCCATTTACCATTCCAAGACATTTAAACCATGTATAATTGCATTACAACATTTTAAAACATGGAAGAGTTCTTTTAAAAGTATCCAATGCGATGAACCTATCTTTATAAGCATTTTGTCAACCACATTGGGGGCATAATATGGCCAAACCAATTCCAATTACAATTAAACCATTCTCATGCAATCCAATGATCCAAAACCACCATTAATGCATATAAAAGCATAATAAATTCAATGGGAAACCATAACAAACCATTTATTATCAAAACCCCCCAAATCATAGTTTAAAACCAAAATCATACTATTAATGAAATCATGAAAACATTCATAAAAACCATGCCTTTAGTTAGAATTAACAATGAGGGAAGAGAACAAGCCTTAAACTAAGATGATGACAGAAAGAAATCACCATGACAAGCCCCAAATTGATCTTTTAGTCGAAATCCTAGCTTCCCTTGCCCAAAAGCTCTTGAGAGAATTATAGAGTGTTTTAGAAGAGTTTCTATGTGTTAATGAATGGAATAATAGGGTAAATAAACTCTCAAGTAGATTAGAAGTTGTGGGACCCTATTAGGATAAGTGGGGAAATGTCCAGAATACCCCCACATAAGTTGCACCAAAATCCCATCACAGGGATACGACTGACCTACATGAGTCATAACCTTCGATACGATTGGTATCCTTCACTCGTATCCTGGCCTCAACCCTTAGATCCAACACTAGCCAACATATGACTCATACAACCAAGTTGCTTGACAACATACGATTGGTACCCCTGGCAGATTTACACCCAAGAAAGATTTAGACACTATCCACCATACGAGACATGGATACAATTCATACCCTGGCTTATGACTCATAGTGAGCCGCTCATTCTTAGATCCAACCTAAGTACTAAGTCTAAGATTAAGTTAAGGAACCGAATGATCCATAGCCACCAATATACCTCATACCTCTAAGTCGTACCCACTCCAGTAACCAAAATCTATCCGACCAACCAACAGTGGTCATTATATGACTGGACCTTACCATCTATACCCAACATATAACTCGTGCCCATGAATAGTACTGGATCCAGGGATTAGAATCCAGGAAATTTTCTACGGTCTATAAACCAAGGTGTTTCAAAACTAGAATGCAACTCTAACTCATACACAATATTGCCAACCTTTTATAAAACCAAGTAGACCAGCATATCGGGGACTGAGCTTCCCCTTCTTCCTAAACTTCATCACTCCCTTTATGGGAGTACCTTTAAGAACACCCTATTCCCAACCTCAAATTCTAACTTCCTACGCCTCATATATGCATAGGACTTCTAGTAACTCTGGGTGGCTTTAAACCTATTCAAATCACTTTTACTTTCTCCATGGCTTTGTAAACAAAATTTGGGCCAAATATCTCTACCTCACCAACCTCAAACAACCCAATAGAGACCTACACCTCCTGCTATATAATGTCTCAAACGGAGCCATTTCAATGCTAGAGTGGTAGCTATTATTATAGGTAAACTCTATAAGAGGCAAATGTTCAACCAAACTACCATCATAGTCAATCACACAAGCTCTAAGGATCTCTTCAAAGGTATGAATAGTTCTTTTTGCTTGCCCATCTAACTGCGGGTGGAAAGCAGTACTAAGACTCACTTTGGTCCCCAAAACTTTCTAAATCAAATGCCAAAATTGAGATAAAAACTGCATGCCACGATCTGAGATGAAAGAAATAGGTACCCCATGCAACTTCACAATCTCATGGAGGTACAACCTCATAAAATCCTCTGCCAAAAAATTCATCAGCACTGGAAGAAGTCAGCAGACTTTGTCATCCTATCCACGATGACCCAAAATGAATCAAACTGATTTTGAGACCGAGAAAGACCAGTAATGAAATCCATATTGATCACTTCCCACTTCCACACAAGCAACTCAATCTCTTGAAATAGTCCTCCGGGCCGTATGTGCTTAACTTTCTCTTGTTGGCACACCTGTACCTAGCCACAAATCTAGCCACATCTCACTACATATTGTTCCATAAATATATCTCCTTAAGGTTATGATACATTTTTGTTGAACCAAGATGAATAGTATAGTGTGACTCTTGTGCCTCAGCCAAGATCCTCTCTCGTAATCCATCCACATCTAGGACACACAATCTCTATTGGTATCGTAGAGTACCATCACCACAGACCTCAAAGGCCATTACTTTTTGTCCACCTATGTCAACCTTTATGGTCATGAACCGAACCAGGGCCTAGATATAATGGTCATCCTAAGTCCAACTAGGATGAAGGACCGCCCCCTTAACCCAATCCAACCACCTTTCACAGCCTTAGATGAGCTAAATTTTGAGCATATAACAAGATTGCATAAATACCCTCATGAAGACTCTAGGATAGGGTCACAACCATGACCGACCCAGCTGGGTCTACCCATACCAAACCAACCATCTTTGCCATACAAAATCAAAGAGAATATCAAAACATAGTATGCTAATTAAACCAAAATAAAATATGATGGAAAAAGCAACAATATCGTCCAATGATGTCATCCCTAACACCAATGCCAATGCTAAGGCCTATACCAATACTGATCCCACCCATACCAACCCTCAAAAGTACGACAAAGCCTCTATAAAAAAAGAATAGAAATATTCGATTGGGACATGCCCCCAACCATGGCCAAAACTAATATCCAAAACAAAAGTAAAATGTTTAAGAATGTCTATATCATGAAATAGAGCCTTTCAAAAAGATGGAATCTCACCACTTCAATCCAAAAGTTGTCCCTGAGTCAATAACTATGTAGAAGGAGTCAAACGATTGGTTCTTGGATAACGTCGGTATACAACCGCCAGTTAATGGGTTAGCAAATATTGTTAGCATGTATCTCAGGATAAGGATAAAGTAATTCCATTTAAATAACCATGTAAAACCATCAATGATGCATACAACCATACATATATGTAAGGCCTGGGAAAGGGAATCTGTGTTTAGCAAGCATTTAAAACCTTTAACCTTGGTTGTGTAACCTTGCTGTTTAACCACGCCCATGGGCCATATGGGTTCAACTCCCCTGCTAAAAGAATCCCAGTGTGTGTAGCCACACGACTAGGAAATATCTCATGGGATGACTTATATATCCCTCTAATATAAAATAAGACACTCAGACGTGGTCATTAAAGACCCCACATATCAGGAATATGAGTTTCCAGTTTCAGTCCCCCCTGGAACCTCCACCTTCCACGACTTAGTTTCACATCTCATCATTAATGTCCAAATTATAACCATGTTCAAACAATCCATTTACTATTTATTAACCAAGGCCAATTATTAGTGGTATCATCATACCAACCATACTTGCAAGATTTATCCATAGCCAAACCATTTAGGTTAAGGTGACTTTCAAGTGCCCTTTCTGTTTGGCATATTAACCTCTTGGGAGACTACCATGTTATCCACAAGCATAACTAATTAGCCTTTACCATTTGTAAGCCATTTTAATCATTTATATTTTCATATAAAAGCTGAAAACAAGCACGAGTTCCATCTAAAGAAGTCAATGCAATGAACATATCTTTGTAAGCATTTTATCAAACACCTTGGGGGCATAATATAACCAAAACCAATTCCAGAGACCATTAAACCAACCATTACCATGAAATTAAATTTCCCAAAACCATTATTGATGCGTATAAAAGCATAATTAAACCATAGAAAACTATAACAAAGCCATTATAAACAAAAACCCCCATTAATAGTTGAAAACCATAAACCATGCAATATTAAAACCATAAAAACATCCATAAAATCCATGCCTTTTTATAAATAATAAGTAGGGAAGAGAAACATATCTTAAACCAAGAAATATGATAAAAGAAAATCACCAAAGTAATTCCCAAGTTGAAACACTAACTTTCTTTCTCCAAAAGCTCTTAAGAGATTTGTGATATGTTTTGGAATAGTTTTCTAAGTGTTAATGAATAGAATAATAGGGTAAATAACCTTCTAAGTGTATTAGAGTTCATGGTTCATAATTAGGGTAAGTAGGTAAATGTCCAGAATACCCCCATTTAAGTCACCTTAAAAACCAGTCACAGGGATACGACAGACCCGCTTACGAGTTGTACCCTTCCTTACAATTGGTTTCCACCGATTGTACCTAGGCCTTAACCTTTGGATCAGACACTGTCCAATATATGACTCATCCAACTAAGTCGTAACCTCAGCATACGATCTGTACCCATGATTCATATCCCTGATAGAATAATTACTAAGGGGGATCAAACACTGCCCACCATATGAGTCACCAATATGACTCGTACCAATCCTTACGACTCATACCCCTAAGTCATGACCATTCTAGTGATCGAAACCATCCCACTAACTAACACTGGTCAACTTATAACAGGACCATATCACTCGTACCCCAGCTTATGGCTCATACCCTAGAGTCGTATTAGGTCTGAACAACGGATTTTAGGAAAAATTGCTAAGACCAAAACCCAGGATGTAACATTCTCCCCCACTAGGAACATTCATCCCTAAATGATGGCCAAGGTAGGGGTAACCACATACATAGTCATTTGAATTATCAAAAATATTCCCAACCTTCATCAATGTTCGAAAACAAAGAGGCAAGGATATTAATCTTTCCTTTAAAAAACTCAAAAAATAAAGATGTGTTAAAGAACACATACCTTCCGCACGAATATAAGGAGTATAAAACAAGAATGAATACTTGGACTTCATGTCCTCTTCCACTGCCATGTAGCTTTTTATACCTTATGGTTTTGCTACAGAACCTTAATCGAAGCCACATCCTTGGTTCATAACCGACGAACTTGCCTATCAAATATCTCAATTGGTACCTAGTCATAAGATAGAGAATCCATGATGTCCAACCCTTCCAAAGGAACTACCAAAGAAGGATCACCAACACACTTTCTCAACATTTAAACTTGATAGACCAGATGAACAAAATCCAAACTAGATGGCAACTCCAACTCAAAAGTAACATTACCAACTCTCCGCAAAATCACATAAGGACCAATAAACTGAGGACTAAGTTTCCCCTTTTTCCAAACTGCACTACTCCTTTCATTGGAGACACCTTTCAAAACACCTTGTCCCCAACCTCAAACTCCAAATCTCTATGCCTAACATCCGAAAGACTTTTGGAAACTCTGAGTAGCGTTAAGCCTATCTCAAATCACCTTAACCTTCTCCAGAGCTTGATAGACCAAATAGGTACTAAACATATGCACCTTACCAAGCTCAAACCATCAAATAAGAGATCTACACCTTCTACCATACAACACCTTGAAAGGAGCCATACCAATACTTAAATTATAGATATTTCTATAACCAAACTCCACCAAAGGTAGATGCTCAACCCAACTACCACTATAATCAATCACGCATGCCCGAAGCATGTCCTCTAATGTCTAAATTATTCTCTCCACTTGTCCATCCAACTATGGATGGAAATCCACCAGAAATAAGATATAAACAGTGTACCATGATTAGAAATTATTGAAACAGGCACCCTATGTAGCTTCACAATCTCTTGAAGATACAACTTCGCATAAGTTTATGTCGTAAAGGTAGTCCTTACTGTCAAAAAATAAGTAGAGTTGGTCATCCTATCCACGATGGCCCAAATTGAGTAAAATTTATTTTGAGACTGAGAAAGACCGGCAACGAAATCCATATTGATCATCTCCCACTTTCATTTAGGCAACTGTATTTCTTGATGCAACCCACCATGCCTCATGTGCTCAACATTAACCCATTGACACACCGAACACTTGGTCATGAAATCAACTATATCTCTCTTCATACCATTCCACTAATAGATCTCTTTAAGATCATGATACATCTTTATTGATCCAGGATGGACAACATAATGTGACACATGCGCCTCAGCCAAAACACTTTATTTTAACCTATTGACATTCAAAACAAAAACCTTCCTTGGTACCCTAAAGTACCATTACCACTAATATCAAACACCGCTACCTTGTTCCCACCAATATCACTCTTAATTGTCATCAAGATTGGATCCAACACTTTCTTCTCTTTAATCTCTTCACCAAAAGACGGTTGAACCACCTCTTGCACCATCACACTACCATCTTTGGAATCCAAGAGACGAACTCCAAGATTGGCTAAGCGGTGAATATCCTTTACCAATTCCCAATTTTCCTTCCTTCACAAGAGCCAAACTCACTATAGACAACCTTTTAAGAGCATCAACAACTAAGTTATCCTTACGCAGGTAATAGTAAAGACTCATATCATAATTCTTAAGAAGTTCAAGCCATCTTCTTTGCTTGAGATTAAGCTCCCTCTATATGAACACGTACTAAAGACTCGTATGATAAAAAAAGATATCCATGTGGACACCATATAGATAATACCATCATATTTTAAGGAAAACACAACCTCCAACAGCTCCAAATCATAAGTAGGATAATTTCTCTCATTCACCTTTAAATGCTTGAAGCAAAGGCAATCAACTTTCTATGCTGCATCAAAACATAACTGAAGCCTACCCGAGATGTATCACAATAAACCACAAACCCATCATTGACTTTTAGCAAAGTTAAAATTGAAGCCAAAGTCAACCTATCCTACTCTTCTCAAAACTCCCCTTACAAGCATCTGTCCAAGAAAACTAACCTTTTTATGAGTTAACTTAGTCAAAAGAGTAGCTATTAATGAAAAGCTTTCCACAAACCACCTATAATACTTGGCTAATCCCAAGAAGCTCTAAACATTGGATGGAGTCATTGGACTAGGTAGCCTCTTCACCGCAGAAACCTTTTAAGGATTAACCATTATCCCCTTATTATTAATAAAGAAACCCAAGAAAGTCATGATTTTAACAAAAACTCACACTTAGAGAACTTGGAAAACAACCATTGTTCCTTTAAGGTCCGCAATACCACACGGAGGTGACTAGTATGATCCACCTCACTTCTCGAATACTCTAGAATGTCATCAATAAACACAATGACAAAAAGATCCAAATACTGCCTTAACACCCTATTCATCAAATCCATAAATGCCGCCTGAGCATTGGTTAACCCATATGATATCACCAAAAACTCAAAATGCCTAACCAAGTATGAAAAGTTGTCTTAGGGATATCCACCTCTCTTATCTTAAGTTGATGGTACCCAGACCGAAGATCTATCTTAGAAAAGAACTTAGAACCCTATAACTGATCAAATAGATCATCTATCCTTGGGAGAAGATACTTGTTCTTAACTGTTACCTTATTCAACTACCCGTAGTCAATGTACATCCAAAGGGACCATCATTCTTGCCAACAAACAACACTAATGCACCCCACGAAGAAACACTAGGACGAATAAACCCCTTATTTAGAAGATTCTTAATTTTCTCCTTGAGTTCCCCTAACTAAGCCAGAGCCATTCTATATGGAGTAATAGATATTGGATAAGTGTCTCGAAGAAAATCAATACCAGACTTTATTTCCCTATCTGGAAGAACACTAGGAAGATTATCTGAAAAGACCTTTGGATACTAATTAACTATTCGAACTGACTGCAAAGAAGGACCTTCCGAGTTAGAATCTTTAACTTAAACCAAGTTATAAAGATACCCTTTAGAGATTAACCTTCAAGCTCTAAGATAAGAAATAAATATCCCTCTAGGATCTAAAGAACAACCCTCCCATTCTATTTATTGCTCACCAGGGAACCTAAAAATGACAATACGAGTCCGACAGTCTAAAGATACATAAAAAGAATTCAACCTGTCCATACCCAAAATCACATCAAAATCCACCATGACCAACTCAAACAGATCTACCAAGGTTTGACTGTCACCAACAGATACCACCAAACCTTTATAGACCCATTCAACAATGACCAAGTCTCCTACTAGGGTAGAAATAGAAAAAGGATCTAAAATAATTTATGGATCAAAACCAAAAGACACAGCTATATAAGGAGTCATATAAGAAAGAGTAGAGCCCGGATCAAGCAAATAATATACATCATGGCAAACATGTTGTAACTTAGCAGTAACAACATAAGGTGATGCCTCAGATTTCTGTTGGGATGCCAAAACATACAATCTATTTTGACCAATACTAGAACCAGAAGCAGTAACAGAAGCAGATGTCATACCACCAGGTGTAGGAGAAGAGGATGAAACCACCAGAATCTTATTCGCCCCTATAAAAACCTTATTGATCGAACAATCCTTGAGTCGATGGCCTACTTGAAAATACTTAAAGAACTTATCTCTTCCTTACTCACAAAATCCCCAATGAAGATAATCGCAGAACTAATAAAAAGGGTTTTAAGAAATAGATTGACCTCTACTTACTTGAGATTTGGCAACCTGAGCCTGAGAATAATTACCCCCTTGGTGCGCCTGTCGCTTGACAGTAATGGGTAAGGATCTTGGTAGAAGAGAAGGAACAAAAACTCCCCCATTTATTTTTCTACCACTTACCACCATCTCTACCACCCTGAGACTGTGCATCTCCCTGATCAGAAAACCTACCCTATTTTTCCTACCTACCCCAAAATTTTGCCTGCTTTCTCATCTCATCCTCAACCTACTACATATGAACTGCCTTAATTTTGAAACTATAATTTTTGCAAGTTGGACCTACATGGGTTCTGTCTTAATTTTGGATCCAAAGCCAAAAAATACAATATGAGCATTGTTGTTCTCATATTAATAAGTAGATTTCCATTTTGATAGCATGACATCAAGCAGAAGCTTTTTAGAAGGGAAAAATTGATAATTTAGCATATTTAACCAGGATTTCTTTGCTGTTTAGGTAAGCTAAGTTTAACTTTCTCATAGATTATGCTAAATTATAGAACATTTATGATATTGTACTAGATGTGGGTTGAGAATTAGAACTTGAAGTAGCATTTAGGATGAATTAGGTTAGTTGGTTAATTTATATCAAAATTAGGCATAATTAACTTTATTATTCATTCTTTAGGTAGAATTATTATCTTAGGACTAAATGTGGATTAGCCTGCTTAATCTCTCATAGTGTGATTAGATACCTAGGCCTAGTTGAGGGTAGAATTTACTTTAGAATAGATTTTGGGGATTAGAAGTGGGCCTTTTTGGTCCACCTTAGGCAATGTTACTACTAGTCTCTTATAGATTCCATATACCTTGTGCATTACGTTAATGATATATCCTTTATTCAAGAAGGTTTAGATATACAACATTTAATTATAGATTAGTACTTAGGAGATGATACTAGTTTCGGTTTGAGTTTGGCAATTTATGATATTAAGACCGATTTGATTTCAGCATTATTGATGATATGAGTTTCGATTAAAGTATGATAAATAATAATATGAGTTTTGATTCAAGTTTAAAAAATAGAAATATGAGTTCCAGTTTAAGTCCAACACTAACAGAATATTTATAACTATAATGGAATTGGTTCAAGTGTAGTGTTTACTATATGGAAAGGACCCATATCTATGATTTGATATATGCTTGATTAGCATAATTATGATTACTAGTTCTCTTATTCTACACCCTCTAAGTTTATGGGGGCTACATTGGGTTATTTACTTTATTGCACTTACTGGCTTATGGGGGACAGTCATGTAGATATAGATGTGTTGTTCTTTATTATTATTATTATTATTATTATTATTATTATTATTATTATTATAGTTATTTATTTACAGTGTTGGACCATTACTCTAGCTTGTCCCTCTCATATTGACTTAGCTTATTTATCTTGTATTTTATTAATTTATATTATGATTTAGTTTAGTTGGTTAATGATGCCTACTGAGTACCCATGGATTTTGTACTCATACTATACTTCTATTCCTTTTTAGTGTAGATTTGAGTACTAATGTTCACTATTGAAGCTGCAATCTTATGAGCTAGAGTTTGAGAAAGGGTAAACTATCGGAGTTGGAGATGACTTTTTCTTCATCTTCTGTATTTTGCTTAGTATTTACATTTTGAGATTAATGTGTCTTTGACTATGATATTACTCATATTCATTTTGGATTAGATACTGTTGCACTGACATTACTTGGTCGTGGGATGTTATTATTTCTCTTATTTATCTTCTGTATTATTTTTGTTCCATGATTATTGCTTATGAGTGTTGTACATGCATGTTTCTAGCATTTATGCCAATTTTTACCAAATAACCCATTACTTCTAGTTTTGGGATATGGAAGGCTTACCTACTGGTGGGGTAAAATAGGTGCCATAATGAATCATAAATTAGGTCATGACAAGTTTCAACAATGTTAAATCATCACCTACCTTAATCTAAGCTAGCACCACCCTAAGATCCTGAGCCTTGCCTTTCCATGCAATTTTAACTTAGTTAAGATTTAAAAGCAATAATATAAATATATTTTCAATAATGACCTAACATGTAATACCCCGTATGTTTCTAGTTTAGCTCAGCCCTTAGTACTTACTTAAGACACTTAGAACCAAAAAATAAAACTAAGTGTTGGGGACTTAGTCACATTTTTGACCTCTTAACTTTGAGGATTTTTAAGTTGACCTTCAGGCTCTGATATTATAGTTTTTGAGTTGATTCATATTCAGGCGAGTAAGGAGCATGTCTCAGGGAAGTTTCAAAATTTTTGGATGAGGTTTGAGCCGTGTTTGGATTGCAATTTCAAGAGCTCAGCACGATTAACCCACGTTGCTCCAGTAATAGCGGTGAGATGGTTACCGCATCTCACCAAGCCCCTAAATGAAATTTAAATTATGAATTTAAATTTTAGAAGGGTATTTAGGTCATTTGTCCCCACCCTAAGTCATAAAAATAGAATATTAGACATTATTCTAAGCAAACTACACTCACCATTCATCAAATTTCTCTATAAGAAACCCTAATTTAACTTTAAGAAATCCTAAGCTTCATCATACCCTCTTCAAGATAATCAAGAATCCAAGTTTCCGGGTTTAAGAACTTCAAGAAAAGGCTTTCAAGAACATCAATAGGAATCCAAAGTAAAGTTTCTTCATCAAATTAACCTAATAAGGTATGTGGGGCTGTGAACAAGGATACTCATTCATCATTGTGCCAAAAATTTATATTTAACTTAAGATTTCATGATTTGCAAATTAGGGTTTAGACCTAAACTATTTCATTTTGAGTTCATGAGTTTACAAATGGTTTAAGTATTAGAGTGCATGTTTATCTTATCTATTAATGAATTAACTTGAAGATTTATGTCTTGTATTGCACTTTCTTATCGTGAATTGAGATTGCTAAATGATTTCTAGATAATTGTTGAGAATAAAGTTTTATTTTGGAATTCTGAACATTTAAGTACATGGGTTTTAAACCCAAGAATGAGTTTTGATTTTTCAACAAGACAATGATCTTAAGCCTCTTTTATATATTGTTTACCATGATTTAAGAAAGAATTGATTTTTGATCCTAAACTATGATAAGGAATCCACATTATGCATATAGTTTATGATTTAAATCAAAGACAAGCATAACTGGTTTTCCTTACAAATTCTTATGCTATTTTAAGGTGGATTTCCTAAAGTCTAAGTGATAGGTATGGGAGAAGTATTTAGCAACAAGTTGGGTATGATTCCAAAGGTCTCATGCCCCAGAACTATATGGCACTGTAGGTTTAAGTGCCCATAGTGGACTAAGTCAGTGATCACTTAAGATAAGGTTCTATTCAATGGCAAGAGTAGAATAGCTCTCCCCAATGTGGGTAAGACGTTGGACTCCATGAGGGATCACATGGTTTATGTCGGTTAGAAAAAACTCCTAATATAAAGAGTAAAAGAACAACTTTTAGAACTGAGTTTTATGTCTCACAAAGATTATCAATGTTTTACATACTCATGTTTTATTCTTTTGCGGTACTCATTTTATTCGAGCCAAAGTAAGTCATTTACCCTTAGCATTCATCCATTGAAAATTTTGTATGAATTTTGAACTTTTGTTTTACTTATGCATTTATCCTCATATGCTCAATACATTCCAAAAAGTACTAATCCACAGATATATCTATGTGCCACATTGTTTAATAATGTAGGTTCAGGTGCTTAGATCTAATAGCGTGATTGACCGCGAGTATCTCTATATACATCCCAACAGTTGGTGAGTCCTTATAGTTCAAGGACTCAGTTATTCAGATTTTTAGCTTATTATAGTATTTAATCAATTGCTTTTAGTTTAGGTCAAGTCAGCTGGGGGTCTGTCCTAGTGGCTCTCTAGCTAGTAGAAGTAGAGGCTTGTCCGACTGTCAGTTACATTTTAGATTTCAAGTGTTGATTGTCTAGACTTTTAAGTTATATACATTATGTTCAGTTAAGTTCTGTTCAGTTCAGAATGTACTCAGTATTTAAGTGTTATCGCATGCCTAGGTTGTCCTTATTTTGAGTTTTAGAACTCGTAGAAGGCTTACAGGGTTAGCTTGGTGCTAATCATTATTTTGAGCACTATGTGATGTATCGAGATATGTTTTCAAGGTGTTACAAACTTGGTATTAGATCCTAAGGTTTAAAGAGTCCTAGGGAGTCAGACAAGCCACGTTACATAGAGTCTTGATCATAGGTGTGGAGAAAGCCACATTTATGAGCAAGAGGCTACAGAATAATTTAGGAATTCATTCTTTTCTTTTATGAATCTATCATTCTTATTGTTGTCTCTAGCTTCTTTAACTCATGCTCTTACATGATAGAATATGCCTCCTCGCCGAGCTAATGCACGCAGAAATAATAACTAGCCACCCCAGCCTACTGATCCTCTGAATGAGAATGTGTCCTATGCTGAATTTTGGGTTGCCTTTCAGGCATTGCCCTAAGTTATGACTGCCAATGTTTAGGGCAACCATCAGGCAACAGTCCCACTTTAGCAAAATAGTGATTTAGCTATGGCTAAAATTCATGACTTCATGAGAATGAATCCGCATGAATTCTTTGGGTCAAAAATATGTGAGGACCTACAACTCTATATTAATGAGGTGATAAAGATCACCCAAGTTATGAATGTTACTGAGGAGGAGAGTGTAGAATTGGCATCCTATAAGTTGAAAGATATTTCCTGTGATTGGGTTGTTATGTGGAAGAATAGTAGAGGAGAGGATGCAGCTCCTTTGAGTTGGCAGGTATTTCAGGATATATTTTTCGACATGTTATTTCGGTGTGAGATGAGAGAAGCTAAGGTTAAGAAATTCATGAACCTGAGGAAGGGCTCAATGATAGTGAAAGAGTATTGCCTTAAGTTCACTGAGTTGTCTAAGTATTCTCCCGATTTGATAGCTGACCCAAGATCTAGTATGAGTAAGTTTGTTACAGGAGTGACTGGTTCGGTAGTCAAGGAGTGTAGGACTTCCATGCTTATTAGGAACATGGATTTTTCTAGACTAATAATTCATACTCAATAGATTGAGGCAGAGAAGTTGAAGGGGAGAGAAAAGAAATAAGAATGCTAGAACCGGATAGTTTCAGTATGGTAAAGGTCTAGAGGGGGAAATCTTTTGCAGTTTTAGGGTCACTCACATATTCCAGAGCCATATTCAGTCAGTTCCCCCACAGCCAAAACTAAGCAAGAGCAATGGGGTAGGACTTCTATGTCTAGGTGTCAAAATAGTATGGGTGGAAGGCCTATTATTCAACATGTGCTAAGTGTGGTAAAACTCATCCCGGTGAATGTTTGTGGGGACAAAAAGGTTGTTATGGATGTGGTAGGTTTGGTCACAGAATGAAAGAGTGCCCGTATGCTAAGAAAATAAATAGGGTTATTCGTCCCCAGACTTAGGCGCACAACAACTCTACTAGATCGCCTAGTCACTCCTCAGGGCGCATTATCCAGTATCGGTGGCGGTCAGTGCCAGAATCAGTTTTATACTTTACCATCCCATTAGGAGAAGGAGAGTACACTAGATGTTATTACTGGAATACTTCGTGTCTTTCATCTTGATGTTTATGTATTATTGGGTCTAGGGTTAAATCTCTCTTATATGACTCCATTTGTTATAGTAAATTTTAGGATAGGTCCTGTAAAGCTCTCTAAGATCTTCTTAGTTTCCACCCTAGTGGGTAATTTAGTTATTGCCAAACAAGTCTATAGAAGGTATCCTATCACTGTCCTTCAAAAGATTATATTAGTAGACTTAATAGAATTAGACATGGTTGATTTTGACATTATTCTGGGAGTGAATTGGCTCCATTCCTATAATGCATCTATAGATTGTTTCACTCAAGTAGTGAAGTTTTAGTTCCCTGATAAGCTAGTCTTTGAGTGGGAAGGTAATTTAGTGTCTCCTAAGAGTCATTTCATTTCCTATCTTAAAGCCAAGAAGTTGATATCAAAAGGGTGCATTTATCGTTTTGTTCAAGTCAAGGACACTAAGTTTAAGAATCAAAAAGTTCAATCAGTTTGTGTAGTCAATGAGTTTCCTGAAGTTTTTCCTGAAGAACTGCCAGGGGTACCTCCCTATAGAGAAATAGAATTTGATATTGATCTCCTTCCTGATACTCAAACCAAATCTATTCCTCTATATTGGATGGCTCTAGCCGAGCTTAAAGAGCTAAAAGAGAACCATACTGGTATCTTTCATGTCTTTTATCTTGATATTTATGTATTATTGGGTTCATGGTCAAATCTCTCTTATGTGACTTCGTTGGTTGCGGTAAATTTTGGGGTAGGTCCTAAAAAATTCCCTAAGCCCTTCTTAGTTTCCACCCCTGTGGGTGAGTCAGTTGTTGCCAAACAAGTCTATAGAAAGTATCCTATCACTGTCATTTAAAAGATTATATTAGCAGACTTAATAAAATTAGACATGGTCGATTTTGACATTATTTTAGGCGTGGATTGGCTCCATTCCTTTAATGCATCTATGGATTGTCGCACTCGAGTAGTGAAGTTTCAATTCCTTGATAAGCCAATCTTTGAGTAGGAAGGTAATTAGGTGTCTCCCAAGAGTCATTTCATTTCCTCTCGTAAGGCCAGTAAGTTGATTTCAAAAAGGGTGAATTTATCATTTAGTTCGAGTCAAGGACACCAAGTCTGAGAGTCCAATAGTTTAGTCAGTCTGTGTAGTCAATGATAGATCTTAGAACCCGTTACATTTACTTTAAGTTTCTAGTCATCTATTTTGGGCTGACAAACGCCCCAATAGCCTTCATGGACTTGATGAACAGAGTATTAAAATAGTATTTAGACATGTCTTTCAAAGTCTTTATCGATGATATCCTTGTCTGTTCTCATAGTGAGGATGACCATCCAGACCATCTTAGAATTGTGTTGCAAACATTTAGAGATCACCAGTTCTTCACCAAATTTAGCAAGTGTAAATTTTGGCTAAGATCAATAGGTTTTATTTGTTATATTATTTTCGGTGTTGGCGTTAGAGTTGATCCCCAAAAGATTAAAGCCATGAAAAACTGGACTAGCCCATCTCTCCATCAGACATTAGGAGTTCTTGGGTTTAGCTGGCTATTACTGATGGTTTATTGAGGGTTTTTCAATTATTACGTCCCCTATGTCTAGATTGACTAAAAAGAAAGTTACATTTTAGTGGTCAGATTCTAGTGAGAAGTGTTTTCTGGATTTAAAGGCTCGACTCACTTTAGCCCTAGTTTTAGCGCTACCTAATAGTACAGATGGATTTGTTGTCTATTGTAATGCTTTTAGAGTTGGTCTGGGTTGTATTTTGATGCAGAGAGGTAAGGTCATAGCCTATGCCTCTAGACAACTTAAGCCTCACAAAAAGAACTATCCTACCCATAATGTTGAGTTAGCTACTGTTGTGTTTTCCTTGAAAATTCGGAGGCACTATCTCTATGGGGTGCATATTGATGTATTCATGGACCACAAGATCTTATAGTATGTGTTTTCCCAGAGAGAGTTAAGTCTCTGTCAAAGAAGATGGTTAGCATTATTGAAAGATTACGACATAAGTGTTTTGTATCATCCAGGAAAGGCCAACATTATAGCAGACGCCCTTCGTAGACTATCGATAGGCAGTGTTTCTCATGTAGGAAATGATAAGAAAGAATTAGTTCAGGAAGTTCATCGGTTGGATAGTTTAGGTGTGCGGTTGATTGACTCAGCTGAGGGGAATGTTTGGGTTCAGAGTAATTTAGAACCTTCTTTAGTTTTTGAAGTGAAAGAGAAGAAAGATAATGACTCCAGTTTGGTTAAGCTAAAGGAGTCAGTTAGAGATCAGCAGGTAGAGTTTTTCTCCTATAGATAGTGTATTAATATACCAGAGTAGACTATGTGTGCCGAGAATTGATGGTTTGAGGCAGTGAATTATGGAAGAAATGCAAGATGCATGTTACTCCATTCACTCAGGTGCCACTAAGGTACACTACAATTTGCAGGAAATCTATTAGTAGAGTGGTATGAAGAGAGATATTGCAGAATTTGTGGCTAAGTACACTAATTGTCAATAATTTAAGGTGGAGCATCAAAGACCTGGTGGTACCTTGCGGGAGTTTAGTATTCCCACTTGGAAGTGGGAAGAGGTAAACCTGGACTTTGTGACAGGATTACCCTGTTCGTATCAACATGATTTGATTTGAGTTATTGTAGACAGATTGACCAAATCAACCGATTTCTTGCCAATTCACACATCCTACTCAGCCAAATATTATACTAAGCTGTATATTAGAGAGTTAGAATGATTTCAAAGAATTCTTTTGTCCATCATTTTAGATAGGGGTACTCAGTTTACATCCTACTTTTACAAAGCCTTTCAAAAGGGTCTTGGTACCCAAGTTCAACTCAGTTCAACTTTTCACCCTCTGAAAGACGGTCAGGCAGAGAGGACCATTCAGACCCTAGAGGATATGTTAATGGTATGTGTACTTGAATTCAAGGGTAGTTGGGATGATCACTTACTGTTGATTGAGTTCGCCTATAATAACAATTATCACTCTAGTAGTCAGATGGCTCTATTTGAGGCTTTTTATAGGAGGAGATGTAGGTCACCTATCAGTTGGTTTAAAGTGGGAGAGGCCACTTTGATAGGGCCAAATGTGGTGTTTGAAGCCATGAAGAAAGTCTAGTTGATTCAAGAGAGGTTGAAAATAGCCCAGAGTTGGCAGAAATCTTATGAAGATGTGAGGAGAAGAGATATTGAGTTTGAAGTTGATAACTTGGTCTATTTGAAGGTTTCACCCATGAAGGGGGTGAAGAGATTTGGCAAAAAGGGATAACTTAGTCCCCGATATGTTATCCCTTACAGGATATTTAGATATGTAGGGAAGGTAGCGTATGAGCTTGAATTACCTACTGAGTTGTCATCCGTCACCTAGTGTTTCATGTCTCCGTATTAAAGAAGTGTATTAGTGATCCAGCTGTGGAAGTACCATTAGAAAACATAGATATTCAGGATATCCTTTCGCACAAAGAAATTCCAATAAAGATTCTTGACCACCAGATTTGTAGATTAACAAACAAAGAGGTTCCATTGGACAAAGTTCTTTGGCGGAATCAGTCCATTGAGGGCGCCACTTGGGAAACGAAAGAAAATATGCGAACCAAGGACCCTCATATTTTTTCCACAAATATAAACTCTATTTATGGTAACAAGTTTCCTTAGGTTATCTCTTTACCATTCTCAGTTTTAGCTTTATATAGTCACTCTCATGATAATTCATGCATTCACAAATTAGTTTAGTCATGCAGACAAGTTTTCAGTCATGCGAGTTTAATGCATAATCTCAGTCCCTCTATATTCTCAGTTTAGCCAATCTCATTTGAGGATGAATATTCCCAATGGGGAGATATTGTAATACCCTGTACGTTTCTAGTTCAACTCAGCCCTTAGTAATTACTTAAGATACTTAGAACGTAAAAATAAAACTAAGTTTTGGGGACTTAGTCTCATTTTTGGCCTCTTAACTTTGAGAATTTTTAAGTTGAACTTCAGAGCTTTGAGATAATGGTTTTTGAGTTGATTCATGTTCAAGGGTGTAACGAGCATGTCTCGAGGAAATTTTGGAATTTTTGAATAAGGTTTGAGCCATGTTTGGATTGCAATTTAGGAGTTCAAAGAGATTAGCCTGTGTCGCTCCATTAATAGTGGTGAGATGGTTACCGCATCATACCAAGCCCATAAACGGCATTTTAGTTGCGACTTTAAACTCAAAAAGGAATTTAGGTCGTTTTCCCCACCCCAAGTCATAAAAACAGAAGATAAGATGTTATTCTAAGCAAATTACACTCATCATTCATCAAATTTCTCTCCAAGAAACCCTAATTTAACTGCAAGAAATCCAAAGCTTCATCACACCCTATTTAATATAATCAAGAATCCAAGTTTTTGGGTTCAAGAACTTCAAGAAAAAGCCTTCAAGAACATCAATAGGAATACAAAGTCAAGTTTCTTTATCAAATTAACCTAATAAGGTATGTGGGGTTGTGAACAAGGATACACTTTCATCCTTGTGCCCAAAACTTGTTTCTAACTTAAGATTTCTTAATTTACGAATTAGGGTTCATACCCAAACTATTTTGTTTTGATTTTATGAGTTTACAAGTGGTCTAAGTATTGATGTGCATGTCTATCTTATCTATAAATGCGTTGACTTGAAGATTTATGTCATGTATTGCACTTCCTAATCGTGAATTAAGATTGTTAAATGGTTTCAAGATGATTGTTAAGAATGAAGTTTTATTATAGAATTTTGAAATTTTAAGTACATATGCTTTAAATCGAGGAATGATTTTTGAGTTTCCAAGAAGACTATGATCTTAAGCCTCTTTTATAAGTTAGTTACCAAGATTTAAGAAATAATTGAGTTTTGATCCTAAACTAAGAAAAGGAATCCACATTATTCATGTAGTTTATGATTTAAAGCAAAGAGAAGCATAAATGGTTTTCTTTACAAATCCTTGTGCAATTTTAAGGTGGATTTCCTAATGTCTAAGTGATGGTATGGAAGTAGTATTTAGCATCGAATTGGGTATGATTCCAAAAGTCTCATTCCCCAGAACTACGTGCCACCAGAGGTTTAAGAGCCCATAGTGGGTTAAGTTAGTGAATACTTATGATAAGGTTCTATTTCAATGGCAAGTGTAGAACACCTCTCCCCAACGTGGGTAAGATGTTAAACTCTATGACGGCTTATATGGTTTATGTCGGCTACATAAACCCCCAATAGAAAGAGTAAAAGTATTAATTTTAGAACTAAGTGTTATGGGTCACAAAGATTATCTATGTTTTACATACTCAAGTTTTATTATTTCGCGATACACGTTTTATTCGAGCCAAGGTGAGTCATTTACCCTTAGCTTGCGTCCTTTGAAAGTTTTGTATAAACATTGAACTTTTGTTTTACTTATGCATTCACCCCCATATGATCAATGCATTCCAAAAAGTATTGATCCACATATACGTCTATATGCTAAATTGTTTAATAATGTGGGTTCAGCTGCTTAGATCCAGCAGCGTGATTGACCGCGAGCATCTCTATCTACATCCCGATAGTTGGTAAGTCCTCATAGTTTAAGGACCCAATTATTCAGATTTTTAGCTTATTACAATGTTTGATTAGTTGCTTTCAGTTTAGTTCGAGTTAGCTGGGGGTCTGTCCTAGTGGCTCTCTAGCTAGTAGAAGTAGAGGCTTGTCCGACTATCAGTTAAATTTTAGATTTCAAGTGTTTATTGTCTAAATTTTTACATTAAATACTTTCAGACATTATATTTAGTTAAATTTATTTCAGTTCTGAAAGTACTCAGTATTTCAGTGTTATTGCATGCTTAGGTTGTCTTTGTTTTGAGTTGTAGAACTTTTAGAAGGCTTACAAGGTTAGATTGGAGCTACTCATAGTCTCGAGCACCATGTGACATTTCAGAACACATTTTCCAAGCATTACATAACACATTCAAGGATTACATCCTAATCGCTTAACCCTAAAATTTGAGACAACTATTTTCAAAAATCATGTTTGATAATTTGAGAGGGAGGGGTAGCTTCAGAAGACATTAGATATTCCTCTGACAAAATATTTATGTCTTTAAAGATAAAAAAACTAGTCATATCTTGCCGTCTGACCCTAACCAAGTTTTAATTTCCTTATTTTTCTAATAAATTATTTAATTATCAAACAAAATTAATATTTTTTTTGGTATTATAGTTATAACACAGGGCATATCAAAGATATATCTTAAATATTTTGACAGGCTCTTTCGTTAATTTGAGCTATATATATTAATTTAAATTAGCTTAATTTTCATATGAGTTGAATTTGTGATGAAAAATTGGTTGAACTAATAAAGGTTTATCCGCTTGAACTTGAATTGGAAGAAATTTTAAAATGGAAAATTCTACTTGTTTTGTTGCCCCATACTATCAAAGAGAAATTGGGCAACAAAATCAAAATGGGGTTCTTCATAAACTCCTTTACAAATGGCTAAAATTATGTTTCCATTCCATATACATACAAGGATTTGAATTTACTCTCTTGATTCTCTAAATTCAATCAATTCTTTGATCTTGAAATCACCTTAAAAACCTAAAAGTCTCATGCTTCTTTACATAATTTCCCTCAAATTTAGAGGTTAATAGTGATTTTCCCAGCAACTCAGCAACCACCCGCCAACCCAACACATATTTGCCAAATCATTGCTTTTTTCCAATCGGGTTTCTCTAAATTAGGTTAAATATTCCATTTTTATCAATTGGGTTTCTCTCAATTTCATCAAAAAATAACATTTTCTCAATTGGGTTTTGATCAATTTTAACAAAAAATTACCATTTTCTCAATCGAGGTTTGCTAAATTTCATCGAAGATACCATTTTCAACTGGGTTTTGCTCAATTTCCAACTGGGTCTCTCTCAATTTGATTAAAAAATATCATTTTCCTAACTGTATGAAACTCAATTTGTATCTAGGTTTCTCTCAGTTTGAAAACAATTACCATTTTCTCAATGAAGTTTTACTCAATTTGATCATAAAATTCTAGTTTCACAAAAGAGTTTTGCTCAACGTGATTAAAGAATCAATTTTCCACCTGGTTTTTTCTCAATTTTCAACTGTGTGTCTCTCAATATGATTAATAATTCTAATTTCCAACTGGATTTTTCTTAACTTCCAACTGGATTCTCTTAAATTGGATGGAAAATTCCATTTTTCTCAATTGGGTTTTGCTCAATTTCCAATTTAGTATCTCTCAATTTGATAAAACAATACCATTTTCTTAATTGGATTTATCCCAATTTGATCAAATATACCACTTTTCCAACTGGGTTTGTTTTTCTCAGTTTCAACTAGGTGTCTCTAAATTTGATTGAAAATTTCATTTTCCCAAGATGTTAGGCTCCACCTAAATTTTTGTCCACATTAGTTCAACAATATGTCGTGGTTCTATTATTGAGTATTCTTAATGGTTAAGGTGGGGATGGGGCACAAAGATCAACCCAGGGAGAGACATTGGGTGTTCAAGATATAGGAGTGTAGCCTGCTATTATGAATCTCTAAGTTTAGGTGCTACAAGTGCCAATTATTTCTCAGACAATGGCTCTCCGACCAACTATGACTTCTAAGAAGAAGAAATCTTAGGCCAGTTTATTAAATTGGGTTCTCTAAGATTTTTAGGTGCTTTAAAGAAGGATGCTAATGAACTTCTCATAAGTCATTGGGAGAGGTTCCATAACCTCAGTTTAGTGGAGTTATATCGGGTGGATTATATAATATTTTATGTATATGGGTTGGCGAAGCAGTTATGGGGGGCATAAGTTGAATGCAGACCAATTGGGTACCCTTCCAAGACATGAGCATAGTTCTCTATGGCTTTCTTAGGAAAATATGTACCTTTTATCATTCAACAGTGATTAAGGGACGAGTTTACATTTATTTAGTAGGGTTCTATGACTATATTAGAGTATAAGTTAAGGTTCCATGAGTTATCCAGACATGTTGCTATGTATTCCTACTGAGCATGAGTGGGATCACCTCCTTGTCAGAACATTGAGACTATAACTTTTCTTAGCTACTAAGAATATGGTCTTCTTAGGTTGTTTATTTCTAAAGGTTTTTACCATACATGTACTATAAAAGGTATACATCGCATGGCCCATTAAGGAAGTGATAAGAGGCCTCATTGTTAAGCAATTTTAGTTGTTTCCAGTTCAGAGTTATAGGTTTTTCTTGTTGAGGTCAATAGTATTATAGTCACCTTAGAAGACTCATACATGCATTACTTCAAATTAAAGATAGGGGTTAGACAAGTCACAAGGTCAAAGCTCCAGGCCATCTTCATATGGTTTTCATTCTAGGTCTTTAAACAAGGAGGAAAAGTTAGATCTATAATTTCTTTGAACCAAAATTTTGCCGACAAAGGTTTTTCTAAGTCTAGAGAGATCAACCACTTTTCTAGAGAGCGTCCTCGTGTGGGAATAGTGAGCAGTAAACATAACCAACTAATCCTCTTAGGGTAGTAGTGCCACCGACTAAAGATGGTTCTTAGGGTATTAGTAGTGATCACAAAGTGCTTATCTCGGTAGGGTAGATGGTTGTTCAGGTACTCAATCCAGCGATGGACCTAGACAGATCATGCCTTTCCTGGTAGGATAAAGGTAGAGTTATTAAATATTGTGATCATAAGTATAATTCCCATATATCATCCTCCAACCGCTGTTTTATTTGATCTAGTTCTACTTAATCATGTGTTGGTCAACTTTGCTTCTTGATTGAGGTTAACTAGTTATTCTTTGCGGTACCTTTGTGTGTAGCTACTTCTATATGGAACTCTATAGTAGTTGATCGGGTGTTCATGTCCTATGTGGTGTCTATTGGGGAGTATGACACTTGGGCGGATCTAGTTATGCAATATATGGTTGATTTCAATGTGATGATGGGCATGGACTAGTTATCCCCTTATCATACAGTATTGGATTACTTTGCTAAGACTGTTACCTTAGCCACTGCCGGTATCCCCCCATTATGTCATAGGATTATGATATTCATGGACTGATAGGGATTTTTTCTTATAGTTAGGCTATGAGGTTAGTGTCAAAGAGGTCTTGGGCCTATTTTCTTGGTCCGTAATACTAGTGCTGACACATTTTCACTTGATTTTTTTCCTATAGTTCATGGGTTTATTAATGTGTTTTCTATCAATTTACCTAATCTCTCACCTTTGCATGATATTAATTGGTCTACTGATGTTGAGCAAGAAACCTAACCCTCTCCTATTTCACTATACCATATGGCTCCTACTGAGTTGGTAAGCTTAAGATGCTGATCTAGGATCTTCTAGTAAAGACTTTATTAGGTCGTGATTTTCTCTACGGGGTGCTCCTATCCTATTTTAAAGAAAAAGAATGCTACTATACGTATATGTATCAATTATCGACAG
The DNA here is from genome assembly GCF_002878395.1 of Capsicum annuum. Lineage (NCBI taxonomy): Eukaryota > Viridiplantae > Streptophyta > Magnoliopsida > Solanales > Solanaceae > Capsicum > Capsicum annuum. The sequence continues at coordinate 81,276,810 of NC_061117.1, read as the reverse complement.
TTGAATAAGGTGACTATAAAGAAAAAATGTTTGATGTCGTGTGTCAATGACCTATTTGATGAAACTAGATTAAGGTGGTGGACATCTCTAAGAAAGCCTTCAGGACTCACTACAATCATTACGAGGTCTTGGTGATATATTTTTGATTGACTAATGCTCTAACACCATTCATGGAATTGATGAACCACGTGTTTAGGAAGTATTTGGACTCTTTTGTGATAGTGTTTATTAATGATATTCTAGTCTGCTCGAGGAGTAGGGATGGTGCTACAGACTTAGAAAGACGATCAAGTTTATGCTAAATTCTCAAAGAGTGAGTTTTGGCTAGAGTCTGTAGTATTCTTGGGGATATGGTGTCTAAGAACGGATATGGTAAACCTGGTGAAGATTAAAATTGTTCATGATTGGGCTAGGAAAACTTCTCCTATTGAGGTTAACAATTTCATTATTATAGCAGGGCATTACAAATGGTTTGTAGAATGGTTTTCTTCCATCTCTGTGCCTTTACTAGATTGACCAGGAAGGATGTCCTATTTAAGTGGTTTGATAAGTGTGAGGTATTACTTTTGAATCTCAAGTCCCTATTGACTTCATCTTGGATTCTAACACTTCCAGTTGAGAGTCATGGGTTTATAATTTATTGTGATACTTTTGGGATTTATTTGAATTGTGTTATAATACAATAAGGAAGAGTTCTAGTGTATGCTTCTAGGCAGATGATGGTGAATGAGTGTAATGATCTGACCCACGAATGGAGTTGGTGGCTGTAGTTTTTATGCTAAAGATATAAGGACATTCCTTGTATGGTTTGCATTGCCAGATATTTATTAATCATTGAAGTCTGTATTACTTTCTTACCTAAAAGGATCTCAAGTCGAGGTAGCACATGTGTCTTAAGTTACTAAATAACTATGACATCCTTATTCTATACCATCAGGGAAAGGCAAACATGGTGGTGAATGCCTTAAGTTGGATAGAGGTGAGTTTGGGGAGTTTGGATTTTCTTACAGCTCCGTAGTTACCTTTGTCTTTGGAAATTTAGTATTAACCAATAATTTTGTTGGACTTTATATTTATGAGCTAGGAGAATTTTTGCTCATGTTAAGGCTCGATCTATGTTGATTGAGCAGATTTGTGAGCGATAGTATGAGGTTAGTAGATTGAGGGGAGTTTGAGATTAGGTATTGAAAGGTGACGCCAGGAAGACCACCTTGGATATATAGGGTGTTTAGAGATTTGAGGTTTGTACTTATGTTTTGAGGGTTGGTGTTTTTATTAGACTGATATTGCAGACGGCCTATTTTTCTAGATATACCATTCATTTGGTGGAAACTAAGATATACACGGATTTAAGACAACATTACTCGTGGTTTGGGATGAAGAGTTATACAATAAGTTTGCGCCTCAGTTCTTGAACTGTTAGTAGTTAAATTTTGAGCACCTGAGTCCCCTTCTCCTCCTAGTTAAATCCCATCCTCTCTCTCTCTCATACAAACCCTAAGGTCTATTTGAACATGAAGGCTGGGCAGGCCATCGACCAACTACCAATGGTGGCTGGTAAATCATCTCTCTCCCAACCTTCTTCTATAATACATTCTTCTTGTACTTTAATTTCTGATGCTAATGAACCACTCACCAAGTCCCAGTAAAGTCGATTCAATATGACAATAGATTACTTGTTCTTGAATGGATGGAATATGAAGTTACATACATTAATAAAATTGAATTTCTACAGTATAAATTTGTAGGCATGTTTGTTGAAGGTGTCCAAATTCAGATGATTTTATGACGAACTTACATTCATAGTTTGGTATTAAAGGCAATTGTAAGATGTGTATATTAAGATACAGACACATTTTTATAAGGTATCCTTTAGTTGAAGTCCTTATCAATATACTATCTAAAGGAGTGTACTACATGAAAAAATGGGGGTAGCTTACCATATGATACCCCTCATGATCAAAGTTTTAGAGTAGATACTGAAACTATTTAAGCTATAACATGTCTTTTTTCCAAATCTATTACCTACTTATTTCGTTAAGTAATTGCTTTTTTCCTTGGCGTCTGCTATATGGAAGCCTCTCCACCTGTATATGGCTACAATTCACAAAACTAGGCCCAAATCTACAATGGTAATGGTTTAAGTAGACCTTGTTGCAGAATTTCCTAAGTTTGTACATATGGTCATAGTAAACGAACCCACTGGGGAAAAATGTACAACCAATGTTAGGATACAATATGATGCATTTCCAAAATATTGTAAGGAGTGTAATTTATAAGGACAATGAGTTAGGGTTCAGGAAACTTAATCCTAATTTAAGAAATTATTACAGAGAAGAAGAGACCAAAGGTATAAGAAAGAAAGTGCAAATGTTCCAGTAGCAAGGAATAACATTTTCCCTACAAGAACTCTTTCTAGTGTTAGGATAGTGGGGATCTAGATGTGTGGGCTATGGTAGAAACAAAAAATTTACAAAGGAAAGAAGAGTAATCAATGAAGGGATTATACTCTAACAAAGGAAAACACGATCACATCTAATAACTTTGAGTCAGTGAAAGAAAAGATAAAAGGAGAAGAGGATAATACTCACATGCAACATTAGAGTGGTACCAAATTTTGTAAGGGGTAACGACACATCAATTACACCAAAAGTTGGACCAAACACATTCCATAGTCCTAAATGGAGAGATAGAGTAGAAAGACAGATGGAAGAAAAAGAAGAACAATAACTTATGCAATAATTACAGAGGGATATTCTTCAAAAAAGTCAAAGTAGTTGAAAGACAAGGTGATATAAAACATTTGGGGATAATGCAAAGAATATTGAGGGGTTTACTAGAACAACTATACATCAGCAACAACTCAGTATACGGCACAATCAGTAATGATTGGAGAAGGATTTGAAATATAATATACAGTTAGACATGCAACTAATTCTAAAAAACAATCGAGATGAGAATCAAATTGTAGATAGAAGGAATGATGGGGGGAGTTCTTACTAAAACTCAAATGAATCAGGCTCTAACAGAGGTAAAGTATCACCAACCATTATAGATGAATATCTCTAGAGCTATAAATTTTATTGAATATGCAACAAAGACACCTAAAATAACATATAGTGATAATCATGGGATGAATCAAAAGTGAAAAGTCTTGAAAGGTAGATGATTGCAATGCCCCGAGTCTGTACCCCGGACGTCATACGGTGCCCATAATTTAGAAGGACCATGAGCTAACCCCTGACTGGTACCTGCTATAATCACTGAATAATGATGATACTATATAATGCGGAAATTAGGTGGAAATTTTCCATAAGGTTGAAAAATGAAATCAAAATACTGAATACTAAAAGTCAATACTAAAATTTGAACATCTGCCTGTAAATATTCTAGTCCAAAAGCCTCTAACTGTCTGAAGGTGGAGTTGATGGGACAAGTCCCCAGCTAACTCCGACTACTGAAAATGCTAAAATAATGACTCTGTCCTCGAACTATGAGGACTCACCACTAAGTCTGGTACTGATAGTTTAGGCTGCTAAGTGCGGTCAGGAGCCCGTGCGTTTGAACCTATGATATAAGATATCATAGCACAAAAGAAAGATATGCGTCAGTACTTTGAATGTACTGGTATGATAGGTGAGATAAGGCTAAATGTATGGGTTCAAATGCATGAACAATAACTGACTGAATGATATGAATATAACTGAATGAGAGTATATGTATTTCTGAAATACTGTAAATACTGATTATGCAATTATATACATAACTACGCATATTGTAACTGAGATCATGTTAACACTGGATACTGAATTCTGATAACTTAATGACTAATATCTGAGTTTACTGATACTAAATTACTATATACTGAGTGACTATTTCTAACAATCCTGATTCTGTAGAACAGAACCGAGTTTTGTACTGAGCTGGGTGACTATATCTCACCGTCCTGATTCTGAAAATGAACTGAGGTTTTATATTGAGTCTGAAACTAAAACTGTAGAAGTGTTCATCTAACCAACATACCTCGAGTATGACTGAGTTGGGGTCCAACCTGTGACCCCAGTTGGAAAGGTGTTAGCACCTTTCCAAGGGATACTAACAATGGCTATGAGTTAACCCTCTCTAATAGAAAGCTCTTTCATCAACCCTCGTGGCAAGAAAACTCATATGAGTTATATAAACCCTAGACTGGAAGTAAAACATCTCAACCTATGCTGGCTAAGTAGTTGTATAACACAGGGATTGCTACTAAGAGTCAAACCCTTTACTGACAGGAATGCCCCATCCCTGGGTTCACTCGATGCTGATTCCTACTCCCAACTGAATAGACACTAAACTAATTTCTAGATTGTACTAGGCTTGACTGAATTGTTACTAATCGTGCTATCTATCTGAACTGGACTAAGTTCACCGAGTTCTATTGACTGATTGAGTTGTTGAATTCTGTTAACTAACTAAATACACTGAGTTCTGTAACTAATTAAATACTATTGATCACAATGTTTCTGAGACTATCCTATAACTACTGTAGCTCTAGGTCAACATCTAGATTTTTAGGTATTGAATATCCCCAGGACTCGATAGCATAAATTATAAAACATAGCACAATCTTGAAGACATGATAGCTAGACACATTACCACCATTCATTCTTTGAGGCATTTTAGCAAACTCTTGCGTGACATAAACTTGTATACATGCTAACATGATATGATTTCATTACTCAACTCACATGAATAATTCATCAAACCCTTGGGGAGCATAACTTATACACATGACAATATTACAACATAATAATATGGTTTTAACATAAAACCATATAACAACACATACACATGCTATTTGTTTCTCAAGAAACTTACAATTAATCATGGATTATAAACCCAACTACATTATAAGCATGAATATAATCATATTCAACATGAATTCTATGAAAGAAGTCAACATGTAATTTAAAAGGGGTTCTTGAAATCCAAGGGTAGAAGGAAACCCTTGGAGGAACACCTAACATACCTTGATGCTTGAATTCATGAAGATTGATGGTTAGTTCTTGAAGTTTAAATTTGAAATCAAAAGCCCTAGGGTTTTTTCTTGAAAGAAATTTGAGAGAAAGTGAGTGTTTTTACCCTAAAAATAATTTAATCTCGTGTTTTGGGGGCTAAAAACGGGTGGATAATGACCCAATTACCCCTCTAGACACAACCTTTTAATAACTGAAAAGCATGCCTAGTGACACGCATAACGACATGATGCATTGATGGCATCAATGCGATGAACAACGCGCCGCGTCAAGTTTGCATTGGTTCACTGGAATTGCACTGAAAGCTGGGGAAAAATTATACATCGATGCGATGGGTAATACGACGCATCGAGATCGCATTGACCCACTATTTTGGTCGCCTGAATATGATTCAAATGAGGTCCGAAAAATCCAAAACTCCCCCGTAGTGACCTATTGACACACCTGATCATGATTCAATCCAAGGATCGATATTTTAAGGTCATAAGGGTCGTAGAATAGGATCACCAACTTATGAAGGTTAAAATAATTCTAAGTATAAAAACTTAGTTGAAATTTCTAAGTTTGGGACCTCTTTTCAAGCTTTAATGGACTGAGTTAAGCTTAGAATTTTGTGAGGTCTTATAATGGTACCTCATGGAAAGAAAACAGATCCAACAAAAATCATGCATGACCTAATCTCACACAACATAAGTGGGGCAAGTATTAAAGAAGGAGATCATGATGAAGAAGATAATCAGGAAAATATGTAATAAGTAATGAAGGAGGTAGGTCTATCACCAAGAATACACACAAAAGGGAGAAAAATAGGAAAAAAATTAATATTAGTAGGCCTACTAGGGTGTTGACTATGAGGGGGTCAAAGATGTATCTGAATGAGTTACAAAGTTCTATTTTGGATTGTAAGGCCTGTGAGAACTCAACATGCTTTTTATTGATATCAAATATTGCATAGATACTATGAATTCTTTTTAATTACATTAATGGAACCATATCAAGAGCCTTGTCACATTTCAAGGATATAAAAGAAGGTTAAGTATGCAGTATGCTAACTATAATTTGAGTGGTAAAATCTGGACTTTTTCTCAAGATGATATTTAAGTGACTATGTTTGTTGATTTAGATTAACAATTGACCACTCAACTTAAATTTTTGGAAGAAAAGAATACTGTTATCACTTATGTGTATGCCAAGTGTGATGCTAGGGAGAGGTTACATTAATGAAATGTCATTTAACCTTTAAGTCATGCTATAAATATGCCTTGGGTGATCGTAGGGGACTTTAATGTTATATTACACAAGGAGGAGAAAATTGGAGGTTTGCCAATATATCCTCAAGAGTATAAAGATTTTGATTTTTGTGTGAATTTTTGTGAAATGTTTGACATCAGGTTCAAAGGAAGCCCATTTAATTGGTTAAATGGGAGAGCTGCTACATATTGCATTTCAAAAAGACTTGACATGGTATTGATGAATTAGAATTGGTTGGGGTTACTTGTAAAAGTAGAAGTAAAACACCTCTGCATGATAGGATCAGATCATGTACCTCTATTACTTCCTTATGGGGACAGGCTACTCATATTGCTAAACCGATAAGCTTTTAAAATTTTTGATTGAGTTTACTACTTTCTATTATGTTTTAAAGGAGAATTAGAGGGACAATTATTCCAATGATATATTTATCAAGTTAAAATAAAAGATGAAAAATACAAAGCTTGTTGTTTAAAAATGGAGCAGAGAAAAGTTTGGAGACTTTTTCTGCCAATTAAAGATAAGAGTGGAAATTGAGAGAATTAAAGAAGACTTATTTGAGGAAAATCCCTCGGACAAATATAGAATGGTTCTAAAACATACACAAACTAAACTAAAGAAGTATCTACATAATGAGGAAGAATACTAAAGGCATAAAGTAGGAATTCAATGACTTTCTGAGGGTGACAATGATACTAAGTTTTTTTATAACGTAGTTAATGATAGTAGGAAAAGATTAAGCATTAATAGTATTACAAAAAAAATAGAGGTTGGGATAAAAATCAAGAAGAAGTGGATACTGAATCTATTTAATTCTATCAAGATCAATTTATTTCTATTATTAAAAATATAGAATTGAATTTACTTAATAATATTTCTTCTTGTATTAATGCTACTAAAAATCAAATGCTGATTTCTTGCCTGCAGGGGTGGAAGTTAAAATGCTGGTCTTTGAGATAAATATAGATAGTCCAAGTGGTCCAGATGGTTTCACAGGTCACTTGTACAAGTTCTTGCTGGAGCATAGTAAAAGAAGATGCGGTACGTATGGTAACTGAGTTTTTTGCAAGTTTAACATTTGCCAAGTAAATCACTCACACAAACTTTGTATTACTACCTAAAAAGAGAACGTGCAAACTTCTCAGATTTAAGACCATCTACTTTGAACCAATTTCCTAAAAAAATAATTTCTAGAGTGATTCATGATAAAATTAAGATGCTACTTCTTAGAACTAATTCATAGAATTAGTTAGGTTTTATGAAGGTAGAAGTATTATAGAATTTTCTTGTAGCACAAGAGATCAATTGTGATAACAAGCCATCGAATGTGATAATCAAGTTAAATATAGAAAAAGCTTATGAAAGTGTATATTAGAGGTTCCTATTGAATGTGCTTGGAAAGATAGTCTTTGATAATATGCAGATGGATATGATTTGAATATTGGTAGTATGTATTTATTAATGCACAAACTTATGATTCCTTTCACTCAGCTAGAGGTTTAAGCGAGAGGATCCTTTATTGCCTACTTTATTCATTGTTACATTTGAGGTACTCTCTAAAACATTATATGAGTTAATTTTTTAACAAGTAATTTAAAGGTTTTGGGATGACTGAATAGAGTGACATTATTAAAAATTGGGCATATACTGATGATACAATCATATTTTACACTACTAAAAGTAAGACTCTACAACTAGTGATAAATTATTTAAGTGAATATGAAAAATAGTCTGGAGAAAAAATTAATAATGATAAGAGTTTATTTTGTTTTTCACAAGATTGTTGGCTTAGTGTACAAGATATAGATAACATGTTTTAGTAAAGGAAATTTTCCACCAATGTATATTGGATGTCCAATTGGACATTCTAGGAAGAGAAAAATTCAGTTCACTGAATTAGTGAAGAAGGTGCAATATAACTTTTGGCATGGAAGGGTTAGTTGTTATAATTTGCGGGAAATATGCTCTGATCAATTATATTTTCTAGATCATTTCCATATACTTACTTTCTGCTATTGTTCCTTCTAAATGTGTTTTTCACGATATGTATACTGTACTTGTAGAACTTTAAGGAGGAACGAAAGGAATAAACATTGGGTAGCCTGGTCTGAGATCTGTTGTTTTAGAAATAAAGATGGATTAGGATTTTGGTCCATTTCTAAAGCTATTTTATCTTAGTTATGGTAGACTTTCACTAGTAGGAATTCATTATTGGTCATTTTATGAGAATTAAGTATTTTAAGATATATAGACCCCAAATAGTTAAATAGAGCGGAGGTTCACAAACTTTGAAGTTCATGCTTGAAGAAAGAGACAACATTGACCAAAAAATAGGGGGAACGTAGTAATGGAAGTTCTAGAACCTGGAATGATAATTTGACTCAGTTAGGTTCATTATACAATGTTTTACCTATGCTAATGTGATGCATGATGGGTTTGTAGATGTAAATCATTTATTGATAGATATATGAAAAACAACTCTGTTTGAACAACTACTGCTTGATAAAATATTTAGCCATATACCTTACAATGTTACTGTGGAAGAAGATTTTAGTGATTGTGATAAAGCTTGGTGGAAACTAACCAATTGTGGGAAATTCACAGTGTCTAGTACTTGGGGATCTAGTGAGCGAAGAAAAAGAAAAGTAAGAAGTTTTCACAAATATTTGGGTAAAGAGGTTTCTATTTAAAATAACTTTTTGCTAAGGAGATTATGATAAATAAGAATACTTATAGTAAAGGTGGTAGTCCTATCACCAAGAACACACAAAAAAGGGAGAAAATCTAGGCAAATAAAATAATGGTAGTAGACCTACTAGGGTGTTGACTGAGGAGGGGGTGAAAGTTGTATCTGAATGAGTTGTAAAGCTCTGTTCTGGATTTAGGCCTGTGAGAACGCAACATGATTTTTATCAAAGTCAAACATTCCATAGAAACCATGAATTCTTTTTAATTGAGTTAATGGAGCTATTCCAAGAGCCTTGTCACATCAAGGAAATAAAAAAATGGATAGGTATGTAGTAGCTGACTATAGTTAGAGTGGTAAAATATATATTTTTGTTCAAGATTATATTCAATTGACTATGCTTGTTGATTTTGATTGACTATTGACAACTCAACTCAAATTTTTGGATGGGTAGAATATTGTTATAACTTCTAAGTATGCCAAGTGTCATGCTGGGAGAGGTTATATTTATATAATGACATTTACTCTTTGAATCATGCTATGAATATGACTTAGGTTATAGGAGGATAAGACTGGAGGTTTGCCAATATATCCTCAAGAGTAAAACTCTTTTGCCTTTTGTGTGAATTTTTGTAAAATATTTGATATTAGATTCAAAGGGAGACCATTTAATTGGTTGAATGGGAGAGATACTACAGATTGTATTTTCAAAAGGCTTTGTAGGGTGTTGATGAACTAGAATTAGTTGGGTTATTGGTGAATTTAGAAGTAGAACACCTTTCCATGATAGGATTAAATCATGCTCCTTTATTACTAACTCGTGGGGGATAGGCTACTCATAGTGCTAGACTGATCAGGGTTTTGAAAATTTGGATTAAGTCTACTACTTTCAATGATGTTGTAAAGGAGAAATTGAGAGAAATTGGTTGAAATGATGTATTTACGAAGTTAAAATAGAAGATGAAAAATACAAAGCTTGTTGTCCAAAAATAGAGCAGAGAAAAGTTTGGAGACTTTTTTAGCCAATTAAAGATAAGGGAGGATATTGTTAGAATTAAATAATATTTATTTAAGGAACATACCTATGAAAATATAGAATAGTGTTGTAACATACACACACAGAATGAAAGAAGTATCTACATTGTGAGAAAGAATACAAGAGGCATAAAGCAGGAATTCAATTATTTTCTGGCAGTGACAGTGATACTATGTTTTTCATAGATTAGTAAATGTGAGTAGGAAAAGATTAAGCATTAATAGGATTATGTAAAAATTATGGTTTGGCTGAAAATCATAAAGAAGTGGATGCTGAAGCTATTTAATTCTATCAAGATCAATTTGCTTCTATAATTCACAAAGTAGAATTGAATTTACTTAATAATATTTCTTTTTGTATTAGTGCCACTGATAATCAGATGCCTATTTCTTGAGCTAAATAATGATAGTTTAAGTGTTACAGATGGTTTCACAAATCACTTTTACCAGACTTGCTGAGTTTCTTGCAAGTTGCACTTTATCCAAATCAATCACTACACTAACTTGATCTTACTACCGAAAAAGAGAATGTGCAAACTTCTCAAATTTAATACCAATTAGTTTGAGCAATTTCCTAAATAATGTAATTTCTAGAGTGATTTATGATAGAATAAAGATGTTATTTCATTGAATTAATTCACAAAATTACATAGGTTTTATGAAGGGTAGAAGTATAATAGAATGTTCTTTAACCACAAGAAATCATTTGTGATTTCAGAAAAGGAGGAAGCCAACAGATCTGATAATCAATTTAGATATGGCAAAAGCTTATGATAGAGTATATTAGAGGATCCTGTTGAATGTTGTTAAAAAGATTATCTTTGATAGTATGCTGATGGATATGATTTAGATATTGGTGTAAAAAATTTTGTAATATGTACTTATTAATGGGTAGAGTCATGGTTTCTTTCACTCAGCTAGAGGTATGAAGAAAGGGGATCCTTTATCGCTTACTTTGTTCATTATTACAGCTGAGGTACTCTAACTATTAAATGAGTTATTTTTAAACATGGAATTTAAAGGTTTTAAGATGCCTAAATGGAGTGAAATTATTGACCATTTCGCATATACTAATGATACCATTATATTTTACACTGCTAAAATTAAGACTCAACAACTGATGATTAATAATTTAAGTGAATATGAAAAATAGTTTGAACAAAAATTCACAATGATAAGAGTGTTTGTTTTTCATAAGACTGTTGGCTTAGCTGTAAAAGATATAGATCACAAGTATTAGTGAAGATAATTTTCCATTAATGTATCTTAGATGTCCAATTGGACATGCCAGGAAAAGGAAAATTCATTTTACTAAATTTGCAAAGAAGGTGCAATATAAACATTAGGAATGGAAGGGTATGTTGTTATAATTTAGGTGTAATATGTGCTAACAAATAACGTGTCCCAGAGTATTCCCATATACTTAATTTCTATTATTGTTCCTTCTAATGTGTTATTCATGATATTTATAGAGTACTTGTGGAACTTTAAGGAGGAACGTAGGAATAAACATTAGGTAACCTAGGTCTGAGGTCGGTTGTCTTAGAAATGAAGGTGGATTAGGATTTAGGTCCCTATTTGATGAAACTAATGCTATTTTTTCTAACTTATGGTGGACTTTAGGACTAGAAAGTTATTATGGTCAATTTTATATGAATTAAGTATTTCAAGAGATGTAGACCCCAAATACTTAGATGGAAGGGAAGTTCACAAACTTGGAAGTTTATTCTTGAAGTAAGAGACTTTGTTGACCAAGAAACATATTAGGACTCTAGAAATGAAAGTGCTAGCATATGGTATGATAATTGGACTCAATTAGGTTCATTGTACCATGTTTTACCTATGCTAATGTAATGCATAATGGGTTTAAATATGTAAAACATTTGTTGATAAATATATGAAATACAACTCTATTGGAACAAATTTCGTATGATGAAATAGATAGCCATATACTTGACAATCTTAACAGTGGAAGAAGATTCTAGTAATTGTAATAAAGCTTAGTGGAAACTGACTAGTTGTGGAAAATTCGTAGTGTCTAGTGAGGGAAGAGAAAGATAAGTAAGAAGTTTTTAGAAATATTTAGGTAAAGAGGTTTTCATTTAAAATAGTTTTTTTTATAGAGATTATGAAAAAGTAGAATACCAATAGGGGAGGAGGAAGGCCTGTCACCCAGAATACACACAAAAGTGATAAAATCTAGGATAAAAAATTAATGGCAGTAGACCTACTAGGGTGTTTACTATGAGAGGCGGTCAAAGCTGTATCTAAATGAGTTGTAAAGCTATGTTCTTGATTTTAAGGCTCGTGAGAACTTAACAAGCTTTTTATAGAAGTCAAATTTTGCATAGACACAATGAATTATGTTTTAATTGCATTGATGTAACCATTTCAAGAGCTTTGTCACATTCAAGGATATATAAGAAGGTTTTGTATACAATATTCTAACTATAATTATATATAATCTAAATTTTTGTTCACGATGATATTCAAGTGACTATTCTTGTTGATTTTTATTAACTATTACCACTCAACTTAAATTTATGGATGGAAGAATATTGTTATCAATTCTGTGTATGAAAAGTGTGATGCTGGGGAATAGTTACATTTATGGAATGATGTTTACTCTCTAAGTCATGCTATAAATATGCCTTGGATTATATGAGTGGAATTTAATGCTATCTTACATAAGGAGGATAATATTGGAGGTTTTCCAATATATCATCAAGAGTATAAATATTTTTCTTTTTTGTCAATTTCTATAAAATATTTGATATCTGGTTCAAGATTGTTTGAATGGTAGATTGGTTAGGGTTAAATGTGAATGTAGAAGTAGAACACCTTTCCATGATAGGATCATATCATGCTCCTCTATTACTAACTTATTAGGGATAGGCTACTCATATTGCTAGATCGATCAGGTATTTTAAATTTTGGATTAAGTCTACTACTTTCAATGATATTGTAAAGGAGAATTAGAGGTACATTGGTTCCGATAATGTATTCAACAAGTTAAAATATAAGATAAAAATACAAAGTTTGTTGTCTAAGAATATGACAGAGATGAGTTTGGAGAATTTTTCAGCCAATTATAATTAACGGAGGATATTGTGAGAATTAAAGAAGAATTATTTTAGGAACATCCCTATGACAAATATAGGATTTTTCTATAACACACACACTGAACTAAAGAAGTATCTACGTAATGAGGAAGAACACTAGAGGCATAAAACAGGAATTCAATGGCTTTTGTGGGTGATAGTGATACTAAGTTTTTTCATAACTTAGTAAATGAGAGTAGGAAAAGATTAAGCATTAATAGGATAGGGAGAAAATAGAGGTTGGGATGAATATCAAGAAGAAGCTATTTGATTCTATCAAGATCAATTTACCTCTTAATTGACAATGTTGAATTGATATTACATAATAATATTTCTTCTTATATTAATGCTACTGATAATCGGATACTGATTTCTATGCCTAGAAGGAAGTTAAAATGGTGGTCTTTGAGCTATGTATAAGTGCAAATGGTCTAGATAGTTTTACAGATCACTTTTACCGGACTTGTTAGAAAATAGTAGTAGAAGATGTGGTACTTATGGTGACTGAGTTTTTTGCAAGTTTCACTTTATCCAAATCAATCACTCAAACTAACTTGGTCTTACTACCTACCTAAAAAGAGAATATGCAAGCTTATCAGATTTAAGACTAATTAGTTTGAGCTATTTTATGAACAAAGTAATTTCTAAAGTGATTCATGATAGAATGAAGATGCATAAAATTAATTCACAAAATTAGTTAGGTTTTATGAAGGGTAGAAATATTATAGAATGTTATTTTTGCACAAGATTTCATTTGTGATATCAGGAAAAGAGGAAGCTATCAAATGTAATAATCAAGTTGGATATGGCAAAAGCTTTTGATATAGTAGATTAGAGGTTCCTATTAAATAAGCTTGAAAAGATGGTCTTTTATAGTATGCTAGTGGATATGATTTAGATATGGGTGGCAAACAATTGGTAGTATGTACTTATAAATGGGTAGAATCATGGTTTCATTCACTCTTATAGAAGTTTGAAGCAAAGGTATTCTTTATTACCTGCTTTGTTCATTATTACAGTTGAGGTACTCTTAACATTAACTGTGTTTTTTTAAACAAGAAATTTAAAGGTTTTAGGATGCCTAAATAGAATGATATTATTAACCATTTGGTATTTACTGATAATACGATCATATTTTACAATTCTAAAAACAAGACTCAACAACTAGTGGTTAATAATTTAAGTGAATATGAAAAATAGTCCGGAGAAAAAATTAACAATGATAAGAGTTCTTTTTGTTTTTCACAAGATTGTTGACTTAATGTACAGGATATAGATAACATGTTTTAGTAAAGGAAATTTTCCGTTAATGTATCTTGGATGTCCAATTGGATATTCTTGTAAGAGGAAAATTCATTTTTCTAAATTAGTGAAGAAGGTGCAATATAAACTTTAGGGGGAAATATGTTCTAATCCATAATGTGTTCCATAACATTCCCATTTACTTACTTTTTGCTATTGTTACTTCTAAATGTGTTATTCATGATATGTATAGAGTACTTGTGGAACTTTAAGGTAGAACAGAGGAATAAACATTAGGTAGCCTGGTCTGAGGTCTGTTGTCTTAGAAATGAAGGTGGATTAGGATTTTGTTACTTATTTGATATATCTAAAGCTATTTTTTCGAAGATATGGTAGACTTTAAGGACTAGAAAGTCCTTATGGGTCAATTTTATGTGAAATAAGTATTTTACTCGTAGCCGTAAAGGCCCGAGAGAACCAATTCAAAAACTTGTACTTCCCATGCATGTAACTATAACAACTAAAGGTTTTGACAAACATGATATTATCTATCCATGAGAATAATTACATATGCAAACATAAACTGATATATACAATACTTGGCCGTTGGGGCCACCACATCTAAAGACAAAACACTACTATAATTTTACATTAGTCTACAAATCCTCTACAAGATACATAGACTTAGTTAGGGTCAGGACAAACCCCCGCCCTACTCTTGACTTACTGTACAATACCAAAATATATGAAAGACTCAGAAATCCCTGAATCAACCTGGAGCTCACCAATAGTCCCTGAAAAGCCTGCACTCCTACTAGTGAGTTTTATGAGCTGAAGTGCCTGTGCCTGCAGCATGAAATACAGATCCCCCGTGAGGGACGTCAGTACGAAAATAGGTACTGAATATGTAAGGCATAATGTAACAACTCACTTGATACAAACGCTCAATAGAAATCAGATACAAGTGTATAAGTAGTACTAGTAGACCACGTTTATAAATACTTGTGGGACAATGTACATACATTCTTTTCTTCGTTTTACTTTCTTACTTCATAATCTTTGTAAGCCATATAATGAAAATGACCAGCTGAGCAGTGGTAAATAGATAAATTAGGATCGGCTCATACTAGGCTTACGCCCATGAGCTGCCACCTACATATAAAGATTGGGATCGGTCCATGCTAGGATTATGCCCCTGAGCTGCCAGCCACAAATAAATGTATCGAGATCGGCCCATGCTAGGCAAATACCCTTGAGCTGCCACTCGTCATTTTACAGATTTGCATTACTTAGTTTATTTAGCCTTTGAGATTGTTACTTTGGTGGTCATCACATTATGGTACCTTGAACAAGTAATACGCTAATAAGAGACATGTAAGTAGACACTTAATGTAACAATAATGAGGTAGGGAGCTGTTGGAACACAAATAAAGTGTTTAGGAGCTGAAATCACGCATGTGTCTTATTTGAACAAACGGAGAACTCCTGAAATTTTCTAGTGAAGATAGACACGCAGATTTAATAATAAGCACGTGTTGAGGTATTTTAATATGTTAGAGAGTGGGAACAAGGTCATTGGATACATGGAGTGTAATATGCTGCCATTATGTATCACTTTGTTATAGGATAACCTCAGAAACTTGCTTGATGGAACAATTGTACGATTTTCTGCCAAAGAGTGTTAAATAGAGTATGCCTTACATACCTGGTTATTTGACTCCGAAACTAACCCGACTTGACTTTCCGCCTTTTAGATTACTTATCTACAATAGAATATATGGTAAACTAGTATTAGTAACCAGTCAACATATTTGAGATACTTAATTTTACCCAAAACAGTAACCGGGCAGCAACTATTAATCTATCAAACAAGGGTGTTATTTTAACCCTTTTTTCCTCCAATTACACCCACATACCATTTAGGTTCTTATAAGGTTCACCAAAACCACCTCGACTTCATTACACATTCCAAACATTATGCAAAATAGATTGGGCAGCAAACATTAGTTCGGTGGTGTATCACCATATCTTTCTTCTATAATTCATTACAAACTCATCACACCTTTATCCAACTTTAACCTGGCAGCCCATAACATATACATACAAAACAATCCACAAAATAGTCCCAAATCCCTTTTATTGTAGCAATCAATTATTGAACTCATAGTCTTTTGAATTCTCAATAACAAGACATCCATAATCCCCTCTTAAATTCATAGATAAGAAAAACAAAATGGAGCAGTCACCTTACCTCAATTCAACAAATTATTCTTTTAATTGAACTCTTCAAGATCTTGAACTTTCGTTCACACTTAAACCAAAGAAGAAGAGAAAAAGTTCCTCAATAACAAGGAAACGTGAACAAAAACTTGTTGTATAATCAGCCATATACTTATGGTCAAACACTTATAACTTGTTTTCCTAATCTTCCACGAGATAATTAAACAAAACCCTAAGTGTTTTTGACTTACCTTGGGCTAAAAAGGTGAGGGTTTCTTCAAGAACCCTAGAAGGAAAAATAGAGCTGCTATTCTTGTTGTTTTAGAGAGAGTAGAGAGATTTGCTGAAATATACTCCTTTTTTGTGACTTAAAAGTGAAGTAAAATGACCAGCAACTTGGCCTTTTAAAGGCCCTATATTGTGCACCTCCTTAGCTGCATTTTGGACCATAAAATTGGTAAAATTGGTCCAAGTAGGTGAGACACCTACTTAAGTGTCAAAGTTGCTGAAACTTCAAAGTAGGTGATGCACCTACTTGCTTAATTTCTTGTTGGGCTCAATTATATTTGGGCCTTGGCAGATTGGTGTGTTGGGCCACTTATCCATTTTCTTTCTCTTTTGTTCAATTTGGCCCAAATGAGTATATTAGCATAGACCCAAATCTGATCCATAGACATGGGTCCATTAATTTGGTCCAAACAACTTAAGTAGGTGACTCACCTACTAGCTTAAATAAGTCAAGCAAGCACCTCAATATTTTTCTCCATTTTCAGCTCCTAATCCCTTTAATCTAACCTTCAACTTATACACACTTGGTTACTTTAAACTTTAGATTCAAATACTAGCTTACGATTCCAAGTTTAAATAGTTATCTTAACGTTAACTTAGTCGCATCACATTAAACTGTACGGGCAGCATCTATAATTTCCTCTATACCATTAATACTTGCATAAAAATTCTCATACGTTATATATATCAAAAAGGCTATACCAAATTCCATATAATTAGAACAAGTACAAGCAAAATACGGGATGTTACAATCGTGTCGCAACATTAAATCAAGCGCTACATGGGAGGCAACCCATGGGAAATGTTGGTGAAGTGTGAGTATCCAACCTAACCACGTCATGCCACTATGTTAAACCAAGAGATATGTGGGAGGCAACCCATGTTTTATACTTATTAAGTTATAGGGTAATATATATGTCAGTGTACAAGAATGAAGATTGCAGGAGTTAACCAGAAATTTTCTAAAATCATGCTAGACAGGAATCTTTATGAGACATAACAAAATATTACTACTCGTGAGAAATAGTTGTAAGGACCTGGAACTCAGAGCACTTCTATTTAATTGGTTTCTGGAGTCATTACCCCATACAAAATGAGTCGTAGACTATGATTATTACTCGTCACCTAGAGTCGTAAGGACTCCCAACCCAGGTAAGGTTCCAAGTCTTTATGGAGGGTGTCTGTCACCCATAATCTATGGTTTCGAGTCGTAATCAAAACTTTTAACTAGCCCGACATGTCAAGGGTCGCTGGTCGACCCATCTTAAAACAAATTTTAAAATAAAAGGGGCACCCAAAATAGACACCGACCTTTCATATCGTGGACTCCCTCCATTTTTGTTGGCTTTAAGAACTCCAAAGAACTTCACATTTGCTCTAAAGCATCAAATCAACCAAGTTTATTCCTCCAAAAAATTGAAAAGTTCATCAAGAATAAGCTTAAAGTTGTTTGATGTCAAGAAATCAAAACCTCAAGCAAACAAGTATTAAATCTTAAAGGCTCAATGTATTAAGTTTAATCCTAAAAATAATACAAAGTTATTGGATTTCTTGATTCAAATGTGTTTACATAGGTAATCAAACCCTATGTCCTTAAAACTATGCTACATAATGTGGTAATGGGAGTGAAAATAAATTTTGTGCTTTAGAATTGTGTTTATGCATGTATGTAGGGATCATTGAATTGTGCTTTATATATGATGTGATGGTATTCAATATCATAACCAACTCAGGCTAAACCCCTATGTCACAGTGGATACAGGACTTCTAACGACTCATAAGGACACCTAACGAGTCGTTACAAGGCTCGTAACCACTAATAACATGGGGGATTAGAAGAGTGTGGGTTCTGGTATCATTACGATTCAACTATGAGAGTTGTAATCAATACCTACGACTCATACTCAGGAGTCGTAATGACTAGGGTAGTTGATTCACTATATGAAAGGTTTCTGGCCAGCTTACAAGTGTTGGTGCTGAGTCGTAGTCTAACCTTACGACTCTTTAGGAGGACTCATCATTTAAATAGTAACTACACACTTGGCCTCTGTCTACGTTATGACTCATTCAAATGAGTCATACCCAGTGGTTACCACTCATACCCCTACTCGTAATGAGTCCAGAACATGTATACTGACACCAAATTTTCTTGTTTTTCTTTCCTCTTCATAGAATACACTAATTGGTCATATGCAAACAAGTAGGTTCAAATGGCTCCAAAAGGTGATTCATCATCAAAGCAAACCCCAAAGAAGAACACCAAGAAAAAACTTGCTCCAAAGTCTGATTACTAGTTGAGAAATGAGGAAACCAATGAGTCAAGCAGTTACCTTAAAGAATATCCAGTTAAGAAGCAGGTTAAGCGTAAAGAGAAGCTACCTCGGGGAAATAAATCAATTGCAACAGAGGTCTCAGCTCCCAAGAATGAACAAAAAATGAAACATCCTAGCACTGCCGCACCGTACTCACCATAATCTTCTAATGACGACAATGATGAAGAAGAAGAAAAAGATGATGGAGTAGGTGAGGATGATGACATGACCTGAACTAGGGACTTGTGGTAATGGGCATCCCAAGTCTAACCAGGATCAGGGACCACCCCCGTTGCCTAACACAACCTCCAAATATGCATACCCTAAGTCAGATGAATTCTGAACGTATAACAAAATAGTGTTTATTACGATCCAAGACTCTGGGATAGGTCTATAATCCTGATCTACCCAAACAAGTCCAACCATACAATACCGGCCAACAATCATAACCTAACCAATATAAAAACCAAGTTCCTATCCATAACATAATATAAAATCATGAAATAATGATAAATTATTCCAACGGTATCAACCCAATTGCCAATGCTAATACTAAGGCTGACACACCTACCGAAACCACCTATTTCAACCCATAGTAGTCACACAAAGCCTCTAACTAAAAGAAAAACAATATTCGATTGGTTCTTTTCCCCAACCATAGACAAAACCAATATCCATAAAATAACCAACATATGTAAAGACATCCATGATATGAAATGGATCCTTCCGGAATATGGAAGCTAACCACTTTAATACAATAGCTGATCTCAAACCCGATCACATACAAGAGGAGTAGAATGGACGATTCCAGCATCGCATGGGGATATAGCTGCTCAAAGATGAGTTAGTGGGTAAACGCTATCAAGAACTCAAGATAAAGATAAAAAAATTCCATCTAGTAAAACCAAGTAAACCAACCATAGGCACACAACCATACATACATATATATGTATACAACCATGTCGGGAAAGGGAACTAGGTTTAGCATGCCTTTAAGATCATTAACCTGGGTATGTGTAGCTTAATCGTCCTGGTACCACCCACGGGCTATATGGGTCCACTGTAACCCCCTAAAAAATCCCCAATGCATGTAGCCACACGAACTGGACATACCATAAGAGTAGGGGATTCCCAAGTACCCTTTGCTCTCCATGATACATATTTGCAGTGTACTTAGAGGACTTCAATGTACCTTAAACTATTATATATGGCCACTATGACCAACCATCATGTAGGCAAACATGAGTTTCTAGTGTCTGTCCATTGGACTCGCACCTTCACGATTAGCTATCACATCCCTCTATTATTGTCTAATTAAATCAATTACCATCAAACCAAACTATTATTTCATTATTATTAACCAGTGCTATGAGTAGTGGTATCGTTATACCGACTATAACTTGCAAGAAATGTCCTTAGACATCCTCTTATGTAAAGGCATTCCTATGTACCCATAGATTACATTATCAAGTTAACATGGTGGAGTCCCGTGTACCTCTGAAGTGTTCCATTGTTAAGTTTGCTTGGGGGAATCCTATGTACCCCACAAGTTGTTCATTAATAGGTTTATTGAGGGATTCTCTTGTACCCCATAAGGAAGTTTAATTAATAGTATCAATGACCACTAAACCCTACCATTTAGATATTCCAATCTATTTAAACTATTTATAACTTATAGGGTTCCATTACCAAGCCATACCATGCAATTTCCATTAAAAGTCCAATAGTATAGTAAAAGTATTATCATCAGCATTTTATCAAACATGCTGGGGGCATAGTGTTTCCAAAACTAATTCCAATTACTAATTAACCATTCCCATGCAACCAATTGTCCAAACCACCATTAAAGCATGTAAAACATAATTAAAATATGGAAAACCATAACCAAGCATTTAAAACCAAAACCCCAATATATATTTGAAAACCCTAAAACCATACAATAATCATGCCATGAAAACATTGTATAAATCATACCTTTACTTGTAACTAACAATGATGGAGAAGTATATGCCTTGGATTATGAAGATGATGGAGAGAAGTCACTTGTACAAGCCCCAAATTGATCCTCTAGATGAAACCCTAGCCTTTCTTTACCTAAGAGCCTTAGAGTAAATTGGAGAGTGTTTAAGTTTTTTTTAGATTAGAATAATAAGGTAGATAATGTCTCAATAGAGTTATAAGTCATGGGTCCTTCAGAAGTTAAGTGGGGAAATGTCCAGATTACCCATAACTTAAGCTGCTTAAAATTCTCGACAGATGGTACGACTCCTCTTACCAGTTATACCCTCCAATACGAGTGATTCCCATCACTCATACCTAAGCTATCTTAAACCCAACACAGTCTTAAGTCCACCATAAGACTTACCTAAACCTAGTCATACCCAAACCCTATGATCAGTACCCCTAAACCGTATCCGTGGTAGAATAGAATCAAAGGATGTTTGAACACTATCTATCATACGAATCAATGGTACCACTTGTTTCCTATCATACGGCTTATGATGAGCCACTCATACTTAGATCTAAGTTAAGTTACTAAGTCATAGATTAAGTGAGAAAACCCAAACCGTACAACCCATCACCAACCATATGACTCATACCCCTCAAGTTATACCAATTCCAAAAACTAATCCAACCCACCAACCCACCAACCAACACTAGTTAGCATAAGACTAGGCCATGACAACCATACCCCACAATACAACTTGTACCCACAAGTCATATGATGTCTAAACACTAAAAACCTAGGAAATTTTCTAAGGTCAAAACCTAGGGTATTTCAGTCTCCCCCACTAGGATCATTCATCCCCAAATGATGGACAAAGTAGGTCAAACACAAGCACGATTCATTTGCATTATCAAGAACACATACCTTCCACAGAAATATCTAGAGCAAAAAACAAATGCGAATATTTGGACTTTATGTCCTCTTTCACTTCCCATGTAACTTCTTTTACCTTATGGTTCCGCCATAGAACCTTAACCAAGACCACATCCTATGTCTATAACTGACGAACCTTCCTATCTAATATCTCAATAGGGACTTCTTCATGAGATAGAGAATCTGAGATACCTAATCCTTCCAAAAAAACTACCGAAGAAGGATCACCAAGACACTTTATCAACATAGAGACATGAAATAGCAGATGAATGGAGCTCAATCTAGGAGGCAAATATAGAATGATAAACTAAATCTAGACCAAAAATATCTACATCACCAAGCTCAAACCACCCAATAGTAAATCTACACCACCTACCATACAATGCCATAAAATGGGCCATCCCAATGCTAGAATGATAGCTATTATTGTAAGTAAACTCTACCAAAGGTAGATGCTCAACCCAATTGCCACCATAATCAATAACACATTCAAAAATCATGTCCTCTAATGTTTAAATGGTCCTCTCTGCTTGCCTATCCATCTACAGATGCAAAATAGTACTCAGACTAACCTTATCCCCCACTTTTTTTTGAAAAGTTTCCCAGAAATAAGATGAAAATTTTGTACCACAATCACAGATAATCAAAATAGGTACCCAATACAGCTTTACAATATCATAAAGATATAATCTCGTATAGTCCTCATCCAAAAAGTTAGTCCATACCAACAAGAAGTGAGCCCGACAAGAAGTGAGCGGACTTTGTCATCCTATCCATGATGAACCAAATAGAATCAAATTAGTTTCGAGACCGTGGAATACTGATAACAAAATCCATTTTTATTACCTCGCATTTTAATTCAGGCAAATCAATTTCCTGATACAGCCTTCCAATACATGTGCTCAACTTTAAATTTTTGGCACACCATACACTTGGCCATAAAATCAACCACATCCCTCCTTATACCATTCCACCAATATATCTCCTTGAGATAATTATACATTTTTGTTGATCTGGGATGAAAAACACAGCATGATTCATGTGCCTCAGCCAAAATCATTTATTGCAAACCATCATTCTTGTGCATGCATAACACCGGCGCACCCCCTAGGGTAAATAGTAGGATGGATAAAACTCTTATCCAAAAGATCCTTCAGAGGCTCCTTGATTTCCCTCAACTTAGCTAGAGCCATTCTATAAGCAAGAATAGATATTGGACGAGTGTCTGAAACCAAATCAATACCAAACTAAATCTCCCTATCTGGAGAAGCACCAAGAAGATCATCCAAAAAGACCTCAGGAAACTCATTTACTGCTGGAACCAAATGTAAATAAGGACCTTTCGAGTTAGAATCTTTAACCCAGACCAAATTATAGAGACACCCTTCAGAGATCAATCTCCAAGATCTAAGATAAGAAATAAATCTCCATCTAGGAGCTAGGGAACCACTTTTCAACTTAATAACCGGTTCATTAGGGAACCTAAAGACAATTTTATGGGTTTGATAATCTAGGGATGCATAACAAGAGTACAACCAATCTATCCCCTGAATAACATAAAAATCAACCATATTAAGTTCAAATAAATCCACCAAAGTTTGCCTACTACCAACAAATACCATACACTCCTAATAGACTCTTTTAAAAACCACAGAGTCACCTACCAGGGTAGAAATAGTAAAAGGATTCAAAGTAACCTCTGGATCAAAACCAAAATACACATCCATAAATAGGGTCACATAAGAGAGAGTGGACCTCGAATCAAGCAAACAATACACGTCATGAGAAAAGAGTTGTAATGTACCAGTAACGACATTAGGTCATGCCTCAAATTTCTGCCAATTAGCAAGAACATATAACCTATTTCGACATACGCCAGTACCAAAAGCAGAAACTGATGTAGAAGTAGCACCCTTTGGTGCAGGAGTACAAGATTAAGAAATCGGAGCCTTAGTCGCTCCCGAAGCACCCTTACCAACTGAATAATTTTTTATCAGATGGCCTGGCTGACTATATTTGAAACCCCTATCTCTCTACTCATCACAAAAACCTCTATGTAACCTACCACAAAACTGACAAGAAAGAAATAATGAAGCTGACTATACCCTACTTTCCTGAAATTAGGCACCCTATGCTCGATAATTATCACTACCCTACTGATGCCTATCACCCAACTATTTTGTGTAAGGAGCACTAGCTATAGAGAAGGAAGCAGAACTCCCCTACTTCTTCTTTGGCCACTTACCGCCATCCCTACCACTTTGTTATTGAGCACCACCCTGTTCAGATGACCTAAACTTCTTACCTTTCCTTTCCCCAAACTCGGCCTATTTTCTCTTTTCCTCCTCCACCTATTGCATATGAAATACAAACCTAGAAAGGTCCATATCCTTGATCAACAATGCTGTTTTGCTAGGATCAAATCTCGAGAAAGTAAAGAAGTGAACTTCCTCATCCTTGCCCTTATATTAGACACCAATTTTTGATCATACCTAGACATCTGATGAAATTTCAAGTCATATTCCTTGACATACATTTTCCCTTATTTCAGATTGACAAATTTCTCTACCTTTGCTTCCCTCAACTCTTAAGAAGAGAATGGATCTAGAAAAGTATAAGAAAACGTCTCCCACCATATTGACTCCTCAACATTACCTCTCACCTAATCCCACTCCCTATACCATTCGTACATCACACCCTTAAGCTGATAAGAAGTAAAATTCATCCTATCCATATTCGTGGCCTGTATCACCCTAAAAATTTTCTCTATTTCATCCAAGAAACCCTATGAATCCTCCTCCACCTTCACACCAGTAAAAGCAGGAGGATTTATCTTTTTAAACTATCCAACATTTATGGCCTCAACATATGAAAAATTAGATGCATCCTGCTTAGCTTGAGAAACAACTAGCTGAGCAATAACATGAATCGATTGTCAAAATTGTGCACTTATCACCTCATCCTAAGAAGGACTATAGCAACTGGTAGAACACCAAAAATATTAATGGGATTCCTAGATTGAGTATGGATCCCCTTAGTAGTACGTGTCCCTTCAACATTATCCCTACGTGGGACAGAGGATTTTTCTTAAGTCTTAGATCATCAACACATGATCTAAAAAGCAAACAAACAAGAATTAGAGAAGATTCCAGGAATTATACTCCAAGATTGAAAGTAGAATACCAAGAAAATAAAACATTCATAAATGTTTTGTAGCCTCTTTCTTATGAGTGTGGCACACTACACACCTTTAAAAAAGAATTTACTCTACACGGCTTTGTAGATTCTAAATTGACAATAAACCTAAAGCTCTAATACCAACTTAACACGACCCAAACCATGGCCTTATCACAATGGGCATCCCAAGTCCAACCAAGACCGGGGACCACATCTGTTACCCAACCCAACCTCCAAATATGGATGCCCTAAGTTGGATGAATTATAAATGTATAAAAAAACATCATTACGATCCCAGACTTTGGGATATGTCTATAATCACGACCCACCAAAATAAGTCCAACCATCCAATACTAGCCAACAACCATAATCAAACCAATATAAAAACCAAGTTGATGTGTATAACATAACATAAAATGGTTGAACATTCATAAATTTAGTCCAACGGTATCAGCCTTTATACCAATGCCAATACTAAGGTTGACACCACTACCAACACCACCATTCCAACCTATAGTAGTCACACAAAGTCTCTATGCAAAAGAAAAACAATGTTCATTGGGACATGCCCCCAACCATAGCCAAAACCAATATCCATAAAATAACTAATGTATGTAAAGGCATATATGATAGGAACTGAACCCTTCTATATAATGAAATCTCACCAGTTTAATCTAATAATTGATCCTAAAGCCATTCATTAAGTAAGAGGAGTAGAATGCTGGTTATTATATCATATAGAGATTTAGCCACCTGAAGACAGGTTAGCAGGTGAACGCTAGAATAAACTCAATATAAGGATAAAATAATGCCATCTAGTAAAACCAAGTAAAACAACCATATGCACACAACTATACATACATATATATATAACCATGCCGGGAAAGAAAATTGGGTTTAGCATGCCTTTAAAACCATTAACTTGGGTATGTGTAGCTTAACCATTCTAGAACCACCCATCGGCTTTATTGGTCTAATATAACACCCTAAACGTGCACTGATTTATGTAGCCGCATAAACGAAGATACCAAAAGAACAGGGGATTCCCAAGTACCCTTCACTCTCAATGATACAAATATACAGTGTATTTAGAGGATTTCCATTTACTTTATAATATCATATATGGTCACTATGACAAACTCTCATATCGGCAAACTTGAGTTTCTAGTGTCCGTCTATTGGACTTGCACCTTCAGTGTTAGATATCACACCCTTTAATTATTGCCTAATTAAAACTATTACCATTAAACTAAACCAATATTCCATTATTATTAACCAAGGCTATGAGTAGTGTTATCATCATATCAACTATAGCTTGTAAGGAATGTACTTAGCAAACCTCTTATGTAAAGGGATACCCATGTACCTATAGATTACATTATCAAGTTAACTTTGGGGAATCTGGTATACCCCACAAGCGTTCCATTATTAAGTTTGCTTCGGGGAATCCCATGTACCTCATATGTTATTCATTAACAGGTTTACTTGGGGGGATTTCCCTGTACACCATAAGGAAGTTTAATTAACCATCAGCATGACCATCAAATCCTACAATTTAACCATTCCAATCCATTTAAACTATTTATACCTTATAGGGTTCCATTAGAAAGTAATACTATGCAATAGTTCCATCAAAAGTCCAATAGTATAGTAAAAGTATTATCACAAGTATTTTATCAAATGTATTGGGGGCATAGTGTTTCCAAAATCAATTCAAATTAACAATTAGCCATTCCCATGAAACCAATTGTCAAAAAAACCATTGAAAAATGTAAAACATAATTAAAATATGGGAAACCATAACAAAGAATTTAATACCAAAACCCCAATATATTTGAAAACCCTAAAACCATACAATAATCATGCCATGTAAACATTATATAAATCATGTCTTTAGTTGGAACTAACAATGAGAGAGGAGTACATGCCTTAAATTACGAAGATGATAGAGAGAAGTCACCCATACAAGCCCAAAATTTGCCCTCTAGATGAAACCTTTTCCTTTATTTACCCAAGAGCCATAGAGAGAATTAAAAAGTGTTTCTAAGTGTTTAAGATTAGAATAATAGGGTAATAATGTTCCAATAGAGTTATAAGTTATGGGGCCATAAGAGGTTAAGAGGGAAAATATTCAGATTACCCCCAACTTAAAATGCTTAAAATTCTCGTCAGATAATACTACTCTCCCTACCAGTTGTACCCTCAATATGAGTTAAACCCACTACTGATACCCTAGGACCCCTGGAACCAACCCTATCCACCATACGACTTACCTAAACAAAGTCTTAACCAAACCATACAATTAGTACCCCTAAACTATATCCCTGGACGAATAAAATCAAAGAAAGTTTGAACACTATCTACTATATGAGTTAATGGTATAACTTGTACCCTATCTTATGGCTCATAATGAGCCACTATTACTCAAATCCAAGTTAAGTTACTATGTATCAGATTAAGTGAAAGAAAACCCAAACCATATAACTCATCATAAATCGTACGACTCGTACCATTTCTAGAAACCAATCTATCCCACCAACTAACACTGGTTTGCATACGACAAACCCATACCAAAAGTACCCCACCATACGCTTGGTACCAAAAAGTCGTCTAATGTCTAGAAACTAAAAATCTAGGAAATTTTCAAAGGGTCCAAACCCAGGGTATTTCAGAAGAGTCGAGCTCTTATGAGGGAGAGTTTGAGAGTGAGGGTGAGGAGCATATAACCCCCATTAATGTTCATCCACCAACATCCCCTAAGTTTAATTATCCATAAAACCTACTTTGGTGCCCATCGTTGAATGGTGGAGGTACTCAAAATGTAGTAAACAGATAATAAGGGGTTGGAGATAAACCAAGACATAGGTAACCCTAAGAGGGTGGGTGATATATCTTTAGATAAGATTGACTACTACAAGCATATATGAGATGCTAGTGTTCGTTTCTAGGTTTCAACAATATTGGTTTCAGTGCATGACCATAGTGCTGAATGTTTAGTCCTGTATTAGTGCGGGAGTTCTATGTTGCTTACAAGAGAAAGCTAAAGAGGTAATACCCACAGAGCAACTTGTGGAAGAGTGTTGATCTAATCACCTCAATGACTATTAGCAGAGTTGTGGTAAACATATTCCCACAGACTATTTTAAGATTCTTGCATGGACCTGAATTTGAACTACCGGTAAATAAAGCTAAAATTAAGTATTGCATGGATGAAATGTATAAAAGAACAAAGAAACAAATGGGTACAATAGATAAAATGATGAATTTTTGGTGTATAGCAAATATTATTTATATAAATAGGAAAAAATAAGTTGGCTATTTGGTGGCCCAGGAGTGAACTTAAACCAGATTGCCAAGAACACTCTAAACTTTGAGGCAAAGGCGTGATAAACTCTAGCCCGACATAGATTGTGTCCCACAATTGGGGAAAATATTCTCAGTCCAATCTTCACAACAATGATAGAAGGAATCATGACTGTATATGAGTTCAATATTGTACAGTTCATCTCTTGGGAGATATGTGACCAAGCAGTGGTCAGTGATAAAGTAATTCAAGCATTCCCATGCTTGTTGGCATAGATATACTTAGAGGTAAGAGTGTCAGAAATCCTAGATGTTGATCAGTATATTGAGCTGAAGAACACCACTGATTTGTTGTTGATTCGGGATGGAACAAACATTATAACTAAGCAGGCAAAATAAAGAGCGACATTGCTAGCAGAGGCTATCTAAAATAGGGATATGAATACTGATGCTGCTGGTTCTACAGAGGTAGATGACATACTGGTTGAAGGTGGGAAATCTCATCCACAGCCTTCTAATGTAGTGGGTACATCCAGTTCTACTACTCCCCCACAGGCTACAATAATATGCCCACCCTCATCCAATTTATCTCTAATAGGTTTTGTAGTCATCTCATAGGATATGTGGAATGATGTCGTAAAAAGGTTTACTATTATAGACAAAAAGGTTTGGTTAGTCGAAGAGGGGGTACAAACCTAAGTTAACAACAGACTGGAAAAATAAAGTATAAAGATCCAGAAGAGATTAGATGGTTTTGATCGTAGGGTCACTCATCAGCTTAAAGGTGGCCTATCCCTTCACATAGTAGGAGTAAAAGCTAAGGTAGCCAAGTTGTGAAAGCTAGTTGATGAATTGTATGAGAGACTAATTTTCCTAATGCCTCTTATTAAAAAGGTTCAACCAGAGTTAGAAATTAAAAATATTTAGGAAGCTGTAGTTAGAGAAGAAGGAAGAAAGAAAAAGATAAACAAGAAAAGAAAGAGATAGAGCACTGAAGATAAAAATATTGATATTGCAGTGCAAGAGAGAATTGTCAGCGAGAGAGTTCAGCAGATGAGGACTCAAGATATGATGACAAGAGCAGGTAGTTCGACACTGACAAGTGAAGATGCTGAGAGGGGTAGTGACAAAAGCCTAACAATAGACATAACACTAGACACAACTACTATAGAGATAGTCTCAATAGCTGATAGGAGTAATACTGAAGAGATTGGGGCAAAAGATGAGGGTCCTCATGCTAATAGAGTATGAGTTAGAGCCTAGGGTGCACAGATGTATCCTCGATACATATTCTACATTGCTAGATACACTAGTTGGGGTTGGGGTTATACCATGGTCGCCACGGATTATGGTTGTCGTGTTTCAAAATTTGTAGGCCACAATTTGAAAACATTTATGAACTAACATGTTTGCATGTTGGTGTTATTTTAAATTATATTTTGTGTGTTTGTGTTGTATGATGCTCATTGTGTGATATGTGTATGCGTTAGGGACAACTATGAAACTGATAATGGCATTAGAATTAGGGACGGAACAACTGTTGTAAGAAATTTCATAACTAGATAAGTAGTAAATAGCAATGTGACCCTATACGATTCGTGTGCGAGGCGTACCTAGTTCCCTATGTGTATGGATTCCAGAACTTGTCCAGTTGCTCTTGCCAAGGTACTAGGATGGTCGGTTAGGAAATGATCATAGGCTATTTTTTTTATTAGTCCACTTTAGCCTAAATTTCCTAACCAAATGATATATGCATCCCCTAATCTCGATGTTTGAGCCTTAATAGACCTATATATTTTATTTACATTGTTTTACCTTCCTGTATAGACTGTAATGAACCTATTTGGGCCCTATTACTCCATGGACATGGTGTACCTTAAATCAGGCAAATCACCTAAGTTGAGGGTGGATATCATAGGAGTGCATAGTATAGAGCGAGTATGAAGAGAAGGTATGAATAGGAAAAAAGGTTGGGTGTGGTAGAAAAATAGAAAAATTGGAATAATAGAAAAAAATCATGAAAAAGAAAATTGTGAAAAATAAGAAAATGAAAAGATTAAGAAACCACACCCAGTCTGAATAAAGAGAAAGAATAAAAAGGGAAAAATAAGGGCGTAGTGAAAGAAAATTGGGAAATAAGTGGACCACAAAGTAATCGTAGTATCAAGGAGGCTTAGTCACTAAAAATTCCCAAAGATACCATACTGGACCAAAACATACTTTAAAAGCTTAACAAAGTCCTATGGTGAACCTAACCAAACGGTTTGAAGACTCAACTAAAAAATATATAGTCAATCCTATGGCATTCTGCGTACACCAACTAAAAATTTTTTGTGAGTGCGAGTGTCTCTTGATTGTCCTCAAATAAATATGTTGATCTATCTGAGTTAGTAGGACCTCTTTGATTGTAATGGTACAGGGTTGCATTTTTAGATTACTGGACTATTCGGGTTGTGTAATTTACATCTATGCCTAGTTGTCTGTTGCTAATGTAATTCCATAAATAGATTCCTTTCTATCACATCGGAGTACCAAATTAATTTAAATAGTTGGTTTCTTGAAAAGTAAAATAAAAATAGGAGGGAAAGTAATGTGTTGTGAACTAAAGTTGAAAATTTTCTTTTGAAAGTATCTTAGGATCTTCCTGTTTAAGCATCATGTTTTTGGGTTTTTTATTTTAGTTTTTCCTGAGGACATTCAAACATTCTAAGTTGAGGGTGTTGATGTGTCATGGAAATATGGCACATTCGATGCCTAAAATAAGGAATTTATGCTTGTACTTTGGCCCTTTTTATTAGATATGATGTGCTTATGTGTGGTGTTGCAGGTAACATAGGTTGTGAAAAACCCCAAATTTTAGCCCTTGAAAATTTCTTGAGCTTTGGGCTCACTTACTTGGATATGACTTGACTCTTGAAATCGTAAGGTGTCTTGATGACTTATTGGGATGAGTCATCTCCAAAACAGTATGTTGAGGCTTGATTCTGATCTGAGTATGAGTGTCTCACTAAGATACATAAGGATATGTCACGATTCATAGGTTCAAATCATAGGTTGTGCAGTGTTCGACTCATTTGGCTTCTGTGTTACTCACGGTAGGACCCTACGAGTCGTAGGGTCATGTTACAAGTTGGTGGGTTAAGTCATAAGGATAATAGTATTGGGGGTCCTGGAGACTGTCCTGGTTACGACTCATGGTCACGCGTCATAAGGTATGGGTACGAGTCAAGGGTTTGAATCATAACCAAAGATGATACTTTTCCAACTTTTAAATTGGGGACACTTTAGACATTTCCCACTTAAAACCCTTTAGACCCTACATCCATAAAATGCTTTTGGGGAATTTATTCAACACTTAAACGGATTAAACACTCTTAAATTATCTCTCAAACTCTCTGTTCAAGTTAAGGCTAGGGTTTCAAAAGGTTGACCAATTAGGGCTCTCAAGGGTGGTTTCTCTCTATACCCCTTACTATTTCAGGAATGTTACTCTTCCCTCATTGTTAATCATGCAACAATATGTGGTTTAATGTATTGTTCATAAGATTATTGTTTTTGTTTTAAAAGCAAAGTTTGGGTGTTTTGAATGTTATAAATTGAACAATGTTTCTCATGGTTTATATATATGATTTTCATGCTTTTAATATGGTTTTGAACTTGTGGGTGCATGGGTATGAGGAATGAACTAGGGAATTATGATTTTCCCAAACTTGTGGCTTTAAATTGGTTATAACCCCTACCCCATAATGTGAGATTGGTTTTAGTTATGAGAACTATGGGAATTTGTAAAATTGAATTAGTCTTGAACGCATGATACAAAGAAGTATTTGAAATGCAATGGTAGGATTTAATGAATAAAGGGAGTCGGTGTTCCCCAATGTGTATTAATAAAAAATGGTAGTTTTTCTCCTAGGTTAATGAAAATTGTTTTGGCATGATGTGTTACCTTGAAAGTATAGTTGGCATGATGTTACCAACAGTGTATGTCTAAAAGTGTAATATGGTTCATTGAATGGGAATGTGTGACAATTGTTTTAATTGAGCTTTAATAAGGGTTGTGTAGATAAATTGTGAAAGTGGAGGTCCGAGTGACAACGTAGGTGTCAAAGTGACCAGGAAGCTTTAATATTTGAAGCCGCATTTGCCAACGTGGGTGTCAAAGTGACCAGGGAGGTTCGAGTCCCTCTTATTATTATTTCATAATTAGGGAGGTTTGAGTCCCCCATAAATCATTATATGATCGGGTGCTTAACTCACTTGATATATATTACAGGGTTCAAGTACCTCCTATCATATATATAAGATTATTCCCCGATTCATACAGCTACACGTACAGGGGCATGAGAGCTGGGGCCTATTGATAATGCTTAACTCAAACCCATGTTTGAGGGGTGAGGCAGTTATTGTCAAAAACCCAACTAGAGTTGGGGTCGAATCCACAAGGAGAGAATTATAAATTTTGAGTCTTATGGGTGCTCTAATCACTAGAAGGGAACCTGAAGTGTCTATAAACATAAAATATAAAATAAAATGGGAGAGGAGGGGGGGTGTAATTTGAGGTTGGTTTGAAATAATTTTTACTACAACACACCGAAGAAATACTATTGACTTCAAATCAAGATTTAAGGAGATCTTAGGATTATATCTACCTAAAGGTGATACATGCGGGTTGTTAACAGTTTAACATGAAACTTAGTTTTTAAGTAAAGGATAGGATAAGTCTATAGTCGTTATGTCCAATCTTTCAATCAAGCCACAACGATTTCACCTATTGGCTCTTTCGAGCACCTAACATGTGTACAAGTTATATTCATCCAAAACCTTAATCAAGCATCCTTATTTCTGGGATGATGCTCTTGACATGAATTACACTCTAATTACACTTATTTCTAAGATTTCATAAGGTAGTAAACTATAGAATTAATTGTCCACCATTGCTATATCCCCCTATAACCCTCTTTTAAGGATATTATAGGTTACCTTATGTTCACCTTCATCCCTCTTTCAAGGATGATAAAGGGTTTTAAGAGTTTAGGGTTCTCACCCATGAAACCCATTTGGAGATTTAGGACTTTCACCCATAAATTCCAACTCATAAATTCAAGAAATGGTGGAACCCATAATCAACAACTAAGAATCATGAAAACACAACACCCACACACAATAACACTTTAGTTCAACATAATCCAAAGACTAAAGAAGTTTGCCACTCATAAAATTGGAGAAAAACCTTTTACCAAGTATTTCATATATGGTGTTCATGATGAAAGAGGGTAAAAATAATCTTCAATTCCATATTCCAATGTCACTAGGTTTCTCTTTGAATAAAGTAATTTTAACAACTATCAACAATCAATTTTTCACTCTCAAAGTCTAGGGTCTCTATCTCTCTTTTCATATCCCACCTTTAGTATTTTTGATGCTCCATATAAGTTCTTTGATTCTGCTATCCAAATTGACTACAATGCCCTCTACTTATTTCTCTCACTGTGCCATAGTGGCGAAGCTGTGACGGTGATCGCATAACCGCAGTCGCTGCTATGATCGAGCAATCATGGTCTATCGGTAGACTTGTCAGACAATGATCGAGGTCTTTAGAACAAGATTGTGTTACCCGAGGCTGGATATGCTCCCTACTTAGCTGGCCTTAATCATAATGATCAAACCACGATTACGGTAACTAAGGCCCTTTTGCTGCAGGTCTTCAACTGTAGCTTCTTGCTCCCTTTTTGATCATTTTAAGCTCTAACCCACATCTTTCTATGCCCCAACTCTATGCCTGCAAAGAGTGGATATTAGCGCATTCAATCATAATGATGGGTCATTTATTCATTCAAAACAAGGTAATGTGCATGAATATGTAGTGCAAATGAGCTGTAAGATTACCACTCTTGAACACCCCCAACTTAAAGCATTTTCTTGTTCTCAAGCACACTATTTCTTACGATGAGACAACAATCATCTATGCCCAAACTTTATGCCTTAAAGCTCACAATGACTTCAACTTTAGCTTCTACCATAAGTAGCTCATTTCACATGGGCTAAGCTAATTTTCACTATACCCCTCATCATGAGATTCAACATTCAAGGATACATAGGACCTTAAAGAGAAACCAAGTAACAAAAACTAATAATCTAGAGGTGGTTTCCTTTTGACCATAACTTAGCTATAGTCCATTTGCCTCATTCTTCGGAAGGTGACAAAGTCACTCACCCCAACTTGTTCCACATGCCAATCCTCACAAGAAAGAAAATTCTACACACCAAGATACCAAAAATACAACAAGGAATTTTAAGTGCAAAAACTCTCTCCCTCACAAAAGAAATTTCTATGCAAAAAGTATCATACTATAGGCTTTCCCTTATTTTTAATCACCACTACAAAGAAAGTAAGTGATTGGATATCTCAAAGGACTTTCTAAGCTCGTAATGTAGGTTCGGGTTATGGTAGGGTATCATTTGGGAATACATGGATACACCCCTACTTAAACGACAAATCACACTATTTATTCTTCCTTTTTGACTATGGGCTACTCTTATTTATTTTCTCTCTTTTATCATGCCAACTTTTTTCTTCCTTCATTTACCCAGTTCTTTCATTTATTTTTCTTGAAACCTTTGCTCAATCTTTCCTTTGTTGGACTCTTTCCTCATATATTTGTTTCTTTTTAAAATTTAGGCACATTAGGTACATAGCTACAACTCAGTATCTCCAAACTTATTTCCATCAAACTTTACCACTCCCAACATAGGCATTTAGCCTAAAGTTATATTTTCAAGTTTAAGGAGGATTTGTTTTATAAGAGGGATAAGAAAAATAGATCACGGGTTGTGATGAGTTTGCCAAACAAACGTCCAAAGGCTCAAAGTGGGTACTAGGGATTATAATTATGCATGGGTAGGATTTTTAGGCTAGAGTGGGTTTAAAAATCACAAAGGTGGCCTAAGATCATTTCTCCAACCAAATATAATCAAAATTAGGTTTGAAAGACCAATGGGGCAAGTTCTAGATAACACAAGTGTACAAGAGATGAATAACAAAATCTCACCACACATGGCATGCAAAATTAGCTAAAGGGGCTCAAATGTCCCTCCCGCTAGAGACAAAATTTGGAGTATTTATTACTATGCTTAAGTCAAAATTTATAAAGCCACGGAAAGATAAAAAGTTTTGTTATAGAATTGCTTACATTCATGCCCTTGGTTTTGTTTTGAAAAAAAAAATTTGGATGAAGGGGGTTGTTCATTTTACATTAGCACCATACACAATTTTCTAACTTATGGCAACAACCAAAGCATTAGTCTCACATTTAGTCTCAAAACAGTCAAAACAACCATGTGGTTACTTAGACTTCACCAATGGTGCACAACTTGACCCTAGTTTCACAAAATCCAATGTCACAGGTACTCAGACTTCCCTTGCATTCTTAACATTTATGCTTCACAACCAAGGCTCAATGCTTTACCCTTAAGAATGTTATCACTCAATCTATCATAGGGAAAAGTTCATCCATACCTAGTAAAACTCAAATATCAAAACCCAAATAGCCTCGCCATACCCCCAATTCAAAGGAAAGAAGTGTCCTCACTAAAGAAAATTTAAGAAACAAATGGGGTAAAAAGGGCTTCCGAAGATAGCAGGCAGTATAGGAATCTAGAGCTGTGATCACGTAAATATGTACGCGATCGCATTGAAGCAAACCGCGATCGTGGTAACTGAGACTGAATTTCCCTGTTTTTGCTTTATTTTTGATTTCCTACATAGTTGTCAACTTTCCAGCTCCGTTTTCCCTATTTTTCTGGGTACACTAACGTAAAAAAAAACTACGAAACATCAAAACAAACACAAGATTAGTAAAAAAAAATGGGTTGCCTCCCATCAAATGCCTAATTTAACGTAGCGGCACGACTCTTCCCTTTCACCACATAGCATCTTTGAATTAAATACACTCCACTGTAGCCACCATAGGGATCCTCTCATTGTAATTCTTCACCTTTTGACTGTTTACTATGAATTTCTTTGCTTCATTATCTTCCAATCCCATGGCACCATTTAGGTAGACATTAGAAATCACAAATGGTCCCAAACACTTTGAGTGGAGCTTCCCCACGAAAAGTTTTAAATGGGAATTGTAGTGGAGTATAGTCTCTCTAACATGGAATTCTTGCCTTAATATCTGAGCATTATGCCATTTCTTAATTTTCTCCTTATACAATGCCGAACTTTCATTTGCCTTTAAGTGAAACTCCTCTATCTCATGGAGTTGCATCACCAGTGCTTTGGATATTTTTCCCCAATTTATATTTAACCTTTTCAAAGCCCATAAAGACTTGTGCTCAAGATCGACGGGTAAATGACATGCTTTTCCAAACATCAATTAATAGGGAGACATTCTAATTAGGGTTTTGTAGGCCATTTTATAGGCCCAAAGTGCTTCATCAAGTTGCTTTGCCCAATTTGTGCTGCCCATATTTACCATCTTTTCGAGTATGGAATTGATTTCTCAATTCAAAACCTCTATTTGTCTACTCGTTTGGGGATTGTATAGTGTGGAAACCTTGTGTTTAACCCTATACTTGTCAAGAAGAGCACCAAACACCCAATTGAAAAAGTGCGACCTGCCATCTCTAATGATGGCTCGAGAGGTGTCGAACCTTGTGAAAATAATTTTTTTTAGAAATGAGGTAACACACTTTCTGTCATTAGTCGGGAGTGCGATGGCTTCCACCCATTTGGAGACATAATCAACCGCCACTAAAATGTATTATTCCCAGATGAACTCATAAAAGGACCCATGAAATCGATGCCCCATACATCAAAGAGTTCCACTTTAAGGTTAGGCTTGAGGGGAATATCGTGCCTTCTTGAAATAACCCTATGCATTTGACATTTGTGACAAGATTTAACCTTTTCAATGTAATCCCTAAGCATTGACAACCAATAAAACTCACATTGGAGAATCTTTGCGGTGGTTCAGATTTCTCCGTGGTGACCATCATAAGGCGAAGAGTGACAAGCTTCCAAGAGATCATTTATTTCAAAATCCCTGACACACCGCCTAATACCTCAATAGGCACATTCCTAAAAAAATGGTTCATTCAAAAAATATAGCTTTGCATCAAACAAAAATTGTTTCTTTTAATGGTAACTCAATCCTTCAGGGAGTACTCCATAGCTACATAGTTGGAAAAGTTAGCATACCATGGAGTATTATTCCCCTTTATGGTCATGATTAATTCATTGGGGAAAGAATCATCAATTTCTGTTTCCCCATGCATTTCATTGTTGCTTTCAAGTTGAGAGAGATGATCAACCATTTGATTTTTGTACCCTTTTCATTCTTTCACCTCAAAGTTAAACTCTCCTAATAGTAAAATCCAGCAGATTAAACAT
This sequence comes from Capsicum annuum, assembly GCF_002878395.1. Lineage (NCBI taxonomy): Eukaryota > Viridiplantae > Streptophyta > Magnoliopsida > Solanales > Solanaceae > Capsicum > Capsicum annuum. The sequence continues at coordinate 81,238,902 of NC_061117.1, read as the reverse complement.
GGTTTTGCTTCTTTCTTTGACATGAGGTACTTAAGGGAGGAGTGAACCGTGTGTACCATTACTCTTGTGCCTAACAAATAGGCCTGAAACTTTTCAAAGGCATATACTACTGCTAATAATTCTTACTCAATGACAGTGTAGTTGTGTTGGGCGTCATTCAAGGTTTTACTTGCATAGTAGATAGGATAAAATAGCTTGTCCTTTTCATTTTCCTATCATCACACCCAATGCAATACCACTTGCGTGATATATTATCTCGAACGGTAGTGACCAATTCGAAGCCACAATAATAGGGGCTGAAATGAGAAATTCCTTAAGATATTAAAAGCCTTCAAACATGCCTCATCAAAGTTAAATTTAGATTCTTTCTTAAGAAATTTACACATGGGGTGTGATATCTTGGAAAAATCCCTGATGAAAAATCGGTATAACCCGACATGACCAAGAAAAATTTGAACACCTTTTATAAAAATGGGAGGCGAGAGCTTAGAAATTACCTCAAATTTCTCTTGATCGACTTGAAAGCCCTTTTTAAATATCTTGTGCCTAGTACGATCCTTTCTTTGACCATAAAGTGGCACTTCTCCCAATTCAAGATAAGGTTCGTTTCTTTGCACCTTTCTATTACTTTGTTCAAATATTTGAGGAATGACTCAAAAAAGTTCCCCACAATCAAAAACTCACCCATAAATACTTTTATAGAGTCCTCAAACATATCCATGAATATTGACTGCATGCAACGTTAAAAGGTTGCTAGGGTATTACGTAACCCAAAAGGCATTCTCTTAAATACAAATGTACCATATGGGCAAGTAAAATTTTTCTTATCTTGGTCCTCCGGTGTGATACAAATTTGATTGTACCCTGAGTACCCATCCAAGAAAAAATGCCATCCTCTTCCGTCAAGACTATTTAGCATTTGATCCATGAAAGGCATTAGAAAATGATCCTTCTCAGTCCATGAATTTAGTTTTTGATTGTACATACAAACACACCATATGATGACCAGTAGGATGGGGATGAGATCATTTTTATTTTTGAATATCGTGATACAACCATTCTTTGGAATGCATTGCACCCGAGCTCACCCATCTGCTATTGGATATAGGATATATCACTCCCCCATCGAGCCACTTTATAATTTCCTTTTTTACTACCATTTGCATGGGTTGGTTTAATCTCCTTTGGTGATCTACACTAGGTATGTGATGTTGCTCGAGTTTAATTTTGTGTGAGAAAATTCCAGGAGCTATTCTGATGATGTCCTCTATCGTCCAACCTATGGCCCGTATAGATTTCTTCACCACTAGTTTTAATGGTTTTACTTGAGAGGAGTTTAGGTCACTAGCAATAATGATTGGTAATGTATCATCCTCCCTTAAGAACACGTATTTGAGATGAGGTGTTAAGGGCTTTAATTCGACATTGGGAGCTTCAAGAATGGATAGTTTTGAAGGTGGACTTTCTCGGTTTTTAGATCAAGATCTAGTTTGACCGGGTTCTTGGTGTAAAACCAAAACCCGGTTAATGATGCTACCGCCTCATCATAATCCTCCACTTTATCTCGTTCACAATTCCATCGCACCCCCACTAAAGGGTCACTCAACAAGCCAACGTCAATATGGTTTGACACTTATCCATAAATAATATTAATCACCGAGATGACTTTTAGGTCCATTGGTTGTTTCATGGACTTGTATACGTTGAATGATACCTCTTCATCATTCAATCAAAATTTTATCTCCCCAGACTCCACATCTACCAACGCCTTCCCGGTAGCTAAAAATTACCTTCCAAGGATAATAGAAATTTCGACATCATTACATAATCAAAAATAACAAAGTCGACCAAGTAGATGAACCAGTCCACTTTTACTCAAACATCGTGGAGGACACCTAAATGTTTTTTGATGGATCGGCCATGATCAAATTCATTTTGGTGAGCTTTGGCTTACCCAACCCATATTTTCAAAATATATTATAAGGCATGAGGTTCACATTTGCTCCACACAATACTTTACCAAAAGTGAACGTGTTGATAGTGCATGAGATTATAAAAGCACCGGGATCCTTCTTATTTTTGACACGAGCACTTGTCATAATGGAACCACAATGGTGAGTCACCTCTATGGTTTCATTCTCAAATAATTTTTTTTAGACACCAAATCTTTCATAAATTTAGCATGCCCCAGCATGTCTTGCAATGCCTCAATAAGAGGAATATTAATAGAAAAGGTACTAAATTTATCAAGCAAATTGTTTATCTTATCATGCTTTCCCTTCTAAAGGGCAATTTAGGGAAACAATAATGGATGAGATTTGATGGTATATAGACAATTTGATGATCGTTAACTATTGGTGTCTCTATCAATAACTCACATAGCTTTAGATCTTAATCATTGGATCTTTTTCTCTTTGCCTTTGTCTCCTCCCTATTTTGCATTTCTTCACATTGCTTTTCCATGAAATACCTTGATATTTGGATTACTTTTTCCTCTAATTATTGGATGGTGGTGGAGTGAGATGCAATCATTTGATGAAGCATAGAGAATTCACTTTTCATTTCATTCACTATTTTTCCAGTCCTCTCAATATTACTCAAAATTGTGCCAAAATATCTTTATCAATCTTCTCATTCCATTTACAATGTGATAAGCTAAAAGATTCTCGGTGCTGACCTTAATTCCCATCTTGTCCTTATGGGATAAGATGGAAACCCTCCAAGATTCTAGGGATCATACCTAAATTGTCACCAGTTACCTCCTCCTTCGCGTCCTCACATGGTTCAACTTCTATATCACTTATCACACTTACCTTCTTCATCTAGTCACCTAACATATGATCAATCAGGAGTTTGAGACATGACATCACTTTTTCAATCTTTGCATCGGTCTTTTCCTCTTTATTTTTCTTATCATAACACACAAAGGATGAGAAAGGAGCCCCCATGGACACCTCAGCTTCCTTTATGTCCCAACCCTTACACCAAATTGCCACTTGGTTTAAGACTTTTGAAAGAATCCTATTTGATGAGTTGATGAATGATCCACCGGATGCATTGTCCACTATAGCCTTGTTTGTTTGGTCCAATGCTCTATTGAAGATTTGGAGAAGCATCTTCTCTGGTACCTCATGGGTGGGGCATTTCAAAGTGTTTCCTTGAATCTTCCTGATGTGTGAGCTAATGCTAACACATTTGAGGTTTTTAACTAAGAATAATTGCAAAGTCTTAAGCAACTTTTGTTGTTTTTGATTTCTTTATATTTGATTTTACAGTAGAACTAAGATGCTAGAAAACCAACAAGAATGGAAGCAAATGAGTTGAAGTCTGAAGTAAATAAAGGCAAAGTGTGGCTGACGATATTTGTGATAAGTCATCATCCCTGTGATAAACTATCAGCTTTATCATTAACAATAGAAACAGAATTGGCTTAAGTTGAAAGTTGTGATGACATGTTATGATAGGACATCAAGGAGCTGATAAGTCATCAAGATTGCGGTTAGCCTAAGGTAGAACATGAGAGCTGAGGAAAAGCCTTGATGACATTTGTGATAGGTCGTCAAGGAGCTGATAGGCGTCATAGTTTGTCATCAGCATTAGGCAGCGATACCAAAAGTATAAAGGAAGTAGACGACATTTGTGATAAGTCGTTAACCTCCTGATAGGCTATCACAAATAGCATCACCTAATCCGAGGAATTTCTGAATTTTATTATTTTGTTTCCATAGTTAGGGTGAACTATTTAAAGCCTTGTTTAGGGTTTTCTTAAGAGTTCCAGATCTTGAGTTTTGAGCAATATACTTTGATTTTTTTTGTTTTTTACTTCTTGGCTTGAGAAAGCAATTACTTTTAAGAGATTATATTCTTTATTTTGGTATTTTCTTAGTGAGTTAATTTGAGAATCTCTAGTATTTATTCATCTTGTGGTAAGTTTATCTTTCAAATCATAAATTCCTCTAGGTGTTTTTATTATTACGTCATGAGCGGCTAAATTTCTTTAACCTAAATTATGGGATCTATAGTTAGGTCTTGATAAGGTGCTGAGTGTCCAAGATTCGAAAGGTGGTAGGACTCCTTGATGATTCTGATATTTTAATTATTGTCTGTTGGTTGCATAAAATAGATACCACCTGCTTTGATTTTCTTGAGAAAGAAATCAAATATAGTAGAAAGTGAATTATCAACAGGGACTTGGAAATACTCTGTTTAATAATTAGCGCTGTAACAAGGTTGGTTAGCCTAAGGTAAAATCTGGGAAGTGAATATCAATTCCCTAAGTCTGAGAGGATTAGGTAAGTAAATGTTAGGTAGGTTGAGAGACATTTAAGCATAGCTTCGATAAAGATAACTTGTTGTCCTACCTACCATGAGAATCTTGAACAACTGATAGCATCTGTCAAGTATCAAAAGCCCTAGTGAACATAATTTTGGGGTTTTCATAAGCTCTTGATTACAAACTGAAACTAAGGTGACCAAAAATTATTTGCTAATCTCCAAAACCTTCATTTTATCTTTTCATGCCAGTTGTTTAAATTCAACTTATAGCTATAGTTTAAATTAGTTTAATCACCACTCACATTGTTCCTTGTAGATTTGACCCCGACTCCAAAAGTTGGGTAAATATATTGACGATGACTGCCTTTTACTAAATTGACGTGTAAGTTGAGCGCTATCAAAAAATGGTGCCCTTGTGGGGGAAAAATTTGGTGTATTGAGTTGGTTTGGAATTTTAGTTTACTTGCTTGAATTCAAACTTGTAAATATTTATTTAGTTTATATATTCTATTTTATTTTATTTATTTTATTTTCTTTTTTTTTTTTTATATTTTTCTCACACCTTTCTTGAGATGTCAGCCTGGATAGATGGTTTTTTAAGTGATGACGATTCTTAGAGAATCTTAGAGAATCAAGAATAGCTATGGGCAAAGCTAAAAGAGCTACCACTCCTACCATGTTTACAGTGGCTAAACAAAGAAGAATATAAGGGGGACATTAGCCAATTTGAGGAGAAAACTCAAGAATAACAACCACTCAATTGTCATCTTGATCTTGAGACCGACATTGAGAAGGTGAATAAAAGTGAGTGTGAAGTAGATAGAGTAAATTTTGAAGTACAATTAGTTGGGCCTCACTCGAAGCATTTTTCCACATTTTGTTTAGATGATATCTTGTCTGTGGAATCATCTAAAATAGTGGAAGAGTGTGAAGATGAGGAACAATAATCCTATATTCTTTATTTTACACTTGATTAGCAACATAAAAACATACCTCACTTTAAGGTTGAGTGATTTGCCATGCTCAATCAATTACTCGACTTCTTAATTTTTGTACCACCCCCTATGATCGAGGCAAGAAGATGGACTCTAAGTTGGGGGTGAAATTCAAATTATCTAAGTGGAGCGATAAAGTATGAATCACTTTTAAGGTATCTTGATGAATTCTGAGTAGTCAAGATAACCTAGTCATGCTACGACACTAAATTAGGTGCTTCTTGGGAGATAACCCAAGGTATTTTATTGTTTGTATTCGTATTATGTGATTGACATCAGATGTTTGCACTCATGGTGCCACAAGTATGATTCTGACTCTCTTGTTTTGGTTTGACGAATTGGGGACAATGTATGGTTATAAGTTGAGGGTGGGACTACTTGTGGGTGTTGATGTCCTCTTGAGGTTTTTGTTACCAAACCTCTTTTCCTCGGAGTCTTGTTTCTAGTAGAGCCAACATATTTAGGTGTATTGTGATTTGTTGTAAAATATTATAGTTGACTAGGAGAAATACAAGTACCTTAGGCAGTTAACATGTTTTTGTTGATTTTTGAATACCTCTCCAAAGGTTTGTTTTATAACTGTGTGATATGCATTTATGTGTGACCATTGTGCATCTTATTACATGAACTGAATGGGTAGTAGCTTGTGATGTACCTTTGTACCATGTGTGTGTGAAATACTACCAAGTTCCCATTGTGTGTTAAATCTAGAACTTGCTCGGTTGGTCTTGCCTTGGTTGAAGGATAGGGGTTAGGAAAGGATCATAGGCCATTTTGATATTAGCTCACTTTATCCTAAATGACCTTCCCTATGTGCATAATATTCCTTGATCCCTATTTTAAGCCTAATTAGCCTATTTCTTTTTATGACACTTGTTACCTTCCTATTTAGATAACAATGAACCTGTTTTAGCCCGGGTCCTCCTTGGACACTGTTCACCTTGACTTAGACAAATGGTCTAAGTTGAGGGTGGCTATCATAGGGTTGTGTGATACAGAATAAGTATGCAGAAAGGTAGCATAAAATAATAAATAAAAATCTGGGTGTGGAGGAAGAGAGAAAGAAAAAGAAAAAATGTGAAAAAGAATAAATAATTATGGAAAAGGCCACACCCATCCTAAATAATTATGATCAAGAAAAGAGAAGAGTGGAAAAGGCTAATGAGTGAAACCCTAAAAAGATAGTGTAGTGTCAAGGAGTCTTAGTCTCTTTAAATACCATCGAGTATCATACCAGCCCCTAGCCTACATTACAAGCCTAAGAGAAGTCCTATAGTGATCCTAGCCGACCTATCTGAAGATCTAGGTAATGAAAATAAAGGCAAGCCTATGGTACTTTCCATACACTTATTGGAACTTCGTTCTGAGAGTGAGTGTTTTGATTGTCTCCATAGTTACATATATAATTCCTGATATGAGATAAGGGGGATTTCTTTTCTATCAGGGCACACTGGTAACATTACTAGTTACTAACTTGTTCGAGTGGTGTAATATTAGTCTATGCATGGTTGTTATAGCTGAATTGATGCCATATCTTGATTCTTGTGTATTGCATTAGTGTTCTTCATTGTACTTAAATTGACTAACTTTGGACATGGTGAAAGTGTTTTGATATGATATGGATGATTGACTGCCAAATGTGCTGTGCATTCTCTTACTTATGCTGAGTTGCTTGAGGACAAATAATTGTTTTAAGTTGAGGGTGTTGATGTGTGAGCTAATATTAGCTAACACATTTAAGGCTTTTAACTAAGAATAATTGTGAAGTCTTAAACAACTTTTGTTGTTTTTGATTTCTTTATGTTTGATTTTGCAGTGGAAGCTAAGATGCTAGAGAACCAACAAGAATGGAAGCAAATGAGCTGAAATCTGAAGTAAATAAAGGCGAAGTGTGGCTGACGACATTTGTGATAAGTCGTCAGCCCTGTGATAAGCTATCAGCTTTATCATCAGCAATAGATAGAGAATTGGCCTAAGTTGAAAGCTTTGATGACATTTTGTGATAGGACGTCAAGGAGCTGAAAAGTCGTCAAGATTGCCGCCAGCCTAAGGTAGCACATAAGAGCTGAGGAAAAGCCTTAATGACGTTTGTGATAGGTCATCAAAGAGCTGATAGGGCATCACCATTTGTCGTCAGTGTTAGGCAGCGAGTACCAAAAGTATAAAGGAAGCTTACGACATTTGTGATAAGTCGCCAGCCTCCTGATAGGTTATCACAAATGGCATTACCTAATCCAAGGAATTTGTAAATTTTATTATTTTGTTTCCAAAATTAGGGTGAACTATTGAAATCCTTGATTAGGGTTTTCTTAAGAGTTCCGGACCTTGAGTTTTGAGCAATAAACTTTGATTTTTTTTTTTTAACTTCTTGGCTTGAGAAAGTAATTACTTTGAAGAGATTATATTCATTATTTTGGGATTTTCTTTGTGAGTTAATCTGAGAATCTCTAGTTTCTATTCATCTTGTGGTATGTTTATCTTTCAAAGAATGAATTCATCTAGGTGTTTCGATTATTACATCATGAGCAGTTAAATTTCTTTAACCTAAATTATGGGATCTAGGGTTAGGTCTTGATAAGGTGTTGAGTGTTTAAGATTCGAAAGGTGGTAGGACTCCTTGATGATTCTGATGTTTTAATTATTGTTTGTTGGTTACAAAAAATAGATACCACCTGCTTTGATTTGCTTGAGAAAGAAATCAAATATAGTAGGAAGTGAATTATCAACAGAGACTTGGAAATACTCTGTTTAATAATCAGCGCTTAACAAGGTTTGTTAACCTGAGGTAAAATTTGGGCAGTGAATATCAATTCCCTAAGTCTGAGAAGATTAGGTAATTAAATACTTAGGTAGGTCGAGAGACATTTAAGCATAACTTTGATAAAGATAACTTGTTGTCCTACCTACCGTGAGAATCTTGAACCACTAGTAGAATCTGTCAAGTACCAAAAGCCCTAGTGAACATAATTCTAGTTTTTTTCATAAACTCTTGATTACAAACTGAAACTAAGGTGACCAAAAATTATTTGCTAATCTCCAAAACCCTTATTTTATCTTTTTGTGCTGGTTGTTTGAATTCAACTTGTAGCTATAGTTTCAAATTAGTTTAGTCGCCACTCATATTGTTTTATGTGGATTCAACCCCAACTCTAAAAGTTGGATAAGTATATTGACGATGACTGCCTTGCACTAAATTAACGTGTAAGTTGATCGTTATCACTCCCCCAAGCATCATACCATGTTTCTTCATGATATGGCAGAAATGAACAATCTCATCCCTTGGGATATATGGAAAAAGACGTAACTGGATAGACTATTGGGATATATGTGCAACTTTAAATAAAGCACATACTTCCATGAAGCCCTTCAAGTAAGCATTCGGGTCTTGATGAGCTTCTTCTCAAAAAAGTCCTTTTATGTGGACGAATTACATCATTACACTTGTAGAATAAAATATACCATGCTCCTCGGTGGGGGGAATGAGAATGGAACATTTATGATCTCCAGCTCGGGAATAAACCGAGTCCTTGAAACTCATGATGATATAAGAATAATAATACTTACCTACTCAAAGGTCAAAAACAATAAATAAATTAAGTGAAATACACCACGGTTTCACTCAAGTAAAAATCACACCGCACAAGCGAAATCAATTTTATACATTTTGTTTATAGACAAATCGGGTTCCTTTCTAGTGATTAGAGCACCCATAAGACTAAAATTTTATAATTCGCTCCTTGTGGATTCGACCCTAACTGTAGTTGGGTTATTGAAAATGACTGCCTCACCCCTCAAACGTAGGAGTGATTTAAGCATTATCAAATGGAGGTAGGGTATAATTTGAGGCTGTTATGAAATAATTTTTTACTACAACACACCGAAGCAATGTGATTGACTTGAAATCAAGATTTGAGCAGATCTTTGGATTATGTCTACCTTAAGGTGATGCATGCGGGGTTTTGACGATTTACTATGAAACTTAGTTGTTATGTAAAGGATAGGCTAAGTCTATAGTCATTATCGCCAATCTTTCAATCAAGCCTCAACAATTTCACCCATTGGATTTTTCGAGCACCTAACAAGTGTACACGTTATATTCACCCAAAACCCCAATCAAGCATCCCTATTTCTAGGATGGCTCTTGACATGATATTCATCCCTATTACACTTATTTCTAAGACTGCAAAAGGTAGTAAACCATAGACTTAGTTGTCCACCATTTCTATGTCCGCCTACATCCTCTTTCAAGGATATTTTGGGCTACCTTATATTCACCTTCATCCCTTTTTCAAGAATGATGAAGGGTTTTAAGAGTTTATGGTTCTCACCCATCAAACCCATTTAGAGATTTGGAACTTTCACCCATAAATTCCAACTTATAAATTCAAGCAATGGTTGAACCCATACTTAACAACTAATAATCATGCAAACACACCAACACATACACATAATTACACTTTAGTTCAACATGATCCTAAGACTAAAGAAGTTAGCTAATCATAAAATAGAAGAAATATTTTTTACCAAGTATTTCATCTATGATGTTCATGATGAAAGTGGGTAAAAATAATCTTCGATCCACTCTCTAATGTCGCTATCTTTCTCTTTGAATAAATTAATTTTAAACATTATTAATAATTAATTTTTTACTCTCAAAGTCTAGGGTTTTTCTCTCTCTCTTCCTCTCCTACCTTTAGTGTTTTGGATTCTCCATATAAGTCCATTAATTTAGTTATCCGAATTGACTACAATGCCCTATACTAATTTATCCCGCTATGCCACTATCGCGAAGCTTTAACTGGAATCGTGCAACTAGGATTGTGGTCTATCGGTAGACTTAATAGACAGTGATCACAGTCTTCTGATCGCAATCGCGTTACTTGATGCTAGATATGCTCCCTTCTTAGCTAACCGCAATCGCTGTGTTTAGACCACGATTGCGGTAACTAAGGCCTTTCTGCTCCCGGTCTTCAATTGCAATTTCTTTTGCCCTTTTTGATCATTCAAAGCTCCAATCCGCATCTTTTAATACCCCTAACTTTATGCCTACAAAGAGTGGACATTAGTGCATTTAATCCCAATGATGGCTCATTTATTCATTCAAAACAAGGTAATGTGCATGACTATATAGTGTGAATAAGTGATAAGACTACCACTCATTACCTATATAGCTTGTAGGTACTATTATATTGAGCAACACTATCTAGGATAAAGATTTGGAATACATGTTAAGCATTATTCCCTATTCCAGCATGTGATATACATTTTTATGCATTTGATTATATGCACTAGATTTAAATAATTTTAAGCTATTTATCATATCATAGTGTTATCTTTATTCCTGAGTTACATGATAGCATTCAGCCTACTAATCGTGTTTAGATGCTCTATCCCCATGCGATGTAGGAAATAGTCATACATCTACTGCTCCTGCTCAGTGACTTGGATTTGGGATCAGCTAGCAAGTCAGATTGAAGTGGTGAGCTTCCATACTTTGAAAGACCTTATTTTATGTTTATAGTTTCCTTTAAATTTTGACTATTCCTTTGGATTTGTTTTTTGGATATGGCCGGGGGTATGTCCTGACTAGATACTCTTAGGTTTTGATTAAAGGCTTTGTCAGACTACTATAGGCATGGGCAGTATCATTATTGGTATTGGTATTGGCATTGATACTGCTATCAGTTAGTTTTGGTTATAAAGTTAATTTAATTCTTTAAATTGATATTCCCTTATCTTGTTATATGCTCAAAATTTAACTGGCTGTGGGTTGTGGTGTGTTTGATTTGGTTAGGTACAGGGGTGATCTTCGATCCACGTGGGACTTGAGATACCCATCATAGCTAGGCTCAAGTTTGGGTCATGAAAAAGGTGGTATCAGAGCCTAGGTTTGGTGTCATTGGGTGTTCGACAAAGTCATTTTTAGTAGAGTCTCTTTTATAGGTATGTAGCACACCACACTTATAAGGGAGAGGCTATGAGATATTTTGGAATGTTTCTCTTTCTTGTTGTTCTATTTCAAGCCATAGAGTCTAAGGTCTTGAGTGTCTCTGATTTCCGTTTGTTTGATTTTCATATCATGCCTCCCAGACTATCTGAAGCTCATAGAAACTCCTCTAACCCATTTAAGTATAATGCTAATGGGATACACCCTACTTATGGGGTATGATGTATGAGCGATTGCTAATACATTTAAGGCCATTAACTGAGAATAATTGCAAAGTCTTAAGCAACTTTTATCGTTTTTTATTTGTTTATGATTGATTTTACAGTTTAATATGATGAGATAGAGAACCAACAAGAATGGAAGCAAAGAATTTGAAATCTAGAGAAATATGAAGAGAAGTGTGGCTAATGACTATGTGGCTGACGACATCTGTGATAAGTCATCAGCCCTATGATAAGCTATCACAGTTGTCGTCAGACTTAACCAGAGATTTGGCATGAGTTGAAGCCTGTGATTACATCTGGTTATATGTCGTCAAAAGTGTGATAAACTATCAAGTCCAACATCATCTCTAACCCAAGAATGGGAGTTGAAGAGAAGTTGTCATGACATTTTGTGATAAGGTGTCAGGATGGTGATAAGGCGTCAAGGATACCATCATACTTAGGTAGAACATGGAAGTTGAGAAGAAGTATTGGCGACATTGGTGATAAGCCATCAAAATCCTGATAAGCCATCGTCATCATCGTCAGCCTTAGACAGCAAGAGCCAAAAGTGAAGAGGAGCTGGCGACATCCGCGATAAGTTGTCAGACTCCTGATAAGCTATCACAGATGTCGTCGTCTATTCTGAGGAAAAGTTGTAACCTTGATTTTGTTTCCATAATTAGGTTAAAATATTTAAAACTTTGTTTGAGGGTTTTCTAATCAACCATTATTTATTATTATTCGACACTTTGAGTTTGGGAACATATTTTCTCTCTCTACTTCTAGACTTAACAACACAACTATTTAGAGAGATTATTATCAGTATTAGGGGATTTGTCCTTTGTGATCTAATCTATGATTCATTATTTTTTATTCATCACTGTAAGTTTATCATTCAAATCATAAATTCTATTATGTGTTTCGTTCTTTGCTTCATGAGAGGCTAAACTCCATTATCCTGAATTATGGGATCTAGGTTTAGGTCTTGATAAGGTTCTAGGTATTGAAGATTCCATAGATGGTAGGATTTCTTGATAATTCTGATGCTTTAATTAACATCTGTTGGTTGCAAATAGTAGACACACCAACTTTGATTTTATTGAGAAAGAAATCAAATATAGTCGGAAGTGAATTATCAACAGGGACTCGAAAATACTTTGTTTAATAATCAGCACTGTAACAAGGTTGGTTAACCTGATGTTAAATCTGGGCAGTGAATAGAAATTCCCTAAGTCTGATAGGATTAGGAAATTAAACGCTTAAGTAGGTTGAGAGACATTTGAGCATAACATCGATAAAAATAGCTTGTTATCCTACCCACCATGAGAATCTTGAATCACCTTTAGCATCTGTCATTTACCGTAAGCCCTAGTGAGCATAATTTTGGTTATTTCATAAAATCTTGATTACAGACATCGAAATTAAAGTGACAAACAATTATTCGTGACACTTAAACTCCCCATTTTAGGAAATATTAAACTATCAGTGAATTAAATAGAAAATGACTTGGGTTCACATCTTATTCCCTGTGGGCTTCGACCCCAACCTAGTTGGGTTTTATATTGACAATGATCACTTACACCCATTCAAGAGTGTAATTTGAGCGTTATCAAAAATAGCGTCGTTGTCGAGGAATACGGTCGTAAACTAAAAGTTTATGTGCACTAATTAACTATTAGTTAAGTTTCCTAGATTTACGTTTATTTGTTGTTTTTGTTTAATTGCAGGATCCTTGTTGTTTATGCCAAAAATAAGAAGTTCTGGAGAACTGTTGTTACTAATTTATTCGGAACCACAGCTGATCAGGAGAATGGCAGAACAGCAAAAGGCTGACAGACTGGCAGCCTTGGCCAGGGAAAAGGTGAATGTACAGAACGAGGGTCAACAAGTACGTCATTCATACCCTGATGATGAAAACTTGGGTGATGGGGAATTGCTGAATCCTCAAAACCCAAGGCGAGCAGAGCAAATTGCTACACCAGTGTAGTGAAACTTCAATAGAAACTGTCCAGTCAGAGGAAGGTATGGTCACAGCCTGTCCAATACGAGGTTGATAACGATGATAAAGAAATGGATGGAGCAGGTGCAACGGGTGCTATCATTCCTCCACTGTTGGCACCTAGTGCAAAATTCGGCATAACAAGTGCCATGATTCAACTCCTGAATTTAAAGGGATTGTTTGGTGGCCTTCCTAGGGATAACCTCAACCTGCATCTGGTGAATTTTGTCACCATTTGCAAATCTTTTAATAACCCAGGAGTGGGTGAAAATACTATCTGGTTGAGTTTTTTCCCGTTGTCTCTGTCTGGGGAGGCAACATTATGGCTGAATGAGCTGACACCCGATTCTATAACCAACTGGAGGCAGTTGAAAGAAGCTTTCCTAGAAAGGTTCTTTCCACCTTCCAGGAGGGTACAATTGAGGGACGGGATCAGCAACTTTAAGCAGCTCTCGACTGAAGCCTTGCATGAAACTTGGGAGAGGTTCAAGAAGAAGTTAACACAGTGTCTGAACCACAACATGACGGATATGCTGTGGGTGGTTCATTCATTGACCTTTCTTTCTAAATGCCTCAGATATGCTGAATAGGATGACCAAACAGAGTCGGGTTTGGCATACCAGGCAGTCTATGGTAGAAAGCACCACTATTTCTATTAGTATGTTTGCTGAACAATGCAGGAGAGATGAGGAGCAGGATAAAGATATGGATCATCTAAAACTCAAATGGACCTACTTACCAAGCACTTATTATTGGGAAAGATTGAAAAAGTGAAAGTTGTGATATCTCAAGACCGAGTTGATATGGAGCCAGAAGAAGAAGAAAATTATATTAATAATCAGGGGGGTTTCCGAAGAAATAGCCAAGGGAATCAAAGTTAGAATGTTTATGACAAGATTGGTTACAAAGATAGGGAGCAAAGAAACTGGAGAAGCAGTAATGAAAGGAGTGGTTTATACGTTCCTCTTGGAAATCGAGAAACTGATACAATTAGCTCTGGAAAGATATCCATGGAGGACATGATAGAGAAGCTGTTGAAGGGAGTTAAGGCCACCAACTCTGGTGTGACCCCCATGAAGACCGATCTGACATCCATCAGTCAGTTGGGGCACTCACACTCCACTGTAATCAAATAGTTAAAGCAGTAGATAAGCCAACTTTCTTCTATAGTCAACTAGAGAAAGAGTAGAATGTTACCAAGCGTTATGGTGTAGAACCCACAGAATGATGGCTCATGCATGGCAATTACCACTAGAAGTGGTAAGATCTTACTTGTCCCTTCTGTGGGCAAATCTGTAAATAGTGAGGTAGTTGTCAGTGAATTTGAAGAAAATAACCCAGTGGAGCCTAAGAAGCTGAATAGTTTTGTTGATGCTTTGGAGAAGGAAAAAGAGAAGGAAGAGGAAGTGGTGTTTAAAACCATCCCACGACCACCACCTCCCTTTCCCCAATGATTGAAGAAGAAGGCTGATGATGTAAAATTCAACAAATTCATGGCAATGCTCAAGCAGTTGACAATAAATGTGCCTTTGGTTGAAGCACTTGAGAAAATACCAGGATATACGAAATTCATGAAGGACCTTGTTACTAAGAAGAGAGCTGTGAACTGTGAATTGGAGGAAAATCTCCACTATTATAGCACTATCTCTACAAGGACCTTGGTGCAAAACAAGCTGGACTTGGGTGTATTTACTATTCCCTGTACAATCGAGACTATGGAATTCACCAAGGAATTATGTGATCTAGGAGCAAGCGTTAATTTGATGCCACTAACTATTTATAAAAAACTGGGTCTAGAAAATCCCACACCCACCAACATGAGACTCGTGATGGAAGATAGGTCAGTAAAGTGACCTGTTGGCATTCTGTATGATGTGTTGGTGAAGGTGTCCAACTTTATATTCCCTACAGACTTCGTCATTCTAGATTGCGAGGTGGACTTTGAGGTGCCCATAATCTTGGGTCAACTTTTTCTCATAACCGAAAGTGTGTTGATTGATTTAAAAGCGAATGAGCTCTTATTCAGGATGAATGATGAAGTGGTATGGTTTGATGTGGGCAAATAAATGAAGCAGCATGAATAAATGAGTGTGTTCTCAGTAGTTTATGTGTATTATGAGGACGAACAGGATGTGTCCATAGCTGAGCAACTTCTAATCGAACCTTTGGCCGTAGTTATGATGAATTATAATAGTGAAGGCATCGGGGAGTATGAAAAGGCAGTTTATGCCTTGATAGGAATGGGTTCATATCCTTATTCTCCTAAAAAGCTGGACCTTGATCTGGCTAATCGACCAACACCACCAGCCAAGCCATCTATTGAGGAGCATCTGGTGTTGAAATTAAAAGAACTACTTGGACAGTTATGGTATGTGTTTCTGGGCAGCAGGAATATGCTACCTTTTATTATTGCAGCTGATTTGGGTGAACAATAGGTGAATGCACTTATTTCAGTACTTCAGAGGCATAAGAGAGCTATAGGGTGGACCATCACAGATATTATTGGCATTTTCTCGGGCATCTGCATGCATAAAATTCAACTTGAGGAAGATTGTATTCCAACCATAGAGCACCAGCACTGTCTTAACCCACCAATGCAAGAGGTGATTAAGAAGGATATTATTAAGTGGTTAGATGCAGGAGTTGTTTACCCTATTTCTGAAAGCAAGTAGGTGAGCCCAGTTCAATGTGTTTCCAAAAAAGGGGACATGACAGTGGTTGCTAATGAAAGGAATGAGTTGATTCCACTCAAGCTGTAAATGGGTGGATAGTTTCATGGACTACCGCAAGCTAAACTCTTGGACTCTGAAAGACCACTTCTCGATGCCCTTTATGGACCAAATACTTGATCGATTGGCTGGAAAGGGGTGGTATTGCTTCCTGGATGGTTATTCTGGATACAATCAAATCTGCATTGCTCTTGAAGATCAGGAGAAGACGATATTCATATGCCCATATGGCACCTTTACATTTAAGAGGATACCATTAGGGCTATGCAATGCTCCCACCACTTTTCAACGGTGTATGATGTTTATCTTCTCAGATATAGTGAAGGACACCATAGAGGTATTCATGGATAATTTCTCTGTGGTGGGTGATTCATTCTAGACATGTTTGGCAAATCTGAATCTAGCCTTGCAAAGATGTGAAGAATTTAATTTGGTGCTTAACTGGGAAAAATGCCATTTCATGGTAAAGAAGGGCATCGTTCTCGGCCATAAAATTTTTGAAAAAGGGATAGAAGTAGGTTGAGCAAAAGTGAAAGTTATTAAGAAACTACCACCTCCTATTTCAGTGAAGGGAGTGCATAGTTTTTTTGGACATGTTGGCTTTTATTGGAGATTTATAAAAGACGTCTCAAAGGTTGCAAATCTACTTTGCAAACTTTTTGAGAAAGAAGTGAAATTTTTCTTTGATGACGAGTGCTTGAAGGCATTTGAATGACTTAAAAAGAAGCTTATTAAGGCCCCTATTGTTATTTCACCTGACTGGGCAAAACTATTTAAGATCATGTGTGATACAAGTGGTGTTGCCCTTGGGGCTGTATTGGAACAAAAGAGGAACAAATTGTTTCATCTGATATATTACACCAACAAAGCACTGAATGGAGAGCAAAAGAATTACACCGTTACTAAATAGGAGCTTTTGGCTGTAGTGTATGCTTTTGAGAAGTTCAAAGCTTATTTGCTTGGGACCAAAGTAGTGGTCCACACCGACCATACTGCCTTGAGGTATTTGATGGCTGAAAAGGATGCAAAACCAAGGTTGATTAGATGGGTATTGCTGTTGCAAGAATTTGACTTTGAGGTCAAAGATAGGAAAGGCTCTGAAAACCAGGTTGCAGATTATCTGTCTAGAATGGAAAGTGAACAGGAAATAAGTGATGAAACAAAGATAAATGATGCATTTCCTAATGAGGAGATCCTGCCAGCCGCTATGCAAAAATTTCCTTGGTATGCAAATTATGCAAATTATATTGTGAGTGAGGTCATCCCGGATAATCTTGATTTCCATCAAAGGAAGAAGTTCTTACATAATGTGACACATTACTTCTGGGATGAGCCGTATCTTTTTTGGCAATGTGCAGACAATATTATGAGGAGATATATTCCGGAAGTAGATGTATTGTGCCTATTGGAAGCATGTCATGCTTCCCCAATTGGGGGTCACTATGTAGGTAACCGAACGGCTAGGAAGGTGTTGTAGAGCAGCTATTACTAGCTGACATTTTTTAGGGATGCCCACGAGTTTATGCTAAAATGTGACCAATGACAGAGGCAGGGTTCAATCTCTAAAAAACATGAGATTCCCTTGACGAAGATGCTTGAAGTGGAATTGTTTGATGCCTGGAGTATCGATTTCATGGGTCCTTTTGTAAGCTCATATAAGATGAAGTATATTTTAGTTTCTGTTGACTACGTATCAAAATAGGTCAAAGCTGTGGCCTGGTCTGATAATGAAGGGAAGAGGGTTGTTGTATTTCTCAAGAAGAACATCTTCTCTTGCTTTGGAGTACCACGTACTATCATAAGCGATGGAGGATCCTATTTTTGCAACAAAGTGTTTCCAACAACTTTGGCAAAATATGGGGTAAAATAGCACAGAGTGGCTACTTCATACTACCCACAAACTAGTGGGCAAATAGAGGTTTCAAATCGTGAGATTAGTGAATGCTAGCTGGAAAGATTGGTCTCGAAAGCTCGATGATGCCTTGAGGGCATATCGAACTGCTTTTAAGACACC
Organism: Capsicum annuum; assembly: GCF_002878395.1. Taxonomy (NCBI): domain Eukaryota; kingdom Viridiplantae; phylum Streptophyta; class Magnoliopsida; order Solanales; family Solanaceae; genus Capsicum; species Capsicum annuum. The sequence goes on along the minus strand of NC_061117.1, from coordinate 81,220,737 downwards.
CATTGGCATGTTACCATTTTAGCTAGTCTATGGGAAAACTTTCCACCTACCAATAGAGCTGGAGCACAAGGCCTTATAGGCACTCAAAAGGTTAAATCTGAATTAGAAGGAAGCAGCAAAGCTGAGATAGGGGCAATTGAACAAGATGGATGAATTCCATCTCAGGGCGTATGAATGAGTGGATCTATATAAAGAAAATATGAAAAAGTACCATGATTGGAGAATAGAGAAATGAGAATTCCAAAAAAGTGACTTGGTGCTTCTGTTTAATTCCAGACTCAAATTGTTCCTAGGCAAGCTAAAATATAAGTGGTCAGGTCCTTTCAAAGTTAGCCAAGTCCACTCATCTGGAGTAGTGGAACTTGAAAACAAAGATGGCAGTACCTTCAAGGTAAATGTGCAATGTGTCAAGCTTTATATTACCCTGAACAAATTGATGAAAAATATCACCATTATCTATATTAATGAAGTCTGAAGTAATAAAGAGACTGGAGTCTTGCCGCGACGTTACATTACGTGCTGCTTGGGAGGCAACCCATGACCCTCGAGATTGATCCATTCTAGGATTACTCTAACCCTTAGTTTAGTTTTTCTTTGATTTTAAGTTGAGGGTATAGGGTGTATATTATTTTAACATATTTTATGGTGACTAGGAGAAATATAAGTAAAAAAAGTAGTTGAAATGTTTTTGATTAATTTTTGAACACCTCTCCAATATTTTGTTTGCAAAACTGAGTGAATTATATTTACTTGTGACCATTGTAAATCTTCTTGTGGCATTAGTTCTAGCTGCTTGACGATCATTGCTGAGCAATTGCATGAACTAGATAAGTGATAGCCTGTGATATACTTGTGTGCTATGTGTGTGTGAGTAGCTACTTAATTCCCTCTGTATGCCAAAGCCAAAACTTGCCCTGTTAGTCTTACCATGGTTGAAGGGTAGAGGGTTAGGAAAGGATCATAGGCCATTTTGTTGATTAACCCACTTTTAGACTAAATAGCCTTCCCTATGTGCATAATACCCCTTGATCCCTGTTTTGAGCCCAAATTGACTATTTCTTTCTTATGACACCTTTCACCTTCCCATTTATACCATAATGAACCTATTTTGGCACTGGTCGTCCTTGGACATATACACCTTGACCTAGGCAAACAACCTAAGTTGAGGGTGGCTATCATAGGGGTGCATGGTGTAAAATGAGTATGAAGAATGGTAGAATAAAAGAAAATGAATAAAAGTTGGGTGCTTATTAAAAAAAAAAGAGAAGAACCCAACTCGAATATGTGTGATCAAAAGAAGAGGAAAAGAGAAAGAGGTTAATAAGTGAACCCCAATAGAGTAGTGTAGTCTCATAGAGGCATAGTCATTCTAAATGTCCTTGAATATCATACCATCCCACACCTACATTACAAGCCTAAAAAAAGTCCTATAGTGATCCTAGCTAGTCTATCTGAAGGTCTTGGTAATGAAAATAAGGGCAAGCCTATGGTACTTGGCATACACTGATTGGAACATCATTTTGAGAGTGAGAGTCTTTTGATAACCCCCACGATTATATTTTTGGTTTCTTACATGAGAGGAGAGGGGTTTCTTTATTGTGAGGGAACACTAGTATTGTTGCTAGCTACTTGCTTGTTTAGATAGTGCAGCATTGGTATATGAATGGTTGTTGTGGCTAAGATTGATGCCATCGCTTGTGTCCTTTGCGTTATATTATTGTTTTTCAATGGTATACACAATTGGTTTTAATTGGATTAACCTTGGAGGTGGTAACTATGTCCTGAGCTTAAATGGAAAATTGGCTGCTGAATGTGCTATGTACTCTCTTAATTGGGGCTGAGTTTCTTAAGGACAAGCAATTGTTTTAAGTTTATGGTGTTGATGTGTTAGCAGTTGCTAACACATTTAAGGCCTTTAACTAAGAATAAATGTGAAGTCTTAAGCAACTTTTGTCATTTTTGACTTGTTTATGTTTGATTTTATTGTTTAAGCGGGTGAGATAGAAAACCAACAAGAATGGAAGAAAAGAAGTTGAAATCTAGAGAAATCTAAAGAGAAGTGTGGCTGGCGACATTTGTGATAAGTCGTCATCCCTATGATAGGCTATCACAGTTGTTATCAGACTTAACCAGAGATTTGGCATGAGTTGAAGCCTGTGTGGTGATAGGTCGTCAAAGGTATGATAAGCTATCAAGGCAACATCAGCTTTAACCAGAGAATGGAAGTTGAAGAGAAGTTGTGATGACATTTGGTGATAAAGTGTCAGGATGGTGATAAGGCATCAAGGATACCGTTAGACTTAGGTAGAATGTGGAAGCTAAGAAGAAGTCTTGATGACATTGGTGATAAGCCATCATCGTTTTCGTCAACTTTAGACAGCAAGAGACAAAAGTGAAGAGGAGCTGATGACATCCGTGATAAGTCGTCAGACTCCTGATAAGCTATCACGAATGTCGTCGTCTATTCTGAGAAAAAGCTTTAACCTTGATTTTTTTTCATAATTAGGTTAAATTATTTAAATCTTTACTTGAGGGTTTTCTAATCAACCATTATTCATTATTATTTGACACTATGAGTTTGGGAACATACTTTGATATTTTCTCTCTCTACTTCTAGATTTAACAACATAACTATTTGGAGAGATTATTATCAGTATTGGGATTTGTCCTTTGTGATCTAATCTACGATTCACTGGTTTTTATTCATCATTGTAAGTTTATCCTTCAAATCATAAATTCAATTATGTGTTTTGTTCTTTACGTCATGAGAGGCTAAACTCCATTAACCTGAATTATGGGATCTAGGGTTAGGTCTTGATAAGGTGCTAGGTATTCAAGATTCAATAGGTGGTAGGATTTCTTGATAATTTTTACACTTTAATTAACGTCTGTTGGTTGCAAACAGTAGACACACCTACCCTAGTTTGGGTCATAAAAAAGGTGGTATCAGAGCGTAGGTTTGGTGTCATTGGGTGTTTGACAAAGTCATTTCTAGTATAGTCTTTTTTATAGGTGTGTAGCACACCACACTTATAAGGGAGAGGCTATAAAATATTTTGGAATGCTTCCCTTTCTTTTTGTTCTATTTCAGGCCATAGAGTCTAAGGTTTTGAGTCTCTCTAATTTTAGTTTGTTCGCTTTTCATATCATGCCTCCCGAACTATCTGAAGCTCATAGAAACTTCTCTATCCCACTTAAGTATAATGCTAATGGGACACACCCTACTTATGGGGTACAGACCTGGTCTAGGGTTCAAGTTATTGATTGCCCTCCTAGATTTCCTTAGGTCCCCTTTTGTTCTTCTTGAGCTTTGATGTGTGAGCAGATGCTAACACATTTGAGGCTTTTAACTCAGAATAATTGCAAAGTCTTAAGAAACATTTGTTAGTTTTGATTATTTTTATTGTGTTAATGCAGATGTGAGTGATAGGGGAGGAAATAATAGGAAAGAAGAACAAATCAGTTAGAATCTGGTGCAAATAAGTTGAAGTAAAGTTGACAACATTTCTAAAGCACCGTCAGATATGTGAAAGGCTATCAAAGTCACCGTCAAGCGTAGATAGAATCTGAAGAATTGAAGTGATGTGTGATGACCTTTTTGAAGCACCGTCACAACTATGATAAGGCGTCAACTCAAAGCAGAACATGATGATTTCCAATGAAGATGTGACGATATTTTTCATGCGTCGTCACTTAATTGACATGCCGTCAGATTTGCCGTCAGAAGACTCAGAAGATAAAAATTCACTGGAATCTATGATGATATCTTAAACATGTCATCAGATGTCTAACACGCCGTCAAGATTGCCGTCGACTATTTTGAAGAGAAAACTAAAATCTTAATTTTTGTTTCCTTATTTAGAATTAACTATTTAAAGACTTGTTTTAGGGTTTTTTAAAAAAATATATCTTGTTGGGATTTTGATGATCGAGGATCTCTACTTGGGATTTTTATGATTAAGAAGCTATCAAATAATTAACTAGGAGTGTGGCACGTAAAATTGCTTCATCTTTTTCGTCAGATATTTTTCTTGTTTTCTTTTCCAAACACTTATCAACTATTATGGGTTTCCATCTTGTGATTGAATTGAAGAAATACTTATTGGGTTTCATCCATCAGTAAGTTTATCCATATTACCATGAATTTAAGTTGTTATTTCATTCATCAAATCATGAGCGGCTAATTCTATTAGCCCGAGTTATGGGATCTATGGATTAGGGTTTGATATGATGCTAGTTATTTAAAGGATTCAAAGAGTAGTAGGAAATCTTGAAATTCTATTGCTTTAACTTGAATCTATTGGTTTCGAACAATAGGTTGTGCCTTAGGCTTATTTGCTTTTAACAAAGAAATAAACTAGAGGACGTGAACAATTAATAGGGACTCGGAAGCTACCTACCTTCTGTTTAATGATTGATGCCGTAACTATATTAATATACCTGAGATAAGATCCAATTGGAAATATATAAGTTATCTAAGTTCGAGAGAATTAGATAATAAATTTTCTGGTGAGGTTGAGGGATAAATCAGATAGTATCATTGTCAGGGATATTCTGCTATTTTTACTTTCTTCAAGAGTCTTAAGCATTACCTAGTATCTGTCAATTCCCAAAACCCATGGTGAACATAACTCTGGTCTCCTATTTATCTTGGTTACAAACACGAAAATATTGAAAGTGACAAGTGACTATCTGTGAAACTTAAACCCCCATTTTCAGAAATAGTAAACTACCGATAAAGCATTTCGTTAACAAATCAAAGTTCACACCCTATTCCTTGTGGATTTGACCCCAACCTAGTTGGTTTTATATTGATAATGATCGCTTACACCCATTCAAGAGTGTAGTTTGAGCATTATCAAAAATAGCGCTGTTACCGGGGAATACGATTGTAGACTAAAAGTTTGTGCGCGAAAATTTGCTGATAGTTAAGTTTCCTTGATTTACATTTATTTGTTGTTTTTGTCTATTTTAGGTGCTGTGTTGTTTATGCCAAAAACAAAAAGTTCTGGAGAACTGCTATTACCAATCAACCTGGAACCTCAGCTGATAGGGAGAATAGCTGAACAACAGGAAGTAGAGAGACTAGCTGCTTTGATCAAGGCTTAGGCGAATGTGCAGAATTTAGGTCAACAAGCACGTCACCAGAAATCGGATGATGAAGACTTGGGTGATGAGGAATTGCTGAATCCTTAAAACTCAAGGAGAGCTGAGAAAGTTGCTGCACCAGTGCAGCAAAATGTCAATAGGAGCCAGTGCAACGGGTGCTATCATTCCTCCACTATTGGCACCAGGTGCAAAATTCAGCATAATAAGTACCATGATCCAACTCCTAAATATGAAGGGGTTATTTGGAGGCTTCCCTGGTGATGATCTGAACATGCATTTGGTGAACTTTATCACCATTTCCAAATCCTTTGACAATCCAGGAGTGAGCCAGAATGAGATCAGGTTGAGGTTGTTTTCGTTGTCTCTGTCTGGAGAGGCAACAATGTGGTTGAATGAACTAGAACCTAATTCTATAACCAACTATAGATAGTTGAAGGGTGCATTCCTAGAATGGTTCTTTCCACCCTCCAGAAGGGTACAGTTGAGGGATGAAATTAGTAACTTCAGACAGCTCCTGACTGAAGCATTACATGAAACCTGGGAAAGATTTAAAAAGAAACTTGCACAATGTCCGAACCACAACATAACAGACTTGCACTTGATGGAGAATTTGTACCGAGCTTTCAACTCTGTGACAAAGCCAATTGTTGACAACGCTGTAGATGGTTCGTTCATTGACCTCTCTTTTCTAGATGCTTCGGACATGCTGAATAGAATGACCAAACAAAGTGGGGCTTGGCACACTAGGGATTCTGTGGTGGCTAGCCCAACTGTTGCTGGTGGTATAACTGTGGAACAACATAGAAGGGATGAGGAACGAGATTAGGACATGGCCCATTTAAAGACGCAGATAGACTTACTAGCCAAGAACTTCCTATCCGATAAGATTGAAATGGTTAAAGAGGTGGAATCTCAGGGTACTATTTCTGCAGGTGTTGATGTGGAGGCAAACTATGTGTGTAATCTTGGGGGTATCCAAGGAAATAGCTAAGGGAACTAAGGTCGGACTTTCTATGACAAGCTTGATTATAAAGATAGGGAGCAGGGACACTGGAGAAACAATAATGACAGGAGTGGTTTGTATGTTCATCCTGGAAGTTGGGATAATGCAACAACTAGTTCTGGTAAGATGTCCATGGAGGACATAATAGAAAAGCTGTTAAAGGGAGTTGAAGCTACCAACTCGGGGGTAACTACTACGAAGAGTGAGTTTTCTACCCTCAGTCAGTTGGTTGGCTCACACTCTGCTTCTATTAAGTAGTTGGAGCAACAGATGAGCCAACTTTCTGCTACACTGAACCAGAGAAAAGCTGGTACTTTACCTAGTGATACGGTTCAAAACCTACAGACTGATGGCTCTAGTATGGCGATTACCACTCGAAGTGGTAAGATGTTATATGGCCCTCCTATGGGAAAATTTGTAGGGAATGAGGTAAGTGTTAATGAATCAGAAGGAAAAAATCCAGTAGAGTCTGAGAAGCTGGATGGTTTTGTTGATATTTCAGAGAAAGAAGATGAGAAGGAACGGGAAGTGGTATTGAAAGAAATTCCAAGACCACCACCTCCCTTTCCTCAGAGATTGAGGAAGAAGGTAGATAACGAAAAATTTAGCAAATTCATGGCAATACTGAAACAACTGACAGTGAATGTGCCATTGATGGAGGCACTTGAGCAAATGCCAAACTATGCTAGATTTATGAAGGAATTGTTAACAAAGAAGCGGAAGGTAAGCTGTGAGCCGGTGGACAACATCCACCACTGTAGTACTGTTTCTTTACAATCCTTAGTGCAGAAAAGCTTGACCCTGGAGCATTTACTATACCGTGCACAGTTGGGTCCATGAAGTTTACCAAAACTTTATGTGACTTAGGAGCAAGTATTAATCTGATGCCACTTGATATCTACAAGAAACTTGGATTGGGGGAACCTACCCCCATAGATGACTATATTCTGCCTGCAAATTTTTTGATATTGGTTTGTGATATTGATTTTGAGGTACCCATCATTTTGGGTAGACCACTATTAGCCACGGGAAGAGTACTAGTTGATATGGAGCTCAATGAGCTAAGGTTCAGGTATGAAAAAAGAGAGGCTAGATTCAAAATGCATCCTCATATGAAGCAAGTGGAGGAGATGAATATCTTCTCGATTGTGGATGTATTCCAAGAAAATGGTAATGAGGTATCGATACGGTATCTTAAAGAAGTCAGAGTAGTCGAGATAACCAAGTCGTGCTGCGACATTAAATCAGACACTGTTTGGGAGGCAACCCAAAGTTTTAATTTTGTTGCACTAGTGTTGTTAATATTTGTAGCTAAGAGTTATACAAAGGAGGTGAACTGGTTGCAGTTAGCTTGAGAAGGTTGACGTTAATTTTGATGGGCTGTCACAAGTATGACAAGCCATGAGAAATGTCATCAAAACAATCAAGTCAAAGCCTTATACTGTTAAGGATGATGGCAATTTTGAAGCACCGTACGATCTTTGAAGGGCCGTAAAAACTGCCATCAAACGAGTTTGGCCCAGTTTAAAAATTTGAGCTAGCCTGTCCCAGCAACAACTGTTCACATTCCCGCGTACTACAAATATTTTTTTTTCAGTTTTGGTTTTCTTTCCTTAGTGAATTATTTCCCTTCTTTTTACAAAGTTATTTCCATCTAAGGAAAATTTTTAATACTTTCCTTGTAAGTTGAAGCTTAAGAGTTAAGTCAAGCAACCTTTCCTCTCTCTCATTACAGTCTTCTCTCACTCACAATTCTAAGTGCTCGAAGTACATCAGCTAAGAGTCGACATTCAGGTATGACAAAAACTTCAACTTCATCTTTCTTTGGAGAAATTTTGAACTACAAGAAACCTTGGTTTCAAAGGAATGAGCTGAACCCATCAATATGTTTCAAGATCCTTAAAAAACTAAGGTTTGTAGGGTCATAAGGTATAATTTCATTGAAATTTTAGTTGAATCACATTACCTAAGTTGAAATTAAGAATAATGGTAGATGAAAAATCAAGTAAAAAGGAATTGAAAGTTGTAATTTTTTCTGATGACAACTTTTACAGCCCTGCACCTGTTTGATGGATTTTCAAAATTGCCATCAAAAGTTGGGAAATATTGTAGATTCTGGATAAGGTTGATGACATCTTTGAAGCACCGTCACACTTATGACGGCAAATCAGAAAGGCCGTCAAACCTTCGAACTAAAAACAGTAATGAGGTTAAACTGAGGTGATCATTTTCTTCTCTTGTTTGATTATGGACACTAATTAAGGATTTCTATGTTGTTGCAGAACTGAGCATGACACCCAAGAAAAAGAATCCAACTACACCAAAGAAAGTGGCTAAAGAGAGTGTACGTCGGCAACTTATCAATGAGGACTCTGACTATGAAGATGATGAACCATTGCTCAGATGGACTAGAAAGAGGGCTTGTCCAAAGACACCACCTCTACCTAAGCATATTGAGGTGGATGATACTGAGGTAACAACCTCATCTGAGCAAGCATCGGAGGAATGAGGATCAGAACACACTAAGAAGGAGTAAGAGGGCACCGAACAAGAATCTGAAAATAAAGGGTTCTGTGAAGCCTGTAGCTGAAGAAACTGAGTCTGAATAACCATCATCAGGGTAGAAAGGTGATAAGGATTCTCCAGTAAGGGGAACTTTGGTGAAATGCAAAAAAAAACCCGAGATTAGGAACAATGTGAGATGGCAAATCCCTGGAGCTGAAATAATTTTTTCGGACGAACTTGGCAGAACAGATTGAAGAATTTCTTGAAGGACAATTTTAGAAGAGAAGAAGATTATCACTACAGGGTTGATGAAATACCTTGAGGTGATGCAAAAACTCAAGGATTATGGCCTGGATTGGACTACTAGGGAAAGTAGTGTTTACTGTCCTTTGTTAGTCCTGGAGTTCTACGCAAACTACCAGGCTATGATGGAAAATATGTGCAAAGAAGGGGATTGAACTTCAGATAAGCCACTATTGACAAAAGTTGCAGTACGTGGAGTGAGGGTGGATGTATCAGATGCCACCATAAATAGGTTTCTTCATGGGCCAGCCTTCGTCCCATGAGTCACGTCACCTACCTTCTATTCCTAGTTGAAGCATCGGGAAAATCAGCACAAATAGATAGAGACTCTCATAGGAGATGGGGAACTTGAGTGGCTAAATAATCCTATAAAAAAGATAACCAAAGTATCTCTAAATTCAGAGGCAAGATTTTGGTGGGGTTTAGTATGGATTCATCTGATACCCACCGAGATAGAAAACATATTGGAGGATGATCGAGTAATATTGGTTGTAATCTTGATAGATAGAATTCCCTTGGATTTTAGAGAAATTAATGCAGAAGAGATCAAGATTCAGCTCGCAAGACCCGATGCTACATATCCATTCCTATGTCTAATCACTAGGTTATGTGAGTAGCTAATTTACCTGAGATTTCAAGTATTGATGTTGAGTACATACCAAGAGACCCACAACCCTGTCAGAAAAGATGAAATTCATCCGGGCTTGTGACTTGATCGAGATGCAGTTGGCGCAGCAGATCCTCCAGTCACTGAGACTATTTCAGCACCAGCTATTGGGGTGTAAAGCTTTGAAGCTGTACCACCACCACCAGCATATTCAGCTCAGGCAGGCTTAGTGCTTTAATGTATCAACAGCCGATTGATACAGGTTCGGCATTTCAGCCGATTGATATCAGGAAGGTGGCTAAGCAAGAAAATTGGTGCGAGGTACAACTATAGATCTTTGCCAAATAGTTTGTTGCTACTTTGGATAAAAGAATCAAGGTTGCACTTGAACCTTTCATGACTTTGTCTGGGCGGGTGACAGATCTAGAGAACAGATTCGATGCCCGGGTAAGAGAGATGACAGGTGCTAATCTTACCACTTTCAGGGATGCATTGGACAAGGTGAAGGCTGAGGTTGGGATACTACATTAGCACCAAATTATACTGCCAATAGGATCAACCATGCATGATGTAGAGGAAGAAATTCCTATCCTTGATCTTACTGTGGATTCCCTAAACAAAAAGAAGAAAAAGGGGGAAAAAAGGTAAGAACAAGAGATATGAGCTGGATAGAGAAGATGAGACAAAAGATAAAAAGAAAGTAAAAAAGAAGGCAGAGAAGGAAGACTTGGAAAGGGCAATATTGGAGTCTCTGGATGACATGGAGAAATAGAAAATAGTCATCAGAGCTAGGGCTGCAAGTGCTTCATTGATCCAGCTCCAGCCACTGCAAAGGTAGATGCTACGAGTGGGGAAAAGACAACAGATGATGTAGTAATAGGGTTGGAGACCCAGGATCCACAGGCTTGGCTGTCTTCAAGTATATCCGAACCCTTAATACTTTTTATTTCTTGATTTTAAGTTGATGGTGTAGGGAAACTATTATTGTAATATGTTTTGTAGATAAGTATGAGTAGTACAAGACTTGGGGCAGTTAGCTCATTTTGTGATTTTTGAGTACCTCTCTAGTGGTCTGATCTATTGTGTACTGTGTGGATTGTATCCATTATGACCACTGTGTATCTGTTTGTGGCATTAATATGGCAAATGAATAACCTGTATAAAATAAATGTATGAAATGGTTGAGTAGTGATATGAGATATAATAGTGTGCCATGTGCGTGTGAGGTATTACTCAGTTCCCGTTGTGCGTTGAATCCAGAGCTTTCCCAGTTAGTCATGCCTTAGTCATAGGATAGACATTAGGAAAGAATCATAGGCATTTTTGCTTGTTAACCTATTTTAGCTTAAATGACCATCCAATTATGAATAATATCCCTTGATCCCTTTTTGAGCCTAAATAGCCTAGTTCTTTCTTGTACACCTTTCACCTTTCTATTATATCACAATGAACCTATTTTGGCCCTAGCCCTCCTTAGACACTGTGCACCTTAACTTAGACAAATAACCTAAGTTGAGGGAGGCTACTAGAGGGGTGCGTGATGCAATATGAGCATAAAGAGAGGTAAAAGAAGGAAAATGAATAACAAGTTGGGTGCAGTGATAAAGAAAATAGGAAAAGAGAAAAACTAAAAAAGTTAATCTAATGCTTGAACAGACAACACCCATCTTAAGCAAGCTTGACAAATAAAAGAGGGAGGAAAAAAAGGTCAAAAGTTGAAACCCCAAGATTGAATATAGTGCCAAGGAGGTGTAGTCACTATGAAATACCCATGAATATCATACTAGCCCCTAGCGTACGTTACAAGCTTCAGAAATGCCCTAAATGATCCTAACTATTTTGTCTGAAGACTTAGCTACTGAATATAAGGGCAAGCCTATGGCATTTGATGCGCAATGTTGGGACTTCATTCTGAGAGAGAGTCTTACATTCATCCCTATGTCTATACATGTGAATCTGAGTGGAAAAGGGATTTCTTTGTTATGAGGGCACACTAGGTATGTTGGTAATAACTGCTTTGTTCGGATAATGTAATTTGAGTATATGCTAGGTTGTTATAGCTGAGATTTTTGCCATGTCTAGATACCTGTTAGTTACATGGTCATTTTCAAATACTAGACATAGTTGGTTTTACTTTGATTAATCATGGAGATAGTACATGTATTCTGACCTGATAAGAGTAGTTAGCTGCCGAATTGTAATTTGTATACTCCTAGTTATGTTTTGGTTGCTTGAGGACAAGAAATTGTGTTAAGTTGAGGGTATTGATGTGTGAGTAGATGCTAACACATTTGAGGCTTTTAACTCAGAATAATTGCAAAGTCTTAAGCAACTTTTGTTAGTTTTGATTGTTTTTTTATGTTAATGCATATGTGAGTGATAGGGGAGGAAAAATAGGAAATAAAAACAAATCAGTTAGAATCTGGTGCAAATAAGCTGAAGAAAAACTGATGACATTTCTGAAGTGCCATCAGATATGTGAAAGGCTGTCAAAGTCACCGTAAGCGTAGACAGAATCTGAAGAATTGAAGTGACGTGTGATGACCTTTTTGAAGTGCCGTCACAACTGTGATAAGGCGTCAAAATTGTCGTTAACTCAAAGCAGAACATGATGATTTCCAATGAAGATTTGATGACATTTTTTACATGCCGTCACTTAATTGACACGCCACCAGATTTGCCGTCAGAAGACTCAGAAGATAAAAATTCACTGGAATCTGTGACGATATCTTGCACACATCGTTAGACGTCTGACACGCCATCAAGATTGCCGTCGACTATTCCGAAGAGAAAACTAAAATCTTAAATTTTGTTTCCTTATTTAGAATTAACTATTTAAAGACTTGTTTTAGGGTTTTTTTAAAAATATCTCTTGTTGGGATTTTGATGATCGACGATCTATTTTTGAGATTTTTATGATTGAGAAGCTATCAGACAATTAACTGGGAGGGTGGCACGTAAAATTGCTTCATTTTTTTCGTCAGATATTTTTCTTATTTTCTTTTCCAAACACTTATCAACTATTGTGGGTTTCCATCTTGTGATTGAATTAAAGAAATACTTATTGGGTTTCATCCATCAGTAAGTTTATCCATATTACCATGAATTCAGCTTGTTATTTCATTCATCAAATCATGAGTGGCTAATTCTATTAGCCCAAGTTATGGGATCCATAATTTAGGGTTTGATATAATGCTAGGTATTTAAAGGATTCAAAGAGTAGTAGGACATCTTGAAATTCTGTTGCTTTAACTTGAATCTATTGCTTGCAAATAATAGGATATGCCTTAGGCTTATTTGCTTTTAACAGAGAAATAAACTAGAGGACGTGAATTATAAATAGGGACTCGGAAGCTACCAACCTTCTATTTAATGATTGATGCTGTAACTAGATTAATCTACCTGAGATAAGAGCCTATTGGAAATATATAAGTTATCTAAGTTCAAGAGAATTAGATAATAAATTGTGTGGTGAGGTTGAGAGATAAGTCAGATAGTATCGTCGTCAGGGATATTCTATTGTTTCCACTTACTTCAAGAGTCTTAAGCATTACCTAGTATCTGTCAATTCCTAAAACCCATAGTGAACATAACTCTGGTCTTCCATTTATCTTGGTTACAAATCTAAAATATTGAAAGTGACAATTGACTCTCTGTGAAACTTAAACCCCTATTTTTGGAAACAGTAACTACTAGTAAAGCATTTCGTAAACAAATTGAAGTTCACACCCTATTCTCTATGGGATTTAACCCCAACCTAGTTGGGTTTTATATTGACAACGATCACTTACACGCATTCAAAAGTGTAGTTTGAGCGTTATCAAGCTCCTTAGGCTGATGTGTCAAATATAAATTTTGTCAGTCCATTCATATGTTGGCATAGTTGTTAGCTTCACAGTCTGAGCATCTAGCTTCAGTTACTCCATATTCTAAGGCCATAATGGTTGGCTATTTTATGAGTTTGATCCCTCCTATGTTTACTGGTGTTAAAGTTGAGGAGGATCCTTAAAGTTTCATTAATGAGATGGAGAAGATCTTCCACGTTATGCATGCTACTAATATGGAAGGTGTAGAATTCACTACCTATCAACTAAAGGATGTAGCATACCAATGGTATGAGGAATGGGAAATATCTAGAGAAGATGATGCCAAAGCCGTACTGTAGAATGATTTGTCCTTTTCTATCCTACTTCTTTCCTCAAGATTTAAGGGAGAAAAAAGTGAAAGAGTTTGTTAATCTGTAGTAAACATAAAAATGATCAAGGAATATGCCTTGAAATTCCATCAGTTATCAAGCTATGCTCCCGAGTTAGTATCTAGCATGAGGGATATAATGAGGAATTTCACTTCTTGATTGTCCCATGATTTTATTCTTGAGAGTAAGGCCGCCTTGTTGAATAATGATTTGTACATCTCCAGATTGGTTATGTATATTCAGCAAGTCAAGGAAGAGAAGAAAAAGTAGGCTAAAATTAGGTAGAGGTAGAATAAGAAGTTTAGATTTTTTTTATCAGGGTGGAGGTCTACAACAAAGTGTTAGAGATGGTGAAAAGTAGTCTAAGAAGAAGTAGGGGAGTTTTTGTTCCTACTCGACTACTAGTGCTCCTTATCCAAAGTTGATGGGTGATCATCGTTCTCAGAATGATAGTGGGTTAAGGGAATAGAGTGCCCAATCTTAGGTTGGTGGGGCTCAGTTTGCTCTATCATATCATCCTTGTAGTTTCTACAGGCAGGTTCATCATGGGTTATATAAAGAAGGGAGGAACACGTGTTTTAAATATGGCCTGATTAGTAACTTAAAAATGGATTTTCCTTTTAATATTGCTTTAAGGGAAATAAGATTCATGTTGCCACTTCAGCATCTCCTGCACCAAAGGGTATTGCTTCTGCTTCCAGTAGTGGCACTGACCGAAATCGCTTATATGCTAGTGCTACTCACTAAGACTTTGAGGCATCTCATATTGTTGCCACTGATATGTTACGACTCTTTTCTTGTGATGTGTATGGCTTTCTTGATTCGAGGACAACTCCTTCTTATGTGACCTAATTGTGGCTGAGCATTTTTGTTTTGGTATCGAGTGTATCCCTGATCCCTTTTCTATATCAACTTTGGTAGGAGACTGTGGTTACTCAAAGAGTCTATAGGGGTTGTGTGGTATCTATTAGTGGTAAAGAAACTCTTGTAGATCTAAAAGGGTTAGAAATGGTTGTTTTTGATGTTATAGTAGGGATGGATTGGTTGCATTCATGCTATGCCTCTTTAGTTTTTCAAACTCGTGAGGTCATGTTTAAATTCCCTAATGAGCTGGTCATTGAGTGGGAAGAGAGGTTCTCTAGTGCCTAAGAGAAGATTCATATCATATCTTAGAGCTCGGAAGTTGATTTCCAAGGGATGTCTTTATCATTTGGTTCGAGTTAAATATTCTAACTAGCAAGGTCATTCATTGTAATCAATTCTTATGGTTAGTGAATTTTCTAATGTTTTACCTAGTGTCCCTCTTAATAGGGTGATTGATTTTGGGATTGACCTTGTCCCAAACACTCATTCTATCTCAATCCCTCCATATAGAATGGCTCCGACTGAGTTAAAGAGCTTTAGGAGAAATTAAAAGACCTTCTTAACAAGGGATTTATCTATCCTAGTATATCTCTGTGGGGTGCTCCTATTTTTTTAAGCGTAAGAAAGATGGTTCCCTTAAAATGTGCATCGATTACCGTTAGTTGAATAAGGTTATGGTGAAGAATAAGTATCCTCTTCTGCAGATTGATGATTTTTTGACAAACTTTAGGGTGCTAAGGAAGATTATGCATTCGTGATGTAGATTGGTTGAGAGAGAGGATCTTGGCTGAGGCTTATAAGTCGCATTATGTTATTCATCCCAGCTTGATGAAGATGTATCATGATATTAAAGAGATTTATTGGTGCAACAATATGAAGCAATATGTGGCAAATTTTATGGCTAAATACATAGTGTATTAAGAAGTGAAGGTTGAGCACTTGAGGCTTGGTGTGTTAACCCAAGAGATTAAGTTTCCTATATGGAAGTGGGAAGTGATTTATATGGATTTCATTATCATTCTTTCTCGATATCAGAATTAGTTTGATTCAATTTGGGTTATCGTGGATAGGATGACTAAGTCTGCTCTTTTCTTGTTAGTGAGGACAAATTATTTGGTAGAAATTTACGCTAGGTTGTTCCTCCAAGAGATTTTAAAGTTGCATGTGGCGCCTGTATCTATCATGTCTGATTACGGTACTCAGTTCTCATCGTATTTTTGGCATTTGTTTCATAGAAATTTGGGAACTAAGGTGAGCCTTAGTACTGCTTTCCACCTGCAGTTGGATAGGCAAGTGTAAAAGACTATTCAGACATTGTAATATATGGTTTGGACTTGCGTGATTGACTATGGTGGTAGTTGGATTGGTTATTTGCATCTTATAGAGTTTGCGTATAATAATAGGTTCCACTCTAATATTGGGATAGCTTTATTTGAGGCATTATTAGGTAGGATGTATAGGTTTCTTATTGGGTGGTTCAAGGTTGGTAAGGTAGAGGTGGTTTGCCCAAATTTTGTTCACCAAGCGATGGAGAAGGTGAAGGTGGTTTGGGATAGACTTAAAGCAGCCCAAAGTCACCAAAATTCCAATGCGGATGTGAGGTATAGGGAGTTAGAGTTTGAGGTTGGCGAATGGGTATCCTTGAATATATCACCCATGAAGGGAGT
The DNA here is from genome assembly GCF_002878395.1 of Capsicum annuum. Lineage (NCBI taxonomy): Eukaryota > Viridiplantae > Streptophyta > Magnoliopsida > Solanales > Solanaceae > Capsicum > Capsicum annuum. The sequence goes on along the minus strand of NC_061117.1, from coordinate 81,204,484 downwards.
AATGTGGTTTTTGAAGAAGGGGAAGATTAGTCCCTCGTATATTGGCCCGCAGTTGATTTTAAAGTGGGTTTGTAAGGTTGCGTATGAGTACGAGTTGCCTCCTAGTTTGAGATCCATCCTTCTGGTGTTTCATGTTTCAATGTTGAGGATGTATGTAAGTGATCCTTCGATGGTTATTCCTAGGGAGAAGGTGGGTATTTTTTATTCCTTATCATATGAGGAAGTCCTAATTGAGATCTTGGATGGACAAGTTCATCAGTTGCAGATGAAGGATGTAGTTTGGGTAAAGGTTTAATGGAGGAACTATAAGGTTGATGAGGCTACTTGGGAAGCCAAAGAGGACATGAATTCCAAATATCCATTCTTGTTTTCTTCCCTAAATAATTGTACATAAGGTATGCGTTATTATTAACATCTTTGTTTTCTGACTTTGTCAAAGGAAAAGTTTATTACCGTGGAATCTTTATTTTCTGAGTTTGTTAAAGGTAAGAGTAGCATAATATAGAGTCAAATCATGCTAGAAATTTCCTTGTCGCATCATTTAAGGATGAATGATCCAGGTGGGGGAAATTGAAACACCCCGACTTTTGGCCCTTGAAATTTTCTTGAGATTTGGGCTACTGCCTTGGTTATAAATGGCCCCCAAAATTATTGGGTGTCTTGATGACTCATTGGGATGAGTTGTACCCAAACTAGGAAGTTTGATACTTGATTTTTCTCTGAGTAAGAGTGGTTCACTATGTGCCATAAGGGTATGTCATGAGTCGTAGGTTAAAATCGTAGGATTCCACTGTTCGATTTATTTGGGTATTAGTTGCTTACAAGTAGGACCCTACGAGTTGTAGGGCCATGTTATAAGTTGGTGGGTTGAGTCATAAGGATAACAGTTTTGGGGGTCTTGAAGACTGTTTTTATTACCACTTATGGTAATAAGTCGTAAGGTGTGAGTACGAGTCAAGGGGATGATACATAACCAAAGACAATGCTTTTCCAGCTTTTAAATTGGGGGCACTTTAGACATTTCCCACTTAAAACTCTTTAGACCCCACATCCATAAAACACTTTTGAGGCATTCATTTAACACTTTAACGGATTAAACACTCTCAAATTATCTCCCAAACTCTCTATTCAAGTTAAGGCTAGGGTTTTAAATGGTTGAACCATTAGGGTTGTCAAGGGTGGTTTCTCTCCATACACCTTACTATTACAGGCATGTCCGAACTGGATACTCTTTGGTTTGGATTAGAGGATTTGTTAGACTACTACTGGCATGGGGCGGTGTCGGTATTTGTATTGGTATTGACATTGATGCTAGTATCGGTATGTTTTAGTTATAGACTTATTTTAGTGTCTTCAAATTGATAGTCCCTTATCATGTTATATGCTCCAAATTCAACTGACCGTGGTGTGTGGTGTGTTTGTTTTTGTTAGGTACAGGGGGTGATCTCTGGTCCATATAGGACTTGAGATACCCATCATGAACAACCCTTTATTTGGGTAATCATAGATTAACAGTGGTATTGGACTATGTAAAATAAAGAAAAGTTCTAAAAAGGAAGGGTATTATTCAAGATACGGGTCGTCAAGTTACGTTAAGACTCGTAGCCTGACTCATGAGGATAATAGAAGAAAATATTAATTAGGTACACTAAGTAAATATTGACTACGACTCGTAAGAAGTGGATACGGGTCATTTGAAGCACTCATAAGCAGACCAGTAAGCTATGCCAAGGTCCAGTATTGAAGTTATGAAAGACTATGACTCATAGTATAAAACTACGACTCGTTGTGACCAATTGTAAGGAGACCAGTATGTAAAGCTATGAAGTGAAACGTTCAAGTGATAATAAGTGAAGACCATAAGTCACAAGGAATGACTATGACTCGTGTTGATGATCATATGACACCAGAACATTGAATCCTTGAAGGTAAAATTTCACTGTAATGGATACGACTAGCAACATACGACTCGTAAAAAGACCTCACAGGTCGTAAGGATTGCCAACCTACTTTTCCAATTCGTTTTTATTAGTATTTCTTTATTGTTTGTGATTCTATAAATACTTGAGGGTTATTTTTTTTAGGTTATGTACTTTTACTATATTTTCAGATACTTACACATACTTTGAAAAATGATACTATTGTCTTGGATTTTTGATTTCGTATCAATTAGAGATTTTGGATTTTATTCATTCATCATTGTACAAATAATTACATGTCTTTTTCATTGAGTATTATGGATTTTAGCATGAATATGAGGGGATAAATTCCCTAACCAGGGTTGTGGGAACCCTGGCAGATTAACTACGTAGTGAAAGTGGGAGATTCATCTATTCTATTGTAGTTGCGTGTATCTTAATCGTCTTTATATTAATTGTCCCAGAGCTACTTTAAAATCTTAGTGATTACCAGTATTAAAGAACGTCAACACAAGGTAGATTGAGATATGAAAAAAGAGATTAAGATAGTGATTCGAGGCTACCAACCCTCGTCTAATCAACTTGAGTTCCACAAGATGACAGTTGTACTGGGGCTATAGACAAAGGAAGATAAGGTGACACCTGGACACATACAAGGTAAAGGGTGAGATTTATCAATACATTCACAAGATGGTTGATAATACATAGCTTGTCAACTTTGCATATGGCGTAGTAAGATAGGTGAGTTAAACATGAGAAGTTTATGGATTTGAGAAGTCAGCGGGATTATAACCCTAGTGTTCACCTTTATTTGTTTACAAATTCAAGCATTTAAGTTTGGTTACAGGTTACTTTTTACTTCCAATTACCCCATTTACTTTTCCACATTGCTAGTGGATTTCATCTAACTTGAGATACTATTCAATATTTTCCCTGTGGGTTCGACCCCAACTTTATTTGGGTTACTTATTTGACATCGACCGCAACATACTTCATTAGAGGTTATTTTTGGGTGACATCATTTGCACACATAGACATTAAGGTGCTTTAAGCTTAGGGTTAGATTCATTTTTGTACCAAAATAATCTAAGTACTTTATATCACCCGACATTCTTAGTGGACAAGCACTTTTAACATTTCCAACTAACAATTATCTTGCAAGCAATAGACACAGTCTTGATATGGGAATTGTAATGGGAATTCATCTTAGGATGACCAATATCCTTAAAAATATTTAACCTCTGACTTGTAAAATTATACAATCTTTTGAAGAAGTTTTCCATCAAAGGGACCTCTCAAGTTCACCTTTTACAAGGACCAAGTTCTTCTTTAGTTCCATATTTCTCTCTAGAGAGACAGTAAGGTACATTTGAGACTAGTTCAACTATTCATCAAGTTCATATAGGAGGTATTTAACTTTTACTTCTTTTACCATGGTGAGAAGTCTCATTAACTTCTTATGTAGGGCCAAAATTTAAGATAATAACACACACTATATTATTCTTTTAACTTAATAATTTGAACGCATAAAATAGTTTTTCAATTTAAAATTTATCAATGTTTTTTGTTGAAAAACTCTTTTTCTTTAGTGAGACCACAAAATGCATCAATAAGGACATTAGCTGAAGAATTAACCTCCTTCAAAGAGTAGTCCTTAATATTTTCTTTACTATCTAAAAAGGTTACCTCTTTATCATCTTGATTATCTGATTTCTCTATAAGGGTAAAGAGTGAGTTAAACACTGAATCTTCATCTTCAATCATTATTACTGGGGTATCTCTAGGATGTTTAGTGGTATAAGATATAGTAGAAAAGTCTCTCCACTCATCTAAAGCTTGCTTGATAACCTGATCTACAGTCGGTCATCTACTGAACCTATAAGGTATCGGTCCATCTTCTATCCTTTATCAGCATGATTCATCACGTATTCTTTGTACTATACTTAATTTAGGATAGTACTTAATCAAGTGACCTGGATTCGCTCACATGTGACATAGGTCATTCGCATTTGCTGGTTTTTATTCTAGTAAAAGCTCCATTTCTTTTGATAACCTTTTGTAACCTTTTATTAAGATAAGACAAATACTCATCTTCTTCGTGAGAATTACCTTTTACCACCTTAAGAACTGTTGTATTTTCCTATATTAGTTCTCTTATGTTTTGACCTTGTTGCTTTTTGAGCTAATGAGTTTTTAGATTTCCAACCAGCTCATCTATGATGAGAATCTGAAGGTCACGAGCCTTAGTGATTGCATCAACTTTTCTCTTCTATTTCTTATGAAAAATTTTGAGAACCTTCTAAACCTACTTTCTTGGTTTCATAAATTCACTTAGGTAATGAAGTTCATTATAGGTAGTTGGAATCCTGTGTTAATTTACTAAATTAATTCTCCTTTTACATGGTCAAGGTCTTATATTGAGTTGTACGCATGTTAATGTTGGAATCTTTCATTTGACTAGGACCTTCATGGGTAGTTTGCAAGCACTTTTATAACTCCTTAGTCGATTCATATGTATATATTTTACTATACTCATCTGGTCCTATGCCACAAATCAACAACTTCTTGGCCTTATAGCTCTTCTCAATATTCTTTTGATCATCTTTTTTGTACTCTTTTTAGTCTTATGAACCATTTAATGAACTTTTCCACTTTGATTTCATGAAGACATGAGGTCTATCACAAATTACATCCTAAAGATTGCTAACTTACACCATAATAATCATGAATATGAGTTCTCCATTATCTATTATACTACCATTAAAACATTGTTGCATTGAAGTTGATTGACCTTCTTCTTGATTTGGCGAAGCATCCATCAGAGTAAGATCATTCCTAAGTACAAACCTTTTTGGATGTAAAGACTTTGATACAAATTTAAACCTTGTATAAGTCCACCACGATCAAGGGACCAGGTCCTTGTCGAAGATTAACAAATAAAAAAGCTAATAAATATTAATAATAACAGTTCAAAGTAAGAATAAGCAATATTATGTGGTAACCTACTTGCTCAAGGGAGGAAAAACCATGACCTACCTCGTAGGCTTCATAAACCAATCTATTAACTCAAGCAACTTAGGAATTACAACCTCTTGTTGTTCTGTGATTAAACTCATAATCCTTTACTCCTTCAACAACTCTTCTGTACATCCATTATAATAACTCTATTTTAATAAGATGAACAACTACCGGTATTTGACTAGACACAAGATGGTAACTTGAGAATTAAAAAATGAATACCTACACAAGACTTTAAGACAAAGAGAGTAGGTTTATAGATAAAGAGAATAATAATGACTTGAAAAATAAGCGACATAAGAACATTCTTGGAACATGTCCTTGTTGTTTTTTAGTCAGTAATAAAGCACGATGACTTTTGCTGAGATAGTAAGAATTCTAGGATATGCAAAAACATTGATTTCTCTTTGTTTTTCATGTACTTATATAAAGGACAAGACAAAACCTAACCATAAGTTATTGGAAGAGGCTAGGAAGAACAGTCATACACCTACTATAAAACTACCAAATAGTACAAATTTATCTGTCCAGTTGATAAGTGGTAAATTTACCACTCATTAACTCCCAAATTCATGCACACTACTATGATTAAATGGTGTTAATGAGATAAATTTGTCATTTAAATGCATTAGTTCCCAGATTTTTACAGATATATATGTAATGGAAAGAAAAGAAATAAAGTGAGCTTAAAAGAGATCATGAAGGGAAGAAGTATTGAAAAGATGGAAAATTAGGAGCAGGAACTGACCCTCAGTTACTGCGATCGTGATCTGAGGGTCGCAATCGCAACAATCCTAATTAGTCAAAATTGGTGATTACTATTGGTTCTCTATTATCGAAATCAAGTTCTGGCAATCGTGATGAGGCAGAATTCAACCCAGGGATAGAGTTTAATTCCCCACAACTGGTACTAAATACTTCAAAGGGCATAAACCCTTTCACTTTGAATCTTCTTCCCACTACCTTTTTGAAGAATATAGCGAGAAAACTTTCAATTTGTGTGAGCGAAAAATTGTATTAAATCTTCCAAGAAATATACTTTTTAATTGTATTTGAAGCTTCGAATTTTTGGTTTACTTTTGCTTTATTTTCAATTGAGGAAATCAATACCAACTTGGGTGATTTTCTTTTTCCTAATTTCATGAGTAGCTAAATACCAACTAGGGATTTTGTTTGAAAAGGGTGGAAATATGTATGGGTTTTGATGTTAGTTTAAATTATTATGATGGTAGGTTTCACAAGTACTTTATTGCTAAATTGGGATTTGTGGGTGAAAGCCCCAATTTTACCAAAATTACACATCATCATTAAAAGAAAGATGTGGGTGAATAGCATTTGTGAGCATTAATGAGACATTAGTTTATTCTTTGACATTGTCATAGAAATAATGGTGGATTGTGAATTTGCCATGTCTTGGGAATTTTCCTAAAAATATGGATGTATAATTGAGGTCTTTGGTGGATTTGTTTGCCACACCCATGACATATCCAAAAGGATTCATAGGTGATGTTTTTGGTTTTCTGTTGAAAATTAACTTCAAACCCCTAACCTAGCCTACTCGTATAGTCATCAACTAGAATTTATATTTGATTATCACAATCTTATTCACTATTTTCCTGTAGGAAGACAAAATCCCATGATTCTTCTCCTTTTGAAAGTTTACCTACAATTGGTTCTCTAATTTGGTAGTTCATGTAGTTTAATTTAAACAACCCTTCCCCAATTTTAAATTCAAGTTTTACTTTATGTCTACATTGCGGGTAATCACTTGGTAGCTCTTAACACCCATAGGATTTGAATACTCATTCCACTTCTTGAGGATTAAACCCCAACTCATGTTGGATTATTATATTTGACAGCAACAGTCTTTCCCATTAATCATGGAGTAGCGTGATCAAAATAGTGTCGTTGTTGGGGAGTGAAACTTAATTTTTCGGTGTTGTTTGTAACTTTGAGTTTATCCATAGTGTCATATTTTTCTTTCTTTAGTGTTTTTTATTTTAGATTAGGTAATCATTATTTCCTCCAAATAACTATAAGTCAATTGGGAATCATCAACAATCTATCATATGAACATGTTGAAACTATGGATTATCTTGGCGACAAAGAGCATGCTAGTTCCATCCGTTCCCCTACCAAGGGAAATAGAGTATTTTATGTCACAAGAGTGATGCTCCAATTTCTTCATATTAAGGGTTTGTTTAGGGGTTAAGATCATGAAGACCTAAAATTGCACTTGAAGAATTTTGTGGAAGTATGTTCCCCTTTAGACATTGCTCACATGTCACAAAAGTCCATACCATTGTGCCTTTTTTTGTTCTCACTAATAGGTAAGGAAGTGTTGTGGCTAAGATATCTACCCTCGGGTCTATCACCTCGTAGGTCAAACTTATGGACACTTTCTTGGATAAATACTTCCCACATTCAAAGATGTTACAATTATGGGACGAGATCATAAATTTCCATTATTTCCTTAGAGAGCATTGGTATGAAGCATAGAAGAGATTTAAGGATAACCTTATGAATGCCCTAACAATAAAATGCCGAAGAAGATGCTTCTCCAAATATTCTATAGGGAGTTGGACCAAATCAACAAATCCGTAGTGGATAATGTAATTGGTGGATCATTTTTTTAAATCATCATATAGAGTTGCATCAAATGTATTAGATCAAGTGGCTAGTTTCTCTAGGGGTTAGTTTAGCTAGGTTTTGGCATATTAATGATGTCAAGGTTACTGTGGGGGATCTCTCTTCATCCTTTGTATGTCAAGATCAAAGATGTAAAGAGAAAGAAAGAAATGCAAATATGATCAAGGTGATGTCACGCTTTGAACTTCTTACCAAACATGTGTTGGAGGCCTCTATAGAAATAGTCAGCATTATAGATACAAGGTATAATAGGGCATGTGAAGATGCAAAATAAGAGATAATTGATGAAGAGATGTAATTATTCCCTAATTATTTGGAGGGTTTCAATATTGTTACTCAAAGAAAAGGTGGGAATCAAGTTTGGATCATGAGAACCAGGGAATGTCTCAATACAAAAAGGAGGGGTGCATCAATAAAGATATTTTGGCTTGAATCTTGATAGGAGTTGAGGGGACCAACAAGATTATGAAATAAATAAGAATGATTTCTCCAATCTAAATCAAACGGGTGAGTCTCATTCAATAGACATCTAATAATTAGAGGCAAAATTGAATCAAATATAGGTGCACCTCTTTGAAAGACAAAGTAAAGAGATGCCGAGTGGAATGGTGACAAATGTGATTGTCAATCAAAGTGGTAAAACTATTGGAAAGGGCATGGATCTTGATGTAATCATGGCAAAAGAGAAAATTATCAGCAAACAAATGTGTAGATTAAGAGGCCGAATGATGATGAGTTAAAGACAAATGAGGCTATCATTGAAAATTCAAAGAGAAAGAATGTCAAATTGTCTCTATGTCACAAATCACAACCTCTCTCTCTTTTACTTAATAGTTCAAGAAAAAATGGGGAAATTCAAAGTTTAAGAAGTTTATTAATAAATTTAGCAATCATTCCATCAACATTCCTTTAATAGAAGCCTTGCAAGAGATGCCGGGCTATGCTAAATTTATGAAGGAATTGGTATAAAACATGGCTTGTGAAGGATGAGATAATAGAAGTAACTCATTATTGTAGTACAATTATTTCAAGCATTGGCGGAAAAAAAACCCCGTTACTTTCTCAATCCTGTGCACCATCAGAATGTTCAAGTTTGCAAAGGCCTTGTGTGACCTTAGGGCGAGTGTAAATTTAATTCCATATGCCATATTTCACAAGCTAGGATTGGGAAACCCATAACCTACCACGATGAGATTGCTCATGGCCGACCAATCCATCAACAAACAAATGGCGATACTTCATAATGTTCTAGTTAAAGTCAACTGGTTTATCTTCTTATCCAACTTCATAATTCTTGATTGTGCTTTATACCATGAAATCCCTTTTATTCTTAGAAGGCCATTTTTATCCATCGGGAGAGCATTGGTGGATAAAGAGTACAAAAGATAAAGTTTTACCTAAATGATGAAGAGGTTTCTTTTAATGTATAGAAGTCCATGAAATAACCAATGGACTTGCAAGTAGTTTTGGTGATTGATGCCATTGATGGTGAGGTGAAGAATTATATTGATGTGAGTTTGTTAGATATTCATTTGTAGGAGTCTGGTGAAATTGTGAAAGAGATGAAGTTGAAGCATTTAATGAAGTGGTTGCATCTTTAATAGGACTTGATCTTATACGGTAAAGTTGGACCTTCATCTTAAAAACCGTGAGAGCCCACTCGCAAAACCATCCATTCTTGAACCACCCAAAATTGAATTGATTGAACCTAGATCTTACGTTCACTTGGGTTTTTAGCCATAGAATCCTAAAAACATGGTGAATATATACTTGAAAAAAGTTATGATTTTTTTCCTCTTTTTCAAAAACTCATTTTGGGGGTCTATTTTGACCTCGACTTGAAACTAAGCAATGTTGGTGTCCTTGGATTCCTCTTAATACATAGATTATATATTTTGATTTTTTAGTATATTTTTGGCCTGTTCGTAAGGATTAGGTCTTTAAGATCAAAGTGTAGGGGATCAATTTCAACATTCGAGGTACGTTGAGGCTTAAATCCTTTAGACTGGGATATGTAGTTAATTTGTATACAAAGTGCATGTTAATATTGTGGGAACTAAGCATTAAAAATTGCTATATTATTATGTTGAGCCTTTGTGGGGGACTATATGCTATATTATGTGATGGATTTGGTATATTATGTGCAATATGTGACCGTGTAGGGTCATATATGATGTGGATAGCCCATATACATGAGAATAATTATGCTTTGTAGATGAAAAACATATTGTGGTACCAGATGTTTATTATGATATATTCATACTCTATTGTCATATGAATCATATGAAAAATTATGAATGGTTGGAAATGTTGAGTGGATATTTGGCTCACATGATTAGCATATTGGCTGGTCATGGAAATACTTATGTGGCCGGTTGTGGAAATACTCATTGTGGTTTTTTGTGAGCATTATATCCTCATATCATACACATTCATGAAACAAATGGTAGCATAGTAGAAATACTAAAAAAATCTTTTAAACCCCTCCCTGAGAGATGTGTCGGGGAGGAGATATTGTGACATCTGATAAGACCCTCTTGAGGGATGTGCCATAGAGGAGATATGATATATGGATTGTTATGGGTTGACTAACTGTCCATTGGTCCTACATCATGTAGATTTAGCTCTATAGGTATATATAAATATCGTGCGATGGTATCAGAGGTGTGAGAAGGCCTCGAGGTTGTGTGACAACCTCATGCATTACATTATCATAATAATAATAATATTAATTGTGTTTACTTTATTATTCTTGTGATGTGATCATATATTGTATTTTGACTTGTACATATGCATTATTCTATCTTTTCTTAATGGTACTTGAATCTTTTATATATATTTTTATCCTTGTTCCTTGCTCATAGGTGGTGTAGATGTATACTTCTGTTCTTATCTGGTCCTTTGTTGTATTATATGTTGATATTATAGAACTTAAGTGCAAGCGGTTGGGCTAGCATTGTGGGACATTTTTTTTTATAACAGATGACATGCCCTTTGTGTGTATTTTGTATGTTCTATTTTCTATTTTGCTCGGTCAGCCTAAAATACCTACTGAGTGCAAGTGGACTATACTTACTCCTACTGTGCCTTTTTTGGTACAAGTCCCAATTTGAACACATCCTAGCTTGGTTGATTTGGGCGACTATGGGAGTTTTTAAAGTAGAGGTTGAGTTTAAGAGTCCTAAGTTTACTTATATCTTATCTATATTAGACTATGTCTTTATTATATTTCATAGACAGAGTTGTATCTTATTTTTGTTGTCATTGTACTATATTCTCGGATTGTATTGGTAGTTCTTAAACTATTGACACCAGGTTTTGGGAATGTATGGTATTTTGGTTTAATTTTTTCTACATTTGTGACATTATAGGGTTCACCTTCATTTAGAAGCCTTACCTTAGGGTTATTATTATCTTTTTCCCTTTTTATTAGTTTGAGTGATAGGCTTACTCGTCAAGGTTCACCACGATAAGTACTATCATGACCCTTATTTTTTGGTTGTGACAAATTGGTTTTCAGAGCTGCCAGGTTCATTATAACTAGGGTGTAAGAACAAAATGTCTAATAAAGTCCTATAAATCTGTATGTAGACATTTCTATCTATCTTTAAAATATAGGATGCCTTGAGAAAACTTCCCTTATTTTATCCCTTACCATATCCTTTATGTATAAGGTGTTTACTGGGTCCTGCGAGAGTAAAGATATGGAGTCTTTACCTAGAAGGCGAGCCTCAAGTCATAGATGGACTCGAGGTAGGGGATAAGCCCATAGATCAGCCCTTCCTAGGAGTAGTGCTAGGGGACTCTCCCTAGAGCCTTACGTTGAGCATGTTGGAGGTACAGGTTTAGTCTAGTTCCTCAGAGTTTGTCTACCCTATTCTTAGAGGGGTTGTTGGTGTATTTGACAACCCATTGAAAGGGTTTTCCTTTGGTTATGGTGGGTGTTCCTTCTATTTTAAGTATGGACCCTTCAGTTGCACCTGTTTCTATTTTGGGTACTCCTCAGACTCTGAGTACTATTCCTCCATTAGCACTGATATCTTATTATGGTGTTCCAAGATCGGGAGTTTATCCTTAATCTATGTTACATCCCCATATGAGATCTCAGCTCTCTAGATTCACCATGCCTCCTTATGTGACAAGTATAACTATATCTTTTGAGGATCAAAAGAGGTTAAGATATTTATTCATTTGGGTCCCTCTAGATTCAGTGGTGCTATAGACACAGATGTCTATGAGTTACAGATTGATTATCGAGAGAAGTTGCATAATTTAGATTTACTTGAGTCGTATGGAGTTTCTTATATGACTTACCAGTTGAGTGATGATGCTAGATATGTGGAGATTACTTGTTAGTTGTAGACCCCTTTATTTTTTGAGATAATGTGGGATCAATTTGCTGATGCCGTTTTAATAGATTTATGCCTTATAGTCTATGGGATCGGATGCAATATGAGTTTGATCACCTATTACAGGGCTTTATGATTGTTGCAGAGTATGAGGTACACTTTCATACCTTGTACAAATAGTTTTATGCTAATATTTTCATAGATCCTAAGAAGATTTAGATGTTCGTCAAGGGATTGGGTGTTTTTCTTTAGTTGGTCATTTCTTAGATAGGTGCTTTTAGAGAGTCCTTTAAGAGTAAAATGGATCATAAGAAGATGGATGAGGGTATTCTGCGAGCATCTCAATGTCGCGTTAAGAATGTGTGCATTTTTAGTGAGTTCCGAGGTCAGGCTTCTCAAGGTAGAGATTTCATAGGTTCTCATAGGTATTATTATATACTAATGTAGGAACCCTTATAGAGCTTGGATGGTAGGTCTTCTAGTACAGTAGTTTAGGGTTGCCATCCGGGCTCGATAGTATCTTTGCCTATTGAGTTGGGCCATAGAGGTTGTTTTGTGTGTGATGAGACTGACCATTTATCCAAGGACTATCTCTATTGTATGATTAGAGCTACTCCTATTTTAGATGTGAGAGGTAGGCATTCTACCAAAGGTGCCAGGAGTAGAGATAGTAAAGCCTATAGTGGTGGTCGTTGGGCTACCCTATAGCTAGTTGGTGGTCATGGATAGTGTTATCCTATACTAGCTATACCTACAGTAGAGGCTTCAAATTCTGTGATCACTGGTATCATCCCAATTTATTTTAGATCTGCATCTATGTTATTTGCTATCGGCTCAGCTTTCTCCTATATGTCTGAATATTTTGCTTTGTGTTTTGATTATTTTACTGTGCCTTTTGCAATGCCTATTTGTGTATCTACCCAATTGAAGATTCCTTAGTGTTGGATCAAGTATACCTATCCTGTGTTATGACTTTTTCTAGGCATGAGACATGGGTAGATTTGCTTATGACATATAAGGTTGACTTTGATGTTATTTTATGTATTATTTGTTGGTTCCTTATCATGCTATCCCAGATTATCTTGCTAAGACTGTGACTTTAGCTTTGTCGGGTGTACCGAGGATATCTTTAGTGGGTGCACTTCATTTAGGTCCTAAGAGGATTATATTTTATGTTCAGGCTAATAGATTGGTTAAGAGGGGATGTTTATCTTATTTGGCTCATATTCGTGATACTAGTGCAGTTTTTCGTCTTTTTTAATTCCTTTTATGTTGTTCATGAGTTCATAGATGTGTTTCTATAGATTTTTCTGGTATACCTCAGATAGTGATATTGATTTTGCTATTAATTTTGATCGAGGCACCAAGTCTATTTCTATTCCTCCTCATAGGTTTTCCACAGTCGAGTTGAAAGAATTAAAGTATCAGTTGCATGAGTTATTGGATAAGGGATTTATTCAACCAAGTGTATTGCCTTAGGTTTCACCTATCTTGTTTGTGAAGAAGAAGGATGGATCTATGCATATGTGTATAGATTATTGCTTGTTGAATAAGGTGATGGTTAAGAATAACTGCCATCTTCCTCATATTGATAATTTATTTGACCAGCTTTAGGGTGCCATAGTGTTTTTAAAGATTGATTTGAGATTTGGGTATCACCAGCTTAGGATTAAAGCTATGGATATTTTAAAGATAGAATTTCAGACTTAATTTGGTCATTATGAGTTTTTAGTCATGTCCTTTAGATCGACCAATGCCCTTTCCATGTTTATGGAGTTATTGAATTGGGTGTTCTGATCGTATCTCAACTTCTTAGTCATTGTATTTATTGATGATATCTTGGTTTATTCCGAGGGTGAGGCTAAGCATAAGGAGAACTTGCGGATTGTGGTTTGGCGATTGAGCAATGAGAAGTTGCATGCTATGTTCTCAAGTGTGCATTTTGGATGGAGTTTATTTCTTTCATGGGTTAATGGTGACAAAGAAGGGTATTATAGTTGATCCAGTGAAGGTTCAAGTATTTCATGATTGGGCTAGACCTACTTCTCCCATCAAGATTCAAAGTTTTATTGGCTTGGCAGGTTATTAGCGACAATTTGTTGGGGTTTTTCATCCATTGCAACTCTGTTGACCAAATTGACTAAGAAGAATTTTTTGTAGTGATTCGATGCTCCTGAGGTAAGATTTCAATAGCTCAAGTATTTCTTTACTTTATTACCTATCTTGACTTACCCAAGGAGGGTGTGGGTTCACCGTCTTTTATAATACTTTACTTGTTTGTTGTGTTGATGCTGGATGGTAAGGTAATTGCATATGCTTCTCATATGTTGAAGCCCTATGAGATGAATTACCCTACCCATGATTTGAAGTTATGCATAGTTGTTTTTGCTTTGAAATCATGGAAGAACTACTTGTATGGAGTTCGATATGTGATTTTCTTAAATCATCATTGCTTTCAGTAATTCTTCACCTAGCGGGATCTTATTATGAGGCAGCGTCATTTGTTTGAGTTGCATAAGGATTATTACTCAGTTATTCTCTATCATCCAAACAAGGCTAAGAAAGTTGCAAATGCCTTAAGTAAGAAGTCGACTAGCACGGGTACTTTGGCGCATCTTTTGACTCAGGAGAGGCCTTTAACCTTAGAGGTTCAGTCTTTAGCTAACCATGTGGTTAGGGTTGATATTTTGATACTTGGTCGTGTGTTAGCGTTTGTGGAGGCTAGTTCATCAATTATGGTGCAGTTTTGAGATCATTCATTTGATGATTTGGGATTGAGATCGATTAGACATAAGTAGTTTAGTGGTAAGGCTAAGGAAGCCTCACTTGATTCTAATGGAGTTTTGAAGATTGGAGGTCCAGTTTGTGTGCCAAGAATGGGTGATTGTATTATATTGATTTTGGAGGAGGCTGATTGTTCTAGGTATTCCATCCATCAGGGAGTGACTAAGACGTATCGTTATTTGAGCCAACATTACTAATGGGGTGGTATGAGAAAGCATTTAGTTGATTTTGTAGTTTGTTTCCTTTGTTATCAGTAGATGAAGGCAGAGCATTTGAGACTGAACGGATTTCTTTAGAGATTAACCATTCTCAAGTAGAAGTGGGAATGGATCACTATAGACTTTTTGACAAGTTGCCTTGCACTTTCTAGGGATCTAAGTGTTTGGGTCATTCAAGATCAATTGACCAAATCTGCGCATTTTGTTTGGTACATGTATCCTTCAGTGCTTAAAGGCAGGCCCGTATTGATATTCTTCAGATTGTGCGACTTTATGGTATGCAAGTGTACATCATATCAGATTGAGGCTCTATGTTCACTTCTCACTTTTGGAAGATATTTCAGGATGAGTTTGGTACGTAGGTTGACCTTAGCACATCATTTCACCCCCAGACTGATGGTAGTCAGAACAGACTATCTAGATTCTAGAGAATATGCTCTATAAGTGTGTTATGGATTTTGGTAGCCAGTGGGAGTGCGTTTGGCTTTAGTGGAGTTTTCTTATAAAAACAACTACCATTATTGAATCAATATAGCTAATTTTAAAGCCTTGTGTTGTAGGCGTTGTCACTCTCTAGTTGGTTGATTTGATATTTCTGAGGTTATACCTTGAGGTACGTACTTGCTTCATGAGTCCTTTGATAGAGTTAAGATCATTTAGGATAGACTTCGAGCAGCTTAAATTAGGCAAATGTTTTATATTGATTGTAGATTTCATGAATTGAGGTTTGGAGTTGGTGATAGTGTTTTCTTTTGAGTTTCACACATGAAGCTTGTAATGAGGTTTGAGAGAAGGGGCAAGCTTAGCCCCAAGTATATTTTTCCATTTGAGATTCTTTGGACAGTTGGTGATGTAGCTTATGAGTTAGCTTTACCCCCATATTTATCAGTTGGTCATCTAGTTTTTCATGTTCTAGTTTTTTATGTTTCCATGCTTCGCCTTTACATACTAGATGAGTCCCTTCTAATTCATTGGGAGTCAGTTTAGTTAGATGAGCGGTTGTCTTTTGTTGAGGAGACGATCTCTACTTTTGCTAGGGATGCTAGACAATTATGTTCTAGATTTATCCATTTGGTTAAGGTCCAGTGGTCACATCAACCTGTAGATGAGGCTACTTGGGAGGTCAAGTCTGATATGCATAGTTGTTATCCCTAGCTCGTTATCAATTCAGATATTTTTTTGCCTTTAGTTTGAGGACAAACTATATTTTTAGTGGAGGATGATGTAACGAACTGAATTTTTATGAAACATATGACATGTGTGTTTTTGTTTGATTTGACTGTTTACCCCTCCCTATAGTTTCATAGGATTTTTTCTAGGGATTGGGGATGATTGACATGGCTCCTGATGCATTTTTGTCCATTTGTCCAATATTGTGGTCTGTGGAGGATTCGAGAGCCTTATAGTAGACTTCAGTCATTATCTTTTGATCCATACGATGGATAGGAAAATGGACTATACCAGTAGATCTGGAACATTAATTTTTGGGTGGTAACATGTTTGATCTAGTTTTATGGCTTTTAAATTTCATTTTGACACTCGATTTGGATAGTAGGGTCAACTTTGTTACAATATCTTTTAAATAAAATTATATCACCATTGAGTCTAACGCATCAAATGTTATAGGGTAGTATAGTTTGTTTGCGTTCATGGGATTTCAAATGAATCTGGAGGGGCCTACGGGGACTTGGAATGATCCAAAATCCCAAGCTGGTGCACCCGTGATCATGAAATGGTGCCATTGCAATAAGGCTAGCAGTGAAGATGTCGTGATCGCGCCCCTTGCCCCCGATCGCGATACCTCAGAAAGACAACACACCGAGATCGTAATATAAGGTCCGCAATCACGGGTACTGAATATAAATACCCATGTTTCAACAGTTTTCACCATTTTAAGACTTGGAGCTTAGATTTTCCTAGTTCTTAGCAACTTTCTCAATTTCTAAGCTTAGGTAAGCTCCATTACACTCATTTCAACTATTTTCTTCCATCTTTAACATTAGATTCCTGTTTTAATTCGAATTTGAAAGTAGAAATTGGGGATTTTGGCCCCGAAGGCCCAAAATTGTATTTCTTTGAATTAAGCCCCACTGCAAAACTTATTCATCTAAATGTTCCTAATCCTATAATTACTCATTTTCCCTCAATTTCATATTCAAAATAACTTTAAATCTTGATTTTAAAAAGGATTTCGAAGGTTTTATCCGATAAAACTTAAAAATATATTTTCTTCGATTTGAACCTCGTTTTAACTAGTTTTCACTTGGGTTTTCAGTTGTAGACTCCTAAAACATGGGAAACATATTTTTGAAAGAAAGTTACAATTTTTCTCTTCTTTTTTCGAAACTCATTTTGGGGGCCGTTTTGAATCCGACTTGAAACTAGGCAATATGGGTGTCGTTGGCTTCATTTTGATGCGTAGATTCAATATTTTTATATTTTAGATATTTTGGTGTCCGTTCGTAAGGAGTAGGGATTCGGGATCAAAGCATAGTGGACTGGCTTTACGATCAAAATGTAGTGCACCAGCTTTAGCATTCGACATAGCTTATGGCTTAACTTATTCTAACATGGTTGGGTAGTTAATTTGTATACCATATCCATGTTATGGGTGTGGTAGACAAGCATAAAAAATGGTTGGTAGTCAAGCATAAAAATGACTATCTTATTGTGTTGAGACCGTGTGGGGGTCGACATGTCATATTATGTGGTGGATTTTGTATATTATATGCTTTGTGTGACCGCATGGGGACCTATGTGATGTTGATAGCCTATATACATGAGAATAATTATGTTTTATTGATGAAAAAAATATTGTGGTACCAAATATGTATTGTGATGTATTCGTGCTCTATTGGCATATGAATCATGTGGAAGTTCTCGAATAGTTGGCAATGTAGAATAGATATTTGGCTTATGTGATTGGCATATTGGTTGGTTGTGGAAATACTTATGTGGTTGGTTTTGGAAATATTCATTGTGGTTGGTTTTGAGCATTATATCCTCATATCATACTTATTCATGATACCAATTCTACCGTAGTAGAAATACTTAGAAACACTTGCAATACTTTTTAAAATCTCTCCTTGAGGGATTTGTCGGGAAAGAGATATTATGACATATTATAAAACCCTCCATAAAGTATGTTCCAAGGAGAAGATATGATATATGGATTGTATATGGGTTGACGAACCCACCACTGCGTCTTATAGCTTTAGCTTTGTAGGTATATACAGAGGCTGTGCAATGGTCTCGGAGGTTGTGCGACGGCCTTGAGGTTGTGCGACAACCTCGTGCATTACATTATATTCATCATATTTATAGTGTTTACTTCATTATGCTTGTGATGTGATTGTATAATCTGTTCTTACTTGTTACCTATAGATTGTTCTATCTTCTCTTACTTTTACTTAACGATTTCATAGATGTTGTTGTCCTTCTTCATTGCTCATAGGTGGTGTAAATGTATACTTGTGTTTTTCTCTTGCTCTTTGTTTTATTATATATGGATACTATAGAACAATTAGTGAAATACGATGTGGGCTACCGCTGTGGGACATTTTATGATTCCAGGTGACAAACCCTTTGTATGTATTTTATATGTTTTATCATCTACTTTGCTCTATCGGCCTATGATAGCTATTGAGTACAAGTAAAGTGCACTCACACCTATTTTGCCATTTTGGTGCATGTCCTAGTTCGAGTGCATCCTGGCTTAGTTGATTTATGCAAAAATATTAGAGTTTTCAAGGTAGAGGTTGATTTCAAGCATCCAATGTTCGCTTTTGTCTTATCTGTATAACACTATGTCTTTATTATATTTCAGAGATAGAGTCGTATCACATTTTGGTTGTCCTTGTATTGGATTCTCAGACTGCATTAGTAGTTCTTACACTATTGACACCAGGTTTAGGAAATGTATGGTATTTTTGTTTAATTCTTTCCGCATTTGTGATATTATAGGTTTTGGCTGCATTCTAGAAGACTTACCTTGGGGTTATTATTGTCTTTTCCCCCTTGTGTGTCAATTTGTCTTATAAGCTTACTTTTCAAGGTTCGTCGCGACAAGTGACATCCTAACCCTTTATTTTTGGGTTGTGATAGTTTATTTTAGATTGCAGTAGTACTTAGCACCAAGAAGGTGCAGGAATGAAGTCTCACCTACCAGTTAGGTTGAAACTTTTTGTAAAAGTCCCTACGTCCCAAAACTACAGTCACCATACATTCTAAAGGGTCGCTTGTCAGATAGGCTGACACCTTTGTACTTTTGAACTTTACTTTAGTATATCTACATTAGTTAGTGTTTGTACCCTTATTAAGGTACAAAGGATCCTTCCAGCTAGGGTAATAGTTTAGGCCCAGTTAGCTTAGTGATGTGTTGTGGTTTCACAGTAATTTTGATGATTAAGACAAGGAAAATATGCTAAGGGAAGGGCTCTTTTATATGTATATGATACTTTTTATGTTAGTTGAAGGAAAATAGGTTTCAAATTAGACCAAATGAAAAATGATAGAAAAGGAATAAGTGTTAGAATTTGAGACTTGGCTACAAGTAGTTGGGTCATGATACGACTCGTATCTAGGGTCATTGTATTAATAGGGGGTAAGATCTGTTGTGTCACAGTACAAGTTGGTCCAAACCCATTGTTTTACAGTAAATTTAAGCCTTTAAGAGTTGAAGTAGGGGATGACTAAGGGAAGTAAAAGACCTATAGGTTCAGATAATGAGTCATGACGAAGGATCATCCTAAGGAATTTTGGAAAAGTTTTGAAATATGTGAAATCCTCCCCAATTCTAATAGTTTTTCCTCTGATTTATTATGAGTGGCAACAAGTCATTGCTAGGTATTGTTTTGAGCAGAAGGTAATCAAATACCTGCGAGTTAGAAAATATGATTTAGTGTAAATGGGTCACCATATGAACCGTACGGTGACTTATGATTCATCACAAGAGCCACCTGAAGGACAATAAAGGTGTGCCAATTCCATATGATGAGTCGAAGGCAGACCTTGCAACACATTGCTAGAATCATACCCACTGTTGATCATTCAATCCTCTTTTTATATGATTGGTATCATTTATGTCTATATATACTCCAAATAGGTTTTTGTTTAAGTATACATTCTATTACTACTATCAATGCATATTGCTTTTTTTTTCAAGTATAAACACAGATTTAGGGTTTTAATTAAATAGAAGATTCTTGGTTTATTTTTAAGTTCATAATTAAGCTTTCTTCAAAAAATTACTATTATGTACTTACAACCATGAGTAGCTAAATACAAATACTAAGGTTGTGAGAATCAAAGTAGTGTTCAAAATTCGACATGATTCCCAAAATGAGTTTTGAAATGTATTGTTGTTCTCTTTGGTTTGATTGCTTTTACTAATTTCAAACATTAGAAATCGGCTTATACTTAATCACAAAAAAAAGTAGGGGTAACATATGGAAAAAGAAATAACAATAAGACTTGGATCTATCAATCTCTATTTAACAGATTGAGCTGGTAAATTAGATAAGCTAATCTGGGATCAATGATAGGGGTTACTAGTGCAAGACCCATGACATGATAATATGTGATTGATAATAGTGGTCTAATAGGAGCAAACAATCGTTTATACAAACATAATTCAGCATGCCAAGCAATAGGAATGATCACTAGCACGAAGACCCTGTGGAGTTATGATGTTATGGGGATCAAAGTCCTCGTGGATCTCTTCTATTGATTACCAAATCAACAATACACAATCAATACTATTTGGAGTCATAAATCTGAATCCCCCTAATTCCTAGAAATTGTTTACTGATTATTTAGATACACACATAGATAGATGTTTTGACCTATTCCTTGTGGGACAGATGCCAACCTAATTGGGTTCAATATTTGATAAATGACCATTTATACTCTTATAAGAGGTGTAATTTAGGGGACATCAAATTTTTGTGTCGTTTCTAAAGAATATGATTATGTAGTGATTTAACGTGTTTGTCTTGTTGTTGGTTTTTATTTCCAGATTTTACTTTTTATGTTGTTTCTAATATGAACACCAGTTCATCCCAACACTTATAGTCAAGGCAATCCCTTGATTCCACTTGATTCAGAAATTTAATGGACATTGAGAGTTAGAAGATGAATAGTTAATGATGGAGTACTTAACAAAAGAGTTATGAATAAGGGTGTTTTAAACCAACCAGGGCATCCTTAAGGACTTTAGGAGACTGTGGAACAAACCACTGCTTGATTGTTCAATAAAGAAAATGTACGACAAGAAGAAGTCAGGCAGATAACAAAAGAAAAATACATTAGAGTAGTGGAGGTGGGTCGTCGGGCCTAAACAAATAGGGGAAACAACCTCCCCATATTATGTTGCTTAGGTTTGGATGAAGAAAATAATGGCCTAGAAATAATAAAAGTGTAATGGGTGGTACTAAGTCCTCAAGCCTTTAATAAATTTGGAGAACTTCTATCTATCAAGGAAATACAAATCCGTGTGAAAAAAAAATGAAAGAGGGGTCGATTACTACTAATAACCTAATGGATCTGATGCAAAATAAAAAAAATTAAATGATAAAAAAATTATCCTATCAATATATGTGTCTTCCCTAAAACACATGTATTTATTTCCATTAGTCATATTGCTCATATGGATCCTATGATCTCTATATTGGGAAATTATCTATTACTATAAAATGTGGTAGATCGTGTAATAGATTTTTGGAATCAATAGTGATCCTTGATGGAAAATAATATAGTACATCTAATCATACTATTATTAATGAGTTTTGGGAAAATTTATACAGGGATATAAATGATAAAATAAGAAATAAATAATAAAAACTACGTATAATAATAATGTTATGAAATTATTGTATGATAGTAAGAAGGATAAAGAGATCACTAATGATACAATTGACATCTCGGATGATAAATTGCATGAATTAAAGTAGAAGATTTAAGATATACCTAGTCAATTTGACGAATGTAGTATGTTTAATGAAATTCCTAACTAAAGAAAACTATTGATAAGAAAGGATCTTATAAATGTTGAATCTTATTTATCTAAATATCTTCCACAAGATATTTATAATAGTACTATTAATCAGTTCGGTCAATATATATTGCAGGCTATCATAATATATGTCTTAGGGTTGTTGTACAATTTACTCAAGACACCTCTATTGTGAGGGTATCTACATTGTTGGACAAGTCATAAAACATAGTTCAAATACAGGCCCATACAATCAATAAGAAAAATATTGTTAGTAGTACAACAATAGGTAGTCGAGTTGATAACAAATGTCATAAATATCAAATTTGAAAGGATTGCTCGAGTTCATGATTGAAACAAAGTTGATAAAAATTGAGACACTTTCAGCTGACGATTAAAAACAGTTGCAAAAGAGAAAGGAAAGGGTTTTTATAAAATGAAATTATTTGTTGTATGTGATTTGACTTAAATATTATACCTTTAAAACTGAATTTTTCAATGGTTTGGAAGCCCTTAAATTGGGAACACATATCGAAAAAAAGGTCCATTGGCACTAATAAAGGGAAACCTTTGTGTTATCGGCTATTGTAGGTGGTTACTTAAGTAGTAATACCTCATATATATATATAAATCTTTGGGTATTAAATCATTAATTAAGTTTACTCTTATATAATCTCGTGATAAATTTATATTTTTTTAAAGACATGTGCAATATATTTAATGTGCTTTAGAGACAACGATTTCAGATAAATTTGAATATATTGGAGTTCATTAAGAATAATCGTGCCATTTTAGAAAGAGTAGGTCTTCTTGTACCAGGTACACTAGAATGTGATAATCTAAAAAACAATCCACGATCTTCTAAGAAAATCTTATTTCTTGAATAAGAATTTAAAAAACGTTTGTAGCCTTAGTGATATATTTAAGTAATTAGAAAATACGGTAAAGATAACTAGATATGAAGATTCCATAATCAGGTTAGTGTCCATGTACAAGGGTTATGTATTTTATGTGCTTGCATTTATGTACTTCCGTGAAAGAATCTGCTGCAATGGTATCTTGCATTCATGGGTGTCATTTAGCAAGATGTTTCATTCTATTTTCCCACAATACTGAAGAAGGAATAAACCAGTAAGCTAAGGATTTAGTAGACACATCAGCTGCCATTAAGTATAAGATATTTGATCTTTATGATGATTATCTAAAATCAAATAAGGAAAACCATAGATTAATCTATGCTTCTAACAATATTTTAATAAGCATTGCTATGGGTTCTAGTGATCCATTTAAGTTCATATCCATGGTCCTTTTTAACGGTACCTCAATACCTATAGAGCGTAAGAGCTTCCTGGTGATATCTTGGTTGAAGAACGTTCGGTTGTTAATTCCTCATGCTGCTACAACCATTTCTAGGATCAACTGACACCTCACCTGCACAGTGCCTATATAGTGTTGTCTTGATTTCACATTCAACATAGTTTCAAACCCATTTTCCTTCAAGAACCAGGGGTATTTGAGCCAACTACATATGATTTGCCAGCCTTGCGGTGACAAAAGGATTAGATGTCCCCCGATGCTACGACTCACTATGGTCTGAACCCTTCAGTGCTTTTGATTAGGAATATGGACGATAATATATCCTACGATACCAAAGAGCATTGTCCCCATAGGTTCACAACAAGAAGTAATCCAAGCCAACCCATATTACTGACAAACACTGGATAATTATATTTCTTATAGGTACTAAATACAACTCCATAAATGAGGAAAATAAAGGTAACATAAGGGATAGATATCTCGAGGAAACCAATAAAAAGTGATTGAAAATGTGGGAAGATCTGTATGAATTCTACTTTTATTTCCCCAATAAGAAGCATTGAGTTACTTATCTTATAGTCTTCAATAAGAAGGCTACACTCTAGGCGGTTAGGAAGGCTCACTAGTCTAGCAGCCATACCAAAAATGAATGTGTAATGATGGCAATTCCACACAATATTCAATAATTAATTAAATGTAGAAAGGGGATCCTAAACTAAAAATGAGTCCTTGAACACTTTTTAGAGCATATAAGGGGAGGTCAAATTCCACTTCTTTTCTCTTGGGTATACCTATTACCAAAAAATATATTTCACTTTGGTACACATGCACATAGTTTCCTTCTTTGGCTAAAAGTCAACCAAAAAAGAGCTCAAACTTTTTTTTAGTTCAACTAAGAAAGTCTTTTCTTATAAAAGACACCACTCTATGAAGAAAAATCCAGATAAAAGGACAATATCCTGATGTAAGATTCTACGACATAAGCTTTTAGATCTATCAACGAATAATAAATATTTCATCATATTTAAAAGAAGAATTTGAAGTTTTAATCCCAAAGAAAGGTACATGTTGAATTTTTCACCGTCATTTAAATATTTTTCTTCCAATTCAAAGAAAGAAAAATTCAAAATAAACCATCAATAAATGGCTAACTCCATGATACATGAGATGTGATAGGGTTAAAATAGTAATCTTGTTATGCCCAAGTGCACACGCGTGTGTACAAGGTCATCCAAGTAGTAAAACGGCTTATGAAAATCAAGTATCAATACCATAGGGTATTGTGCTCAACAAGTATCTAATTATAGTCTTACTAGGAAGATTAAAAATTTTTGGAAGTAATTGACAACATTTGGTTATTGAAAACTAAAAGTAACCGTAACTAATTCGATAATATAAAGCACTGGCAATAAAAGGGAGAAAGTCACTACAATAACCTATTTCGCTACATAATCTCATAAGATTATTTCATTATCTTGGTTGTTGGTTCACAAGTTTGGTAACATGACTATGGTCTTTTAATCCACTAATCATCTATCTAACTTAGTCCCATAACCGCATATATGAACAGGGATGTGAGCACCAAGTTAAATGCATTTATATTTCATATAGTATAATAAACAAATATCCATAATTAGGTTTATTCCTATGCTAAATGAAAATTTTAACTTCAATCCCTTTATTGGTTAAGATCCTACTCCGCACATCCAGTGTTCTAATCAATTGTTCCTCCTTCCAGACTCACAATAGAAATATATATTTATTCTAAGGATCGTGTATCTGCAGAATAGTAAATACAAGGATACAAGAATAACAAATAATGATAACTAATATAAAAAAACTCAAATATAAGAAAAATTAATCATGTTCTTGTCCTTAATCATAGATGAGTGTGTTTAACCACTCATGGTCATACAATAAATCACAAGTAAGAAATTCATTTATAAAAACTAAAAGAAAACAAAAGGAACAACTAAGAACCCTAATTGAAGAATCCTAAAGCGTATTTCAAGCCATAAAATTTGTCTAAGGTGTTGATAACAAGTCCCAAGTGTCTTATTTATAATATGACAAAAGTTGTCTGTTTTGGGGCCTTTGAAATAACATACTGGCTTTGCTCCGCATTAAGGGTGTGGCATGCCATTATTGTAGATGGAAAATGATTTGGACATGGTTAATTTATGTCTAATGGCATGTAACACCCTTATCTATGAAGTCCAAGGTCGTGATATTCCCATGTGCTTTGAAATTTCAGATTTCGTCATCGATCACTCCTTCCTTTTGCCTTTGCATTCCTCACTTCTTTGATGTCTTTCCACTTAAATTTAATATTTTTATATTTAAATAAATGATCTTAAAATCATTAATAGTCTCCTATAAAATTTACCAATAATAATTAGTTCATTCAACACAATAAAATTCAAATAAGTAGACTAGAGCCAAGCATAAAATAGAATCAATTAGTTTCAATGAGTTCTTAACTTTCACTAAAGATTTTTATATACGTTTTTCTCTAAATATGGAGAGACGGAAATAGAATAAAAATATAGATTTTTTTTAATTTAATTCTGCAAACAAATAGGTCGTTGGGGAAAATCAAATCCCCCACCTTGTAATAGAAACGATCTTTATTCTTTTGTCAACAAAAAAGTTATTATCCAGTTAATAGTAAATAGAGGATTTCCAAATTCTATTATTTTCTATCTCAATAAGAAAAGAGAATAGATTTCCATTACATATTGATTAGCTCACTAATCAATATCAAATATGAAATGGAAATCCTTAAATTATTCAATTATTATCTAACTGAATAATTTTTTCAAGTTGATTCAAATTAATCTAAAGTTATCAAGCTAGTGAAATTAGTTTCGTTATCTAAACTCTATTTGATCTTTTTGACTCTTATATTGTTTCAATAGAACCTTAAACATGATGCATATGTTATCAAATATATATTTACACAATTATATCATTAATAGCTCATTGTTCACACTAGATTCCAACGATATAAACTAGAACAATACATAGCTCAAGCTTGTAACACTAGTTTTCTCATTTAAACTCTAAGTGAAAAAATTGATTATGAACATGTTTGAAACACACCTTAAACATTATGATAAATTATTTTAACTAATACATTCTGAATTATATGAATATTAATTCATTAATCAAACAAGAAGTCCTAACAAAAAGGCCAAACAAGAATAGTGAATAAATCCACCTAAGATCATCACCCCACACTTATAGCCTTTTTCGTCTTCAAACAACTCTTTAGATGAAGAATCATCAAAGAAAGACTCCAACACTACTTATACAAGTAATTCACGCAATATTGAACTAAAATTATGTAATACCCCATGTTTAGAAGCTATTGTTCATCATATGACTCACTCTCTTGAGCTGTAAACTGTAATACCCCGATCATTCCTTAAGCCTAAATCCATATTTTGAGTGAATATAGATGACTTCAAAAGTAATTGATATTTATTTCGTGTGGTATTTTCCTAATTTTGACTTTCTGCCACGTGGAGAATTGAATAAGTTTTCCATCAATACCACTTTCGTCAAAATCACAGGTCGGAGCAAGAAGTTATGACTATCTGAAGTCCATTCATGAAATATCATTATTTAAACCCTCAGTGCGTCGCAGAGTTGATTAATATCCCAATTGTCATTTTTTAGTAAGAATCCATGATACTGATGCATCACGCCAAGGCTCAATATCATGATTGTCAAATTCCAGTGCACCAACGCGATTCCACCGAGTCCCAGGGCCCTTACAGGTCACAACCAAGATGGAAACATGATTTTACCGCATCGCGCCACTGAGTAGTTTTTCAATTGTCCAAATCTAGTGAAGGACCGCGATCATGGCGCGTCGTGCCAGGGCCAAAAATCGGGCTCTAGTTTTAGAATTTGCTTAAGGGCATTTTGGTCTTTCCTCACAGTTTGGCCCTCTATATATAGATTCAAGTAGAGAAGAGAAATCCATTCTTCTCCATTTCTCTTCCAAGAAATATCTAGAACTAGGGTTTCTCTCTTCCAAATCCAAATTAAATCTTCTCCAAGAAATTCAAGAATTTTTCCATAGATTCCACCAAGTTATTCAAGATTCAAGATATCTAAGTTAAAGGCATCAAGAAACTTAGCTTAAAAGTGTAAGGAAGTGTTTCATCAAGATTGTTCATCTTAAAATCATAATCCAAGGTATATGGGGTTTGAACAAGGACACTTCTTTCATTCTTGTACTCAAATATTTAATTTTTACTATTTAATTTCATGATTTTGCAAAGTGAGTTTACACCTAAATTACTTTATTAATGATTTATGAGAATTGAGCTATTCAAGATTGATATATATGACTATTTCATTATTTTTATTTCTTAAATTGAGAATTTATGCCATGAGTTGTATATTGTTATCATGAGATGATGATTTCTAAGTGATGTAAGATAAGTGTCATGATTTATGGTTTTCCATGAGAAGTTTGATTATTGAATATATATTGATGTTGAGCTTGAGAGTCAATAATAAGTTCTATGATATTTCTTGAAGACCTAATACTTGATATGATTTAATAAGCAAGTGTACTTGATGTTGAGAAATACTATTTTGAATTTGAGTCAAGTTAGGAATCCACAAGTTGATTATGATTTACAGATGAGAATTATTAATGTTTTGGTCTTCATTATAGACCCTTGAGTTTATTGAGGTGGATTTTCTAACGCGTTCTGAGCTAAGTCTGGGAGGATTATTTAGCACCAAGTGGGAAGTATGGGTTCAACGCATCCTACTTCCCCAGAACTACGTACCACCATAGGATTGAGATTTAAGGGCCAAAGAGCTGAGTTTGTGATCATAGAGATGAGTTTGAGGTTATACTCCCTGGCAAGAGTATAACGCTCCCGCCAATATAGGGTTCCTTCCTTAGGAGGGAAAACATTGGACTCTATGTAGCTCACATGGTTTATGGCGGTTATAAGAAATTTCCAAGTCCATAATAGTCCAAGTTTCATGAGTCACCGAGTCACTCTAAGTCACAAGTCAAAGAGTTTAGGTTGAGTCCAATGATTTATGAGATTTATGAAGAATGTGTTATTATTGATGATTTATGGAAATTATGTTTCAGGTAATTCAAGCGAAGAGAGTCATTATTGTCAGCTTACATGATTTTCTAAAATAGTTATGATATTATTTATAATGTTGCATACACCATCACATACTTAGTACATTCCCTAGTTCTGATTCCCATACTCTTCTGTGTTCTACATTTTCTCATGATGTAGGTTCAGGTGCTCAGTCTCAGTAGCAATAGTTATCTTTGAGTACCTTCATCTACACTTCTATAGTTGGTAAGTCCTCATGTTTCGAGGACCTATGTCCCTATTTTGTCTTGTTAGTAGATGGTTGTCTTTTTTCAGTTCAGTACGAGTCAGTTGGGGATCTGTCCCAATGGCTCCTCAGTCTTATATAGTAGAGGCTTTGTCAGAATAGAGTATCAGTATGTATAGAATGTCAGTATTTTTACTATGCAGGCCAGTATATCTTTGCTCTCAAGTATGTCCATGCTATGATATCCTTTCTTATTTTGCCATGACTACCATCAAAGTGAGTTCAAAATGGAATGACAAGCTTAGAGGGTTAGCTTGAGGCCACGTGTGGCCTTAAGTACCATGTGACATCTCGGGATAGGTCTTTGGGGCATTACAAGCTTGGTATAAGAGCCTAAGGTTTGAAGAGTCCTAGGGAGTCTGACAAGCTACGTTACGTAGAGTCTTGATCATCGATGGGTAGCGCGCCACATCTATAAGCAAGAGGCTACGGTACATTTTAGGAAAAGTCATTTCTTTCTTTCAAGGGTCTATCATGCCTACAGCTGTATCTCTCTGCTATTAACTCGTGATATCTTATGACAGAAAATACCTCCTTGTAGAGCTTCCAGAAATAACGAACAACCTCAACCCATTGATCCTTTACACAAGACAGTGTCCCACATTGAGTTCCAGGTAGCTTTTGAGGCGCTAGCCCAGGCAATTACCGCCAATGCCCAGGCCAATGTTCAGGCTACAGTTCCACCTCCACAAGAGGGTAATTTAGCAGCAGCCCAGGTTCGTGCTTTTATGCGAATGAATCTGCTGGAGTTTTATGGGTCAAAGGCAGGTGAGGACCCACAGATGTATCTTGATGAGGTGAAAAAGATTGCCTAAATTATGCATGTAACAGAGGAAGAAAGTGTGGATCTAGCTTATTATTGTTTGAAAGATGTTGCCAATGATTGGGTGGAGATATGGAGGAAGATTAGGGAGGAGACTGACGCTCCTATGACTTGTCAATTGTTCCAGATGCCTTCTTGGATAGGTTCTTTCCCTCGGAGCTGAAGGAAGCAAAACTTGAGTAATTTATGAACTTGAGACAAGGATCCATGACATTTAAGGAGTATTATCTTAAGTTCAACCATTTACCTAAGTATGCTCCCGGTATGATGGTTGATTTTAGGACTAGTATGAGTAAGTTTCTGACTGGCGTATCGAGTTATATTGTGAAAGAGTATAGATCCGCTATGCTCAATAGGGGCATGGATCTTTCTAGGCTAATGATACATGCTCAGTAGATTGAGGCAGATAAAGCGAAAGAGAGAGAAAGAGTAAGAGAAAATAAGAGAGTTATATTAGAGCAGTAGGGGCATGGCAAGAAGAGATTTTTTGGAGGGAACCGCCCTCAGTTCCAGAACTATTCATTCGTGAAAGCGCCTTCATCAGCTAGTGCTCCCATATCTAGAACTAGGCAGAAGCAGGGTAATAGACCTACTATGTCCAGGTCTTAAGATAGTATGAGTAATAGACCTCTTCCTCCCCCATGTTCGAAGTGCGGTAGGGACCATCCTGGTAAGTGCTGAGTCAATCAGAGGGGTTGTTTTTGTTGCGGTAAGTTGGGCCATATATTTAGGGATTACCCATATGCTAGACAGGGGAGTTATGATGTTCGTCCCCAGAGTCAGGCCATTAGTGCTCCATCTCCTTTAGCTTATCCCACTCCTCAGGGTCCCTCATATAGTACTAGAAGTGGTCAGCGTCAGAATCGCTTTTATGCTATACCACCCCTCCAGGAGCAGGAGGATTCACCAGATATTGTTACTGCTATGCTTCATGTATTTCATTTTGATGTGTATGTATTGATGGACCCTGGGTCAAGTCTTTCTTATGTGACTCTGTTGGTGGCTATGAATTTTGAGATCAGTACTGAAAGGATTCCTGAGCCTTTCCTAGTTTCTACCCCTGTAGGTGAATCTGTTATTTCTAAGCAAGTGTATAAGAAGTGTCCTATCACTCTCCTTCACAGAGCCATGTTTGCAGATTTGATTGAGTTAGACATGTTTGATTTTGATATTATTTTGGGTATGGATTGGCTTCACTCTTATTATGCGTCAATAGACTGTCGTACCTATGTAGTCAAGTTTTAGTTTCCCAATAAGCCAGTCTTTGAGTGGTCCGAAAATTTTGTATCTCCTAAGATTCATTTCATATCTTACTTTAAATCAAGAAAATTGATATCCAAGGATTGCATCTATCATTTGGTTTGAGTTAAAAAAACCAAAGTCTGAGACTCTGACTATTCAGTCTATTAGTGTTGTTAATGAGTTTCTTGATGTTTTCCCAAAAGATCTCCTAGGGATACCT
This sequence comes from Capsicum annuum, assembly GCF_002878395.1. Classification (NCBI taxonomy): domain Eukaryota; kingdom Viridiplantae; phylum Streptophyta; class Magnoliopsida; order Solanales; family Solanaceae; genus Capsicum; species Capsicum annuum. The sequence continues at coordinate 81,173,563 of NC_061117.1, read as the reverse complement.
CCTGATAGAACTATAGAATTCGGGATTGATCTTCTTCCCGACACATAGCCTATTTCTATTCCTCCATATCATATCGCCCCCACAGAACTTAAGGAGTTGAAAGAGCAACTCAAAGATCTTCTTGATAAGGGTTTCATAAGGCGCAGTGTATCTCCTTGAGACACACCCATTCTATTTATGCAAAATAAAAATGGTTCATTAAGTATGTGCATTGACTATCGTCATCTCAACAAGGTCACAGTGAAAACAAATATCCTTTCCTAGAATTGATGACCTGTTTGATCAGCTGCAAGGTGGCAGTTATTTCTCAAAAATTGATTTGAGATTCGGTTATCACCAACTTAAGGTTAGAGAATGTGATATTCCAAAGGAGGCTTTCCGCATCTATTATGGTCATTTTGAGTTCCTGGTTATGTCTTTTGGGCTAACTAATGCCCCAACAGCTTTTATGGACCTCATGAATTGGGTGTTCAGACAGTACTTGGATATGTTTGTTATTTTGCTCATAGATGATATTCTTGTATACTCCCAAAGTAAGAACAACCATGCAGATCATCTCTGAATTGTCTTGCAAACCCTTAGAGATCATCAGTTATTTGCTAAGTTTAGGAAGTATGAATTTTGGCTAAGGCCAGTTGCCTTTTTGGGTTATATTATTTCTTCTGAAGGTATTCAAGTTGATCCTCAAAAGGTAAAAGCTATGAGGAATTAGCCTAGACCTGTTTTCCTATTTGATATTAGGAGTTTCTTGGGTCTAGCTGGCTACTACCGTTGTCTTGTTGAAGGATTCTCTTCTATTGCGTCTCCTTTGACTCACTTAACCCAAAAAAAAAGTTAAATTCCAGTGGTCAGATTCTTGCAAGAAGAGTTTTCAGGAGTTGAAGACTCGACTCACTTCAGCCCCTTTGTTGACCCTTCCTAATGGTATAGATGATTTTTTGGTGTATTGTGATACCTCTAGAGTTTGTTAGGGTGTAACACCCTAATTTTTTGAATCAGAATTCTACATGGTGCTTGTGACCCCGAGGGACCACAAGTTAACCCATGATTGATATTTGTACCTATACACTGTATATATAACGTAATAAAGCAGAAAACATGAAAATGTAGGCCATAAGGTTTACCTAAATAAAGAATCTATCAAAACATAATATCCATATGGGTGAAAGATACCTAAAATAACTGAAAACTGAATCAAATCTGAACATAAGTCTGAATGCTGAATCTGAAAGCCTCTAAGTGCTGTCTGAATAAGGAGTTGAAGGAACATGTCTCCAACTAACTCCATAAAATGATAACTGGATAAAATAATAATGAATAAATCAAATCATATTGTCCTCGAATGAAGAGGACTCACTGAATCTCTGCGACTAGAAATGCTACTACTACAGCTAATCTGGAGCTCATGTCCATGAACCTATGGTGTAACATGAAAAGAAAGCACTATAGCGCAAATGCATCAGTACGAAGGAATGTACTGAGTATACGAGTGAGGTAGGCTAAATATAAACAGGTTTTACAGGCATGAACAATGGTAACTGTCTGACTGACATAAACATAAGAGTACAAACATGCATACATATTAACTGAAATTGTGGGTGCATGATAGCTATTTCTGTATGCTAATACATGGTTTACTAATGGCTAATATGACTGATACTGAAATTCTGATAACATGGGCGATTGTATCTGACAATCCTAAATCTGATGGAACTATCTGAGTTTTGTACTATAACTAAGTCTGATAGTACCTGACAGTCCTGATATACTGAAACCTAAACACCTATCTGAGTTCTCTTACTGAGACTGATTCTAAAACTGTGGGAGGTAGTTGTTTAACCAACATGCCCCAATAATGCATATAGCTAAGTTGGGGTCCAATCTCTGCCCCGACTGGAGGGGTGTCAATATCGCACCACTGGTAAGGACAGTACTGGGTGACCCTTAGCTGGTAGGTATTCGAAAGGAGAATGGTGGTAACCCTAAACTGACAGGTTAAGCCACCTCATCAACCCTAATTTGACAGGCTAAGATGTCTCAACCTACGCTGGCTACATTGTTATGGAACACAAGGATGACTACAAAGAAACATACCCTAAACTGGTAGGTGAGTCCCCATCCTTGGGTTTACTCGGTGCTAACTTCTACTCCCATCTGAAGAGACTAAACATGATTCAACTGACTGTACATGGATAGGTTAACTGACTTTCGTTGACTGACAGAGTAGTACTATTATCTGAGAGTTAACTGAGATCATGAGATTTCTGAGGTTTCCTGAGTCACATGACTGACTGAGTTCTATATATTATATATTGACTGAGATTCTCGTGACAACATGACATGGATCTAGGCACACAGATATGTTTTTTGTGTACGAATACCCCTAGGACTCGATAGGAGGAAACTGACACATATGACATGACTTGATCACAAGATTTGAGTCCACAATTCATAATATCATAAGTAGGGGATATCACATTTCATATAGTTATTGAATATCTTAAATATTGTAGAGAATGCATGGATATATTTCATTTACATATTGTATATCTCTATTATTTTACATGCTTCATACCACCACAACAGCAACACATAAAAAGCATGGGATTCATATTGAAGTATATAGCTAACATGGACTTGTCCTTTAAACATCATAGAACCATACAAACATGAATTTCTAGCATCCTAAGCATTTTATCAAACACCTTGCATGCATTCTTTAAGGCATAGGTGAGTTTCATACTTGCACCATATTAAACCACCTAAAGTTCATGGTTTTTAATTAAAAAACATAAATATTCCATGAAACACCTTTAGACATCACATTGAAACTTAAACAACAATTGTCAACATGTAAATACTCATATCACCACAAAAAGTTTACAATATAATATTTATAACATGATTCTTGAGCTCTATGAATGGATTGGATCCATAGATGAACACTACGCATACCTTAGAAAGGAAACCTTGATGATTTGTTGGATTGGGAAACTTAATTCTTAATTATCTTGGAAAAAGGCTTGAATCTTGCTTTTGAGAGATGAGTTTGATGGAAATCCTAATATTGTGCTTGAGAGCATAAGAGAGGGTTTTTGAGATGCTTAACTGAAAAAAATGGGAAAAATTATGCCTCTTTAGGGTTATAAGACGTGAAAGGTGAAGGAAATAACCAAAATACCCTTATGAAATAAATTCCTAGTTGCTTAGAAATCATAGCTGACGACCTTCGTGATAGAGCGTCACAAATATGGTAAGCTATCACAAATGTCGTCACACTGTTTCCAGCCTGACATACTAGAGTAAAATAGGAATAACACTTTGCTCACATATCGGATTTAGCCAAAATTGGTATCGTTGGAAATATAATTCAATTATATATCTATTGATAGGTCATGAGCTCAAAAATTCCAAGTATAATTAGAGATATGCTCGCTTTAAGTTGACTATACCAATATCCTTCTCAAGAATTCAATCGATAAGGAATGTTTTGATTTGTCTGATAGCTGGGAGTTATTCGAAGCCTTAATATACATCTAACTTACTCATAAAACTATAAAAGAACCATGATGTACTATGCATGATCTTGGTACATGGCTCTAATATTGGTTTGGATTTTTCGGGGTATTACAATATCTCCCCCTTGGAAACATTCATCCTCGAATGATGACTGCTTGAGAGGGGAGAAAAGATAAAATGATTCATACACTTATCATGCTCAACTGGCACATGATTTTAGGACTGAACTGAATTCTAAACTAAATATAGCCCAATTGAACATGCATATCTGATGCATGACTGATAAGCTGAGCTCATGAATGCATGATAAGCTACGCACTGATACTTGATACCAATTTTATACTGGAATTTTGAACATGTAACTGAATAAGCTTAAGGAAAATGGTTACCTCAAGATAAGTCTGAATTAGCAGAGAAAAGACGAGGGTGCTTGGTTTGCATGTCTGATTCTGCTTCCCAAGTAGCTCCCTCCATGGACTGATTCTACCAAAGAACCTTGACTAGAGAGACTTCTTTGTTCCTCACCCTACGAGTCTGATAGTCGAGGATTTTGATTGGAACCTCTTCATAAGAGAGGCTATTCTGAATGTCAACACTCTGAATAGGGACTACAACTATTGGGTCACCTATGCACTTCTTGAGCAAAGAGACATGGAAGACTGGATGAACTGAGGCTAGATCTGAAGGCAATTCGATATCATAGGATACCTTGCCAAAGTGACTGAGAATCCTGAAGGGACCGACATATCGGGGACTAAGCTTTCCTTTCTTTCTGAATCTCTTCACTCCCTTCATGGGAGAGATCTTGAGATAGACATAGTCATCAACCTTGAATTAGAGATCCTTTCTACGAACATCTGCATAAGACTTCTGTCGGCTCTGAGCAAGCCAGAGTCTTTCTCTGATCAACTGAACTTTCTCTAAGGCATCGAATACGAAGTTAGGCCCTATGACTTCGGTCTCACTAACTTCGAACCAACCGATCGAAGACCTACATCTCCTACCATAGAGAGCTTCGAATGGAGCCATCTAAATACTGGAGTAATAGCTGTTGTTGTATGAAAAATCAATCAAAGGTAAGTGGTCATCCCAGCTTCCCTTGAAATAAATTGCACATGCCCTTAGCATATTTTCTAGAGTATGAATGGTCCTTTTTGCTTGACTATCTGTTTGAGGATGAAACATTGTACTGAGATGAACTTGGGTACCAAGACCCTTTTGGAGTGCTTTCCAAAAGTGAGAGGTGAACTGGGTACCTCTGTCTGAGATGATAGATAGTGGGACACCATGTAATTTGACCATCTCCCTGATATAGAGTTTGGAATAATCCTCGGCTGAGTAAGTGGTACGAAATGGAAGGAAATGAGCTGACTTGGTCATTTGGTCTATAATGACCCAAATTGAATCTTACTGATGACGTGTTCTAGGCAAACCCATCACGAAGTCCATGTTCACTTCTTCCCACTTCCAAGTAGGAATAGTGAAATCCTGCATGGAACCACTAGGTTTCTGATGCTCTATCTTAACCTGCTAACATGTAGAGAACTTATCCACAAACTCTACAGCATCCCTCTTTATCCCACTTCACCAATAGATCTCCCACAAGTCGCAATACATTAGTGGCCCCTAGATTAATAGATTATCGCGCACCATGTGATTCTGTAAGAATTCGCTGCCTCAAGTCATCTATATCGGAAACACACAGACAACCCTGACAACGAAGAATACCATCTCCCCCTTGGTAGAAAACCTCTACTTCCTGACTTAGAACTGACTCTTTTAGCTTTACAAGGCTAGGATCCCTGTTTTGCTTCTCTTTCACCTCGAAAACTAGAGATGACTCTAAACTACTCTAAACATATACACCACCCTCTCAAGAGTCAACTAAGCAAACGCCTAGTCTGGTAAGCTGATGAATCTCCTGAGCTAATTTCTTCTTACTATCCTCAACATGGGAAACACTACCCATGGACAGTCTACTGAGTGCGTCGGCCACTACATTAGCTTTGCCAGGATGATAAAGGACACTCATGTCATAATACTTTAAGAGCTCTAATCACCTTCTCTGATGAAGATTGAGATCTTTCTGGGAAAAGACATACTGAAGGCTCTTATGATCTAAGAAGATATCTACATGAACACCGTATAGATAATGCCTCCAAAACTTTAAGGCAAAGATAGCTGCTGCTAACTTAAGGTCATTAGTAGGATAATTCTTCTCATGGGGCTTTAACTGTCTGGAGGCGTAGCTATGACTCTACCATGCTGCATAAGGACACAACCTAAACTTACTATGGATACATCACAATATACTATAAATCCATTGAAATCGTCCGGAAGTGCTAAAGCTAGAGCTGGGGTGAGTCGAGTCTTCAACTCCTGAAAACTCTTCTCGCAAGGTTCTAACTACTAAAACTTGACCTTCTTCTGAGTCAATTTGGATAGAGGAGATGCAATATAAGAAAATCCCTCACAAAATAATCGATAATAGCCAGCCAAACCCAACAAACTCTTGATATCTGATGGAGAGACAGGGCGAGGCCATTTTCTTACCGCTTTAGTTTTCTAAGGATCTACTCTAATGCCATCACCGAAAATAATGTGTCTAAGGAATGATACTGATCTTAGCCAAAATTCGCACTAACTGAACTTGGCAAACAACTGGTGATCCCTGAGAGTCTGAAGAAAAATTATGAGATGGTCTGAATAATCACGCTCTGTGCGAGAATAGACCAGAATATCATCTATGAACACTATGAAAAATGTGTCCAAGTACTTCTTGAACACCCGGTTCATCAAGTCCATGAAAGCTGCATGGGCATTGGTAAGACCAAAGGACATGACTAGAAATTCAAAGTGACCATACCGAGTACGAAAAACTATCTTTGGAATGTCACATTCTCTAACTCTGAGCTGATGATAGCCTGATCTGAGGTCTATCTTGGAGAAATAACTGGCACCCTAAAATTGGTCAAACAAGTTGTCTATCCTAGGTAGTGGATACCTATTCTTGAACGTGACTTTGTTGAGCTGATGGTAATCAATACACATTCTGAGAGAACTGTCTTTCTTGCACACGAATAAGACTGGCGCACCCCATGGGGATACACTGGGCCTGATGAATCCCTTATCTAAGAGATATTTCAACTGATCTTTCAATTTTTTAAGTTCTACTGGTGCCATTCTGTATGGCAGAATAAAAATAGGCTGAGTATCTGGGAGAAGGTCTATGGTGAAGTCTAATTCCCTTTCAGGAGGAATGCCTAGAAGATCTTCGGGAAAGACGTTTGAATATTCATTAACCACTGGGACTGATTTGAGACTGGGAGATTCAGAACTGAAATCCTTAACATGCATAAGATGATATACACACCCCTTAGAAATTATTTTCCTCGCCTGAAGGTAGGAAACAAGCTGACCCCTGAAAGACTAAGTGCTACCCTTCTTCCACTATAGGAAACTAAAACTGAACTATCCTATTTTTGCAGTCAACTATGGCATAACAGGAATAAAGCCAATCCATGTCGAGAATGACATCAAAATTAGTCATCTCTAACTTGACTAAATCTACTGACGTGGATTAGACTGAGAGACTGACTTGAAATTATGCTTACTAGCACGACAAGAATACTGAAGAAAGGGAAATGTTCCTAAAACATCTCATAGCCTCCTGTACATAAATATGGCGCACAACATACCCATGTATAAGACTCTACTAGATGCGGCTTTCAGACTTCCTAGGACTCTATTGAACCTTAGACTCTGATGCCAAGTTTGTAACGCCCCAATTTTTTGAATTGGAATGCTACACGGTGCTCATAACCCCGAGGGACCACAAGCTAACCTATGACTGATATCTGTACCTGTACACTGCATATATAATGTAATAATATGGAAAATATGAATATGTAGGCCATAAGGTTCAACTGAATAAAGAATCTATCAAAACATAATATCCATATGGGTAAAAGATACCCAAAACAGTTAAAAACTGAATCAAATCTGAACATAAGTCTGAATACTGAATCTAAAAGCCTCTAAGTATTGTCTGAATAAGGAGTTGCAGGAAAATGTCTCCAACTAACTCTGTAAACTGATAACTAGCTTAAATAATAATGAATAAATTAAATCATATTGTCCTCGAATGAAGAGGACTCACTGAATCTCTGTGAATGGAAATGTTGCTGCTATTGCTGATCTGGAGCTCGTGTCTCTAAACCTATGGTGTAACATAAAAAGAAAGCAACACAACACAAATACGTCAGTATGAGGGAATGAGTATATGAGTGAGGTAGGCTAAATATAAATAGGGTTTACATGCATGAACAATGCTAACTATCTGACTGACATAAACGTAAGAGTACAAACATGGATACATAGTAACTGAAATCGTGGGCATAATAGCTAGTCCTGTATGCTAATACATGGTTTACTGATGGCTAACATAATTGATACTGGAATTTTGGTTACATGGGCAATTGTATCTGACAATCCTGAATCTGATGGAACTATCTGAGTTTTGTACTATAACTGAGTCTGACTGTACCTGACAGTCCTGATGTACTGAAATCTGAAGAACTATTTGGGTTCTTTTACTGAGACTGATTCTAAAACTGTGGGAGGTAGTTTATTAACTGGCATGCCCTAATAATGCATATAGCGAAGTTGGGGTCCAATCTCTGCCCAGACTGGAGGGGTGTTAACACCGCGTCACTGGTAAGGATAGTTGTGGGTGACCCTTAGCTGGCAGGTATTCGAAAGGAGAATGGTGGGAACCCTAAACTGACAGGTTAATCCACCTCATCAACCCTAATCTGATAGGCTAAGATATTTTAACCTATGCTGGCTACGTAGTTCTGGAACACAAGGATGACTGCTAAGAAATACACCCTAAACTGGTAGGTGAGTCCCCATCCTTGGGTTCACTCGGTGCTAACTTCTACTCCCATCTGAAAAGACTAAACAAGATTCAACTGACTGTACATGGATAGATTAACTGAATTTCATTGACTGACAGAGTAGTACTATTATCTGAGAGTTAACTTAGATTATTAGATTTCTGAGGTTTCCTGAGTCACATGACTGACGGAGTTTTATAGATTGTATCTTGACTGAGATTATCATGACAACATGACATGGCTCTAGGCACACAACTATATTTTTTGGGTACGAATACCCCCAGGACTTGATTGGAGGAAACTGACACACATGACATGACTTGATCAAAAGATTTGAGTCCACAATTCATAATATCATAAGCAGGGGATACCATATTTCATATAGTTATTCAACATCTTAAACATTGTAGAGAATGCATGGATATATTTTGTGTATATATTGTATATATTCATTATCTTACATGCTTCATACCACCATAATAGAAACACATGAAAGCATGGGATTCATATTAAAGTATATAGCTAACATGGACTTGTCATTTAGACATCATAGAACCATACAAACATGAATTTCTAGCATCCTAAGCATTTTATCAAACACCTTGCATGCATTCTTTAAGGCATAGGTGAGTTTCATACTTTCACTATATTAAACCACCTAAAGTTTATGGTTTTCAATTAACAAACATATATATTCCATGAAAACACCTTTATACATCACATTGAAACTTAAACAACAATCGTCAACATGTACATACTCATATCACCATAAAAAGTTTACAAAATAATATTTAAAACATGGTTCTTGTGCTCTATGAATGGATTGGATCCATATATGAAAACTACGCATACCTTAGAAAGGAAACCTTGATAATTTGCTGGAGAGTTCTTCTATTGGGAAACTTAATTCTCAATTATCTTGGAAAAAGGCTTGAATCTTGCTTTTGAGAGATGAGTTTGATGGAAACCCTAATATTATGGTTAAGAGCATAAGAGAGGATTTTTGAAATGCTTAAATGAAGAAAAAAATGGGAAAAATTATGCCTCTTTAGGGTTATAAGTCGTGGAAGGTGAAGGAAATGACCAAAATACCCTTATGAAATAAATTCCCAGTTGCTGAAAAATAATAGCTGACGACCTTTGTGATAGGGCATCACAAATATGATAAGCTGTCACGAATATTGTCACTTAGGAGCTGGTTTCTTCCTAAGGCTGACGACCTTCGTGATAGGGCGTCACAAATGTGGTAAGCTATCATAAATGTCATCACACTTTCTAGCCTGACATGCTAGAGTAAAATAGGAATAACTCTTTGCTCCGATATCGGATTTAGGCAAAATTGGTATCGTTGGAAAGATAATTCAATTATATATCTGTTGATAGGTCGTGAACTCAAAAATTCCAAGTATAATGATCGATATGGTCGTTTTAAGTTGACTATACCAATATCCTTCTCAAGAATTCAATCATCAAGGAATGTTTTGATTCGTCTGATAGCTGGGAGTTATTTGAAGCCTTAATATACATCTAACTTACTAATAAAACTATGAAAGAACCATGATGTACTATGCATGATCTTGGTACATGGCTCTAATATTGGTTTGGATTTTTCAGGGTATTACATTGGGTTGCGTATTAATGCAGAAAGGTAAGGTTATAGCCTATGCCTCCAGGTAGTTGAAACCGCATGAGAAGAACTACCCGACCCATGATCTCAAATTAGCTGCAGTGGTTTTTGCTTTATAAATTTTGAGACACTACTTGTACAGTGTTTATGTTGATGTCTTTATGGATCATAAGAGTTTACAGTATGTTTTTACTCAAAGAGAGTTCAATCTTTGACAAAGGCAATGGTTAGAATTTCTGAAGGACTATGATATAAGCGTGTTGTACCACCCGAGCATGGATAATGTAGTGACGGATGCCCTTAGCAGGTCGTTCATGGGTAGTGTAGCGCTTGTAGAGAAAGATAAGAAAGAGTTAGATCACGAAGTGCATCATTTGGCGAGGTTGGGTGTTAGATTGCTTGATTCAGATGAGGGTAATGTTTAGGTCCAAAGTAGTTTCGAATCTTCTGTAGTTTCGGAGGTAAAAGAGAAGCAATATATGGATTCTTGTTTGGTCAAGCTGAAAGAATCAGTTAAAGACCAAAAGGTGAAGGTTTTCTCCTGTACATTTGAGAGTTTGTTAGGTTGCATGAAGTACCTTTGTTAATCATTTCTGATAGGGGTACTCAATTTACTTCTCAGTTTTAGAGAGCCTTTCAGAAGGGTCTTGGTACCCAAATTCATCTTAGCTCTACTTTTCATCTGCAGACAGAGGGTCAGGCCGAGAGGACTATCTAGTCTTTGGAGGATATGTAAGGGCATATGTTCTTGACTTCAAAGAAAGTTGGGCTGAACATTTGCCATTGACTGAATTTGCTTACAATAATAGTTTTCATGCTAGCATTGGAATGGCTCCATTAAGGCTTTATATGGAAGGTGATGTAGATCACCCCTAGGTTGGTTCGAAGTAGGTGAAGCTACTGTGATTGGACCTAATGCTATTTTTGAGGCCGTGGAAAAGTTAAGATGATTCAAGAAAGGTTGAAGGTATACCAAAGTCATCAGAAGTCATATGATGATGTGAGAAGAAGAGATCTTGAATTTGAGGTTGGCGACTTAGTGTACTAGAAAATTTTGCCCATGAAAGGGGTGAAAAGATTTGGCAAGAAAGGAAAACTTAGTCCCTTATATGTTCGCCCTTACAGAGTTTTGAATCGTGTTGAAAAAGCAGCTTATGAGATTGAGTTGCCTATGGAGTTGTCAGCTATCCACCCTGTCTTTTACGTTTCTATGCTTAAGAAGCACATTGGTAATTCTGCTATTATTTTTGATCCATCGGAGAACTTAGACATTCGGGGTAGCCTTCCTTATGAAGAGATTTCGGTTGAGATCCTAGATTATCAAGTCCATAGACTAAGGAACAAGGAAGTCCCTTTGATTAAAGTTCTGTGGTGAAATCAATCAGTTGAGGGTGCTACTTAGGAAGCAGAAGCAGATATGAGAGTTAAGTACCCCCATCTCTTCTCTGTTAGTTCAAATCAAGCCAAAGGTATCATTCTTCCTCACTTCAGTTTCCTACTAATCTAGTGTATTTCGTTATATAAATATCCATTCTATGATTCGTGCATTTGGCGAAGTACCCAAAAGTTTAAAGTAGAGTAAGTCAGTTAAGTAATTTGCTTTAGCAGAGTAATCTTAGTTTTCTCCTTGACTCTGAGTCAAACTAGCAACAATCGAGGACGAATGGTTCCAAGGGCGAGATATTGTAATACCACGATCGTTCCTTAAGCCTAAATCCATCTTTTGAGTAAATATAGATGACTTCAAAAGTGATTGATGTTAATTTCGTGCTGTATTTCCCTAATGTTGACTTTCTATCATATAGAGAATTGAATAATCTTCTGTCGATACCAATTTCATCAAAATTAGAGGTCAGAGTAAGAAGTTATGATTATCTGAAGTCCTAGTCATGAAACATCATTATTTAGATCCTCAGCGCATCACGAAGATGAGTAATATCCCAACTGTCATTTTCTAGTAAGCCTCCACGATACTGATACATCGTGCCAAGGCTCAATATCAGGATTGTAAAATTTCAGTGCACTAACGTGATTCCACCATGTCGCTGTGCCCTTCCAAGTCAAAACCAAGGTGGCAACGCGATTTTACCACGTCACGCCAGTTTCCCAATTGTCCAAATCTGGTGAAGGACTGCGATCATGGCGCGTCACGGAAGGGCCAAAAATTGAGCTCCAGTTTTTGAATTTTCTCAAGGGCATTTTGGTATCTCCGCCCAGTTTGGCCGTCTATATATAGATTCAAGTAGAGAAGAGAAATCCATTCTTCTCCATTTCTCTTCCAAGAAATATCTAGAACTAGGGTTTCTCTCATCGAAATCCAAATCAAATCTTCTCTAAGAAATTCAAGAATTTTTTCATAAATTCCACTAAGTTGTTCAAGATTCAAGATATCTAAGTTCAAGGCATCAAGAAACTTAGCTCAAAAGTGTAAGGAAGTGTTTCAATCAAGCTTGTTCATCTCAAAATCATACTCCAAGGTATGTGGGGTTTGAACAACGACATTTCTTTTGTTCTTGTACCCAAAGATTTAATTTTTACTATTGACTTTCATGATTTTGCGAAGTGGGTTTACACCCAAATTACTTTATCAATGATTTATTAGAATTGAGATATTCAAGATTGATATATATATATCACTATTTCATTGTTTTATTTCTTAAATTGAGAATTTATGCCATGAATTGTATATTGTTACCATGATATGACGATTTCTAAGTGATTTAAGATATGTGTTTGTAACGCCCCAATTCCTGAAAACTGGAATGCCACACCGTGCTTATGATCCCGAAGGACCACAAGCTAACCCTTTTTCTGATATCTGTACCTGTTCACTGCATAATATAATAAAATACATGCGAAAACTGGCTAACCCTTGCCATAAGGTTCAAACATCTAGAAATATACAATACCTTAAACCAGACACTAATACATCTGTCTAAAAAGCCTCTACACTGCCTGAATGTGCAGTTTAAGGGACAATTCCCCCAACTAACTCTGTCTACTAAACTCAAATACTGTAATAACAACATCCTCGGATG